>NW_024041150.1:19369222-19969222 GCF_014851395.1 Micropterus salmoides | reverse complement strand
TAAACTATAATTTAGCTCTAACCTCCTCTGTTTTCTAACAGAGGTTTTGCTGATAGACATCTATTGTGTGCTTATATTTAATTCCCATGCCTGATAGTTGAAATTGAGTGTAGTTGTGCATTTGTTTAGAAGTGTCCAGTAAACTTTGGCAATTGATGTTAAAAGTCTGTGGTCCAACACTTTCTGGAATCCAATAAAAACACAGAAAAACATGCATATGCAGGCTGCAAACACTTTGAACATGCTGGCACCTTGCTCAACTAGTTAAGTTGGAAATGTGGGCTTCTCATGGTGTTTTTTTTTTTTTTAACAAAATGTTCTGTCGTACCCTCTCGCGCTCTCCTGGCCTGCATATTTGCCTTCTTAACTAACATCTTGTGTGAATTGTTGCACTGCATAATCAGGCTACTTTATCATTGCCTACAGAAACACTGACATCTTGGAGCCTGCCAGGCGTCTTGTTAGTCTACTAACCTACTTAGATTACACATGTTTGTTTGAACTCTGAAGGACATCGCGCCCATACTGTCGCTGCGTGCAGTGAACAGCACTCTCCCTCAGGTCAAACTCAGCTGACACATGTTGATTGTGTTTCACCGACCGAGGCAGAAACAGCAGTAATAGGTGTCATCAAAACATTATGTCCTGAATTTGGCAATCAGGTGGGTAAAGCTGCTGGGAGTTTCAGGAAGTAAGTCAGTCCTTCGCAAGTCAGAGATTGCAATAGCGTGTCTGCATCAGGCTGACCCTGAGGCTGTTTGCACGGCTCGGGTGAGATCATCATTGTACTATTTCTCATTTTTTATTTATCTTTTTTTTTATTCTCCACCCCCACCCCCGTGCCCACTGTGAGGCTGCAGTTGAGTCATGACAAGTCTGTTGGAGCTGGCTGGCAGTCTGGCTGGCAGTCTGAGGATTATGTCATAGCGGGCATTTATCATCAGAGCTTTGTGTTGGTGTCGCAGAAGTAGGGACGCACACACAATCATGTCTAATCACTTTTTTTTTTTTTTTCCATCATTAAATGTAGTATACCTGAGAGATGGTATTTTCAATGGTATTCCTGTTGGAATGACTAATAAACAACCTTTTATTTTTTTTATATTTCTTCTACCTTTTTTAAGCATAGTTTGTGTTCAAAATTCTCGTTATAATCATTTATCAACGACAACACATCTATTGGGCTTTCCAAAGAAACTTTGGATGCTCAGCTGCCTTGACGATAGCGAGGCTATGTAGCAATATAGCCTACAATGCAACTGCTAAAGCCAGCTTGGCTTCAAGGTCATGTATGTGAGATCAAACACATGACAACAAGACAGTAGCTAATTAATATGCACTCTCGGCACATTGACACTGTTGCAGGTGAATTACTTTAAATGTTAAAGTAAATTGCCCTTAGTCTTGATCTGTCAGTGTTTCAGATTTTTCCATCATTGTTAAAAAATACCGTAAAACTTTGAATAATAGCCCGGGCTTTTATTTGCTAAAATCTGAATTGACCCTGCCTATATTTGGGACAGGCGTCCATATGGGACAGGCCTTTAATTCCTTTTGCACAAAACTGAAAGTACCATGAAACAGTTTATTTCAAACAGAATAATATTAGTATAAAAATTATCCAGTAATATCAAATACACGTCATTCATTTAATCTAGCTGCGCTTTTATTTTGAAGTAGGATGAGAGAAGTGTGGCTGAAGTTAGCAGAGTGCGATGGACTTCACATGACAGGATTTACAACTTGGATTCATTTTATGAAAAGCTGTTTTGATTCTTTTGATCGGTGGACCCTTACAGACTAAAGGAATATAAGTAATCAAGGAAGGGACACATTCTGACTTAACGAGCGCTTAAAAGGTAATGGCAGTCAGCACAGCGGTAAATCTATAGGAATTAGACTTTAGGGCTTGTTGTTTCCGTTAAATGCTCTGAACTATTGAATTGTGGAGAATCTTACTGATCTAAGATGTTCAGCATGTCCGTACTGACACATTGATCATACATTTAAACATTAATATTGATGTTCACGATCCAAGCAGCTAAAGCGGGCGACGCAGCGGGGTTTAAAAGGTTTTATACATCCTAAGAACTTGTATAAAAACCACTAGGCGTCTGTTTGTCAAAATGTGTTCACACACCAGGCCAGTAAAGGAGATAGGCGGCTATTTGGGACTCTGCTATTAATTGAAGTATGTATCAAAAGAAAGAAAAATGGATTTTAACACCCAATGCAATCTAGAAGAAGCCCGGTAAAACCACTTGCAGCATAAATGTCCACGGTCTCGAGTTGCGGTCCCCTCTTCTGTGTCGCGCCCCCCTTTTGTTAGAAAGTCAGACTAGTGTATTTATGTTTACTCCTCGCCAGGCCTGTGCAAAAAATCAATACAGCAATATATCGCAATACTTTATTCCACAATACTGTTTCAATATTCCAGCCCTTCTCGAGCCCGGCTCCAATGGAGCATTACGGACTGTTTAAAAAAAAAAAAAAAAAGTATTATTACAATATGCCAGTATTTGAATGCTTTAGCATTTACAGTAAGAATTTTGGCCAATGAGCCACTGTTGAATGTTAACATTTTTATATTTTTTCCCTGCTGTACCGAACGCTGACCCAAAACTGAGGTACCTACCGAATTTGCTGTACCGTTCCACCCGTAAAGAAGATGAAGCTGGCACTTTGTACCTCAATGCTCGATAATTGGGCTTGCTTTCAGTACAGCCCTCAGTGGATAATGAATTCGCTCCATCAGGAAGCGCAAAATGAAATGTGCAGCAAGTACACTAATCACTAAAGCACTAAAAATTACCCTCTAACCAATTGGCACGTAAACCTCGACTTCAAAGTACAAAATTAATGCAGACCATAGCAAAGAATGCCGGTAAAACATCTGTACTGAACACGAAGATTGATTATTTCCTTAATTTTTCACTGTTTGAAACCATTTGCCTTCTTTTTTTTTTTTTTTTTTTTAAATAAATCTTAGAGCCATCTGAAAGCAGCAGGACAGATGTGAGTTACACCTGCAGCCTCTACATTGCAACATGCAGCACTTTTTATGTACGACGCCTCACTGATTTACTGTCTGTAACTTGTTTCTACTAATGCCAGTCTAACTTGTGCTTTTCTTTACTGTCCGTTATAACTCCTGGTTTTGCCATCCTTGTCTTAGATTTAAACCTTATTTCATTGTTTTGGCCGTGCACAGAAATGGGTACGGAAAGGAGGAAGTTGACGTTGTGCGTGAACCGACTGATTTAACACTCTGGGTATTTGTTTGCCTGTGAATGTTGCTGTCTGTCTTCATGATCTCAGTCTAGGCCTGTTTGTGTATTTCCCTGGTTAATAATAATATTGTAAGCCTTTTACCGTAGCACTGCAATTCACCAACCTGGAAAAACTATTGATTGCGGACATAAAATGCCAATGACTGTTATTTAGGTGTTTGCAGTAAGAGATTTCAGCTCTCACATAGTTTTGGAGACCAGGTCCCAGTCCCAGCTGGTGTTGCAGTTTTCAGTCAGTCTTATTCAGATCATGTGATATGGAAAATTGTTCTTCGGCGGGCTTATTTTTTATGAGCAGTGAGACTCTACGAAGACTTTTCTACCCGTGGGAGCAGTTTTCCCAGCTGTAGCTAAAATGGAATTGAGATCCTGCTAATTCGTTCAATTTGGATCCAGGGCTGAAACACTGCAGCCTTGATTCAGCTGAGATAATGTAAATTTAAGAGCCAATAAGACCCAGCTGTGGGCGAGTGAACAGGAGATGAGTCAAAGTTATCTGGCTTCAAGAAAGGGAGAAAATGAAGCACGCATGGTGTTGAATTTGTTTTTGGGAGTGAGTTGTGTCTGATTTGAAAACTAAACTTTGCCATGATGAAGTTTTGAGCTGAAGTTCAGTGAAGAGGTGTTTTTTGATTTATCAAAAGTTTCCTGTTTGCACGCCTTGGCCAGCTATTACGCTTATGTAACTGTCTTCTCGTGCAGAGCCGGCTGAGATGAGCGGTCCAGAGGTGGCCAAGACACCGGGAGGCGGAGCTCCAGGCAAGGAGGGAAAGGAACCTGTGGCCAATGGGCACGCAGGAGAGGGCAACGACGCCAACCCATTTGCTGAGTACATGTGGATGGAGAATGAAGAGGAGTACAACAGACAGGTAAATAATGTTTCATATAATGTCTCGCTCAAAACACATTTTGGCCACAGTTTTTAAAAATCATTTTAAGGGATCTTTAGACTCAGATTTATTAGTTATTTTAAGTCTAGCCTTGGTCAGGTCATTTGTAAAATCCAGTCCCGTGTTGTATATAACTGTGCAGTATTTTTGCATCTGATGATACTTCATTACTAAAACTGGTCTTGTAGTTTATTATCTCTTAAAGTATTTCTGGGTGCCTTTAGTTTAGAGTGGACAAAAGAGAGATGATGAGAAATAATGGGAAAGGCAAACAGGCAGTGACATGCAGCAAAGTTCCCTGGTCAGAGTTGAACTGGGGACATTGCTCCCCGGGGGCCCCCCTTCCTAGATCATATTTCATCTTCTCACCAGTACCTGCAGCAGCATGCCCAACACAGCCTTTTTATGCACGCAGAACCCGTGTGTCAGTGTATGTAAATGTTAACATCCCTCCATCCCAGACTGTGAGCTGGTGTGCTTTTAGCCAGGTTGTTTGGATAAATCTGATTCATTATTATTCTTTTATGAATTTGCCCCTGAATTATACCTGCCCTGGTGCTTCTTACTCAGTCTCTCCTTCCTTCCTCCTGGCCCACTTTCGTGTCTCTGCTGTGTCACACTCGCTGAAGCTCTCCTGTATATTCAGCTCTGCCATTTTATTTAGCTTTCTGCTGTCCCCCACCTTCATCTTCTCCTGGCCATGTTGACAGAGGTTCTCAGGGCAGCTGAGGACTGATCCTATCCATAACTTACCAGACCTGTTTACCTCCCTTTCCCCCTCCCCCACTTCCTTTTTTGTCCATTCCTCCCCTCTTCCTGTCCCCTCCCCCCTCTTCGATCCATAAGGAAGAAATACATCCTTATCACAGAAGATTATGTGGACCCGTCTTAATCACTCCAGTTACATGTTAGTGATGTATAGGTAGAAGTGTGCCTGTGACGAGCATTTATTTTGTTCTTCAAAATCCATCTTCCAGTAATTAGTGCCCTTTTCAGCTCTCTGTATCTCGATCTGCAGTCTTTTTTCCTCTCACTTGGCTGGATGAGTCATGTGTTTTAATGCCTCCACATTACTGAGAAGATTTCTCTTTAGGAAACCTTCCACCTACTTGTGACGCAAATAATCTGAGATATTCCTCCTGTCTCTGCCCTTGCACTATGTCTCATCTCTCCTTTCTTTCTTTCTTCTCTCCCTCGTCGTCTCCCAGGTGGAAGAGGAGCTGTTGGAGCAGGAGTTCTTGGAGCGCTGCTTCCAGGAAATGCTGGAGGAGGAAGACCAGGATTGGTTCATCCCTTCTCGTGACCTCAACAACCAGGGGGTGGGGCAGCTGCAACAGCAGCTCAACGGCCTGTCAGTCAGCGATCACCACAGCAACCTGGAGGAAGTGGCGGTGAGTCGGAGATGCATCTCATTAAATAACCAATTCTTTTTTTTTGACAGTTCTGAGTTTAGGAACAACGAAACTGCTCTTACTCTCTCTTTTCATGCCTTTTTCTGCAGAGGAAGAGCTTGTTGAACCCCGAAGCGAAGGAATTCGTCCCGGGGAAGAAATACTAGGAGTCCCCCTCACCCCCATGGAGCCTCCACGCGCACACACACACACACACACACACACACACACACACACACCGGTCCTCACATTCTCAGAGACTCTGGCGGCCATGACCGCGCACACACTGATGCTCGCACACACGCATGCACGCACACACACCTACACACTTGAAGTCAGTGGCGTGCTGGCAGGCCCAGTTGGGGGGTGGGGGGATTTCCTTTTTTGTTTTCTTTTTTTTTGTTTCTTTAATCTTTTTATTTCCTGTTTTGTTTCTTGTAAGCTGAGGGACATTGGGAACAGGGGTGGGGGATGGGTGTAATACCAGCACCGCCCTACTGCGGGCGCATTTCAGATGACACTGTTGATATTTACAGAGTATGCAGATCTCATTGATGTCCCCTTGGAACTGAGGCAGCTACCAAGGAGTGATGCCAGGACAATACTTCAGCCCAAAATATCTAATAAACTTGAAAGGTTACTTCACATACTCATTAATTTGTGTGCTGTCCAAGTTTTAACAACATCACCAGTAGTTTGAGGGTTTTCATGACAGTGAGATTAGAGCACGACTAACATTTCAGGGGACTTGATGGGTTTCTCCCACTGCTCTGTAAAGTCATCACGGTCAGTCAAACCTGTTAACGTTTGCTCCTATGATGTCATAAGCTCTTCTTGTGCATCTAGAAATGCGGCTTGTTATTTGTATCTGCAGTGGCTCCGTTCCAAACCAAATACAGACCCCACCCTCCCTGCACACATGTTTTTGGAAGTGATCTTAACAGACATGGACAGGTGTAACCATGGATAAGAAATTATTTTCCCAATTTATGTGGAAGTCCATGTTTTATGTTGTGTCCAGCTTATTAGAGCCGAGGTGCGCGTTAACTGATCACACATCAAGATGAGAAAAATGTTGTTCTAAAGGGAAGGTCAGAACTTTTTGAACCTTCAGAAAATCCGTTGTTATATTTTATTCACGGTTTCATCCTTTTTTAGTTCAATTTGTATTCATGGGGTGTAGTGAACAACCTCGTTATAGGGGAGTATTTGGTCTGGAACAATGTCACTGCCTCTTTCTGCCGGAACAACTTGGTTTGTCCAGCATCAGATCAAGTGTTCATATCCAAATCAGGTTTTCAAAAAGCCTCTCCTCTTTTGTCTATTTTTCCCCCTTCATGTTTTGAGGATGAGGCATTTTGTGTCTCTACTGGGTACAGTAGCCTGTGGTGTCCATTTAGTCCTGTTTGCAGGAGGAAACATGAAGGGACAATATTGTCAAAGCCAATCAGAATAAAGCAGTATGGAACATGTGGCTGACAGTATGGCCTCCTTGCTGTTCTTCTCTTTGTAGGTTGACTTCTTCTGAGGAAGTTCTTCTTTTTAACCATAAATCTTTGTTGTGGTCTGGCTTTCCCTGAAGCATCGTTCCTTAGTGCAAGTCCAATCTCCGTTCAGTTGCGTGCCAATAGGAAAAAGTTGTATATGTGAAGATGCTTTTTAGGAAACCTGGATTGTAATCCTGAATTACTGAGTCACTTTTTCTAGTTCTCGGCCATTTGGGCTTGAAAACACAGAGGATATGTTGTCATAAAATCTGAACATAAATCATCTTTATGCCACTGTTCATTTGTGGTATCAGCAGTGACAATAATGTCGTGTGTTTTACTGTATTACTGTTAAGTACACTTGTGCACTTAGGGAGTATCTGACAGGTGAAAGCGCTTCTTTACACCCTTGCAGCTTTTCCAATTTTCAGCCTAACAAGTACTCAAGTGTGTTCTTAAACCGTGCAGTAGAGATCGTGAAATGTTGGTTAAAATGGAACTTCCTCACACAGTGTTGGACCGCAGTTGTCAAATGACACCCTGGTGAAGCCAATAGGAATGTCTGCCAGGTGAACATAAAATCATTTTTGGTGATTTTGTTTAGATGAGTTAGATGACTGAAGTCGTGGAGGAAAAAAAAGAGGTCCAGAAGAGACAGTATGAATTTCAGTACAAATAAAAATAATGAAAAAAGACGAATAAAGATGTTAAAGACAAACGCCGCCTGTCAGTCTTCTGTCACATGTTCATACAAAGTGGACGAGAACACAGATGAACCCACAGGGTTTGGTTGTATTTGTAAATCCGTTAATGACCGTGAAGACTGTCATGTTCTACTATTTAATAACCACACATGGCCTCTGTAACATGACCAGTGACTAATTTCTAATCACATATCCAGTAATAGTCGGCATGCTAACATGCTGATGTTTAGTATGTTTGCTATATTAACCATCTTAGTTTAGCATATTAGCTGGCTAACGTTTGCTAATCAGCTCTAAACATACGACAGCAGAGACTAAAGGGACTGTTTTTAGTTTAACAGGTATGTTTCCAAACCAGTGTTTGATCATTTATAACTGATTTGACTGTGGCAGCAGAGAAAAGGTCAGGATCACTACAGTTATAACAATTTGTTTTGAATGTGAATGTCTTGCTAGCATGGCTAAAAACAACTGTATTTATATTTATAATGCTCACAAAGTAGTCTGATTCTTATGTACATATTAGTAGATCTAGAACACTTATAAAATAGCAGTCCTATTGTGTATTGGCTTGGCTATAGGATTCAAGAATTCATGTGGGTTTAAAAGAAAAATACAAATTGAGTTTGTGAATTAACTAAAAGTTTTGTTTCATGGAAAGTTTTAGATTGATGGTGGTTATCGCTTCTAGTGTTAATGTTTCTCAGATTGTCATAATGTATGAATATTCCTCCTCACACTCGTCATTAAGCCGAGTTCCTTCTTTCAGGAACCACATGAGCAAAGGCCCCATTGAACACAGTAATTCAGTGACAAGGCACCAAATTGACATTAACCTCTACAACATACACCTTTTACCCATAAACATAAGCTATTTTCATCTTTACCTAATAGTCATGCCCTAATAACTGCAATACTTTGGCGAGATAACTTAAAGCACAGCAGGTTGCAACAAACTCACTTTTTAATATTGATTTTCATAGTATTTTTAACAGTTTCCACATAAACACATTTATGCATAACCCAAAAGTCTGTCATTACAATTCATAAATATTGCAGCTACATATATATCATGTCTATATTTTCACTCTGTCAGCTGCAGACCAAGCTTACAACTAATAGTAAGACAGGATCATCCTCCCCACTTTTGTTGATTAAGGAAGGGTAGAAAGAATGAGTGGGTTCAAATGAATATCGCCGCCCAAAAGCTGCTCTGGAGCTTTTCATCGCATCACAAGATCTTCCTCATCAAATGGATTGTGCCTAGTTGTCATAGGAATGTAGAGTTGATGTTGAAATTTAGACTTTTCTGAAGAACTACAATTTTGAATGTTTACAATTCCATGAAAACTGGGCAAACCCCATCTGCTGAGGAGGAACTGAAAGCAAACCGCTCCTAAATGATACTTTTGGGGAGATTGTAAGGTTTCAAACAAAACAACACTTCACCGGGTACTTCATGAATATGGAGCTTGAACTTGGGCCAGAGCAGATCGCTGCAGGTATGAACAATGTAATTCATCTTTGAGTATGAGAATATGGAGCAGTTCCAGCAGAGTTAGGTTGACAGTGTTCAGAAAGCTTGGGTGAGCTGGAAAATACTGATCACATCTTTATAACTCTTCATTAAGTCCCTTAACCAAAGTTATATGAATCTTGTTTTGCATTTAGGAAGGCAGCACAATGTCAGACTAGATGTCATCAACTTGAGGAACTGTCTTCTGAATCGAAAACCTGGACACCCTTTCGGTGTCCATGCCTAAACTGCAGCGCCGCCTCGCCAGAGAACCTGACCCGCCTGTGCTCGTAATAGCAAACATCAGGACGGACTGCCTGAGATCACTCTTGGAGAATACTACGTGCTGTAGTTTGGTGAAAACCAGCACAGGTCATCATGGTGACCCCGACAGGCTTAACTTGTAACATAATTCAATGCTAATGTGTAATCATATTGAGATATTGTGGTCCCGTTTCTCGTGTTTAAATTGTAGATTAATTGACCTAAATCTTCCACAACAGGAAAAGAAAAGGTATTGTAGTTAATGTTTAACTTTTAATTGTGTGATTTTAGATACTTTAGTAACTTTAATAATTCTGCACTAATAATTAAGACATTCATTTTGTCCAGATCACTCTGTCAAGGCCTACTGCTGGCCTCCCGCTTTCTCCAGTCCACCCAAACAAAGTTCATATCGCAGTTCTGAGAGCAGACCGGGGGAACGACATCCTGCCTATGGAGTGGGAGGGACGGCCGTACAGTCTATAGTGCTGCAGAGGAGGAGATAAAAGGCTGGTTCAGGGTGTCTGACTACACTGAAGATGGCCACATGATACTATCAGTAGTGTGCTACTTCCCCATTGTGGAAGAGGACAGGGTGGAACAGGAGTAGTCTCAGAAAAAGAGGAAGAGGGAGGAGACCTCCACGGATGACATTAGCACTGACTTCCCTAAACGAAAAGGTCTTGGACTGTAAAAGTCTAGTGATTAAAAGACAACCTACTATTCCAAACCACCACAAGTACCTTAATGTGAAGGAGTATCAAGAAATACTAAAAAGATTTTCATCCTGGTGGCATCACACACTGCTGCAAATCACCCATCTGATCAAGTGAGCAGGACATCATCACCTTCAAAGGCACGGATGTGACTAAGGTCATGTTGGATCTTCTCTGCAGCTAAGAACAGTTTGTACAGCGAGAGAAATGTTTATTTTCTTTAATAATAATAATTTAAAAACTGTGATTAAAAAGAAAGTTGTTCAAATTGTCACCAAGGCAGCACCCTGCTTTGTGTGTTGACATATAGATTGAAGCTGAAACTAAATCTCCGGTCATGTACCATTTTTTATCACAACCGCAGTGAGCCAAGTTAGTCTCTAATATTTTAGTCAATTCTGAGATTTATGTGCTGAAAAGTACAATTAAGGCAGAAAGCTGAGCTCCAACTGCCATAGTATAGCGCGTGCACTTTGCCATATATAGCCTTTTATGTTCCTGTGGCTGTGGTTGTAGCCATTGCTGTGACTGGCTGTATTTATTGGTGTGGCTATGGCAGTAGCTGTAGCAACTGTATATGGCTGTTGCTGCAGCTGTAACTTTAGTTTGTTGGTTGTGATTTATGTCTAGCTGGCTACTCTTTGCAGCGACTAAGACACTGGTCAGCAAGACAAGTTGACCTACTATCTAGCATTGTACATTGTATTTCACTTTATTTCTTTGTTTGATTTGTTTTCATTTAGGCATTTTAAATCTTCCATAAACTACTTGTGGATGTCTTCTTCATGGCCGATTCACTTTGGGATTGTATTACATATTGGAAAATATCATCTGTTTATTAAACATTAAAATGTGTTACTCTCACTTGTATGAAACAGATGTTCTTATTTGTCAGGTTGCAAGTAAGGAAGCTGCTTTCAGACAATACTCACCACTGAAGATTTTTTTTATCTCAAAAATTACACATCATCATGGTGTTTGCATCTTTAAATATTGGGTAAAATATGTTTAGATAAACATTTCAGTTGAGTGTAATGATTGTTGAACTATTTCTGACAGTGCCTTCATAAAGCTGTGGTTAGCTAAGTGAGCAGGGAGTTAGTTAACGTTACTCCTGCTGAGCCCTTTTCATGCTTTTGTTGTGGATGACATTCAATGACAGGCCAAAGCTTGAGGATTTAAACCCTGATGACTCTTTTTCTGGCGCAGCTGGTCAGGTGATTGCAGATAGCAACCACAGACTGTATAAAAGGTTGCAACAAGCTCTGTGAGTAATGCTAGCATTAGCGTCATAGCTGAAATTTAGCTAGAAGAGAGTGTTGACTTTATTTTCTGGACTCAGATCTCTTACAGTGTTGGACGGTATAAACTTAAACGGAGACCACCATGAATCCACACTTCTTAAATATTATATATAATTTCAGCTTTTAAGGAATATTTTCAACCTGAGCTTCATATTTGATCCAGTTTTAAATAATTGTAAATGTTTGGTGAGTTTGATGTGTGAAAGATAGTCTATTATTGTTATTTTGCTGAAATATAAATCAATCAATTATATTTTAGCATTGCTATGGATGTGTGGACATATGGATATGCTATTTCTACAGAAACATTATAGAAAATGAATTTAAGTACTGTGAATTTGTCACTCTGCAAATAAGGATTTTGAAAACAAATCATCTGATACGATGCATTAAGATAAAAGTATGCAACAGTTAAGGCATGCAGTTAAAATTAACTCCACCTCAACTAGCAACAACATTAAAATACTGTTTACAAGTTTAATTTACAGGTTAATAATGTAACCTTTAGGAAGAGACCATTCTGCATAATGAGTAATTTGACATTTGCTGCTAAGTACATTTTGCTTTACTATCAATTTAGTAAATGTTGGTATGCTGAACTTTTACCTGTAAGAAAGTATTTCTAAATTGTGGTATTTGTAGTTATACTTAAGTAAAGAACCCGTGTACTTCCTCCACCACTGCACTGCCGCATGAACGTTTAAATCTCGTCCCAACAGGAGGGTGACAACAAGCACACATTTTACTGTCTCCTTTGGGTGTCTGCCAGCAGCAGGTTTTACTGCTGTTATGACTCATCCTCAGCTTCTCTATCCTGAGGCAAGATAACTGAGAATCACAGACACAAGCTTTGACCGTTACCTCAGTTAGGAAGGATTTCTAGTGTGCCTTGAAAACTGCAGGTGGTTGGATGAAGAAGCAGAACTTTAAACTCACTGGTTCATCATGTGTAGCGCTAGAAACACAAACAATGTTTTTTTTTTAATCTGCTGTGTTTTGAAACAAAAGTTGAGATTCAGAGTGAAAGATAAAGTTTCTGGTGACGAGCAGGACGATCATGGTGAAAGTCAGTCTGCTGGATCTTAGGTTGGGCCCACTAGGAAGAGACACACACGGTAATTAAAGACACATAAAAAGCCAATAAGCAGGGCTAGAGGTCAGTGATCATCACACACACACACACACACACACACACACACATAGTCGACCACTCTACCACCCTCTCCTTACCTCAACAGTGTACCTGGCCTGGTACTCTGTCAACTGTGGCGTCCTTCTGGGCTCTGTGCTGTAGACCGTTGGCTGCACATGGGCCAGAGGTATTGTGCTGCCACGAGGGGTGGCAGGAGGGAAGGTTTGCATCTTAAAGTAACAACTATTAGGGCATTCAGTTTCCAATGCATAGCTGAGAGCGAGGGGAAAGGATAGAAAACAACACAATAATGCACGTACAAGAGAAATCTAAAATAATTTTGAAAATAATGTTAGTTGTTAAAAGGGGTGGTTCGGGTCTGTGGCTTACCAGCTGCACTGCCTGGAAGTAGGCTGGAGGAAGGGGCTGCTATTCAGTCCAACAGCATGTCTCAAGCCCCTCAAGCAGGTGCTGTTATCCCATTTTTCAGCTTCTAATCAGATGTGGGAATTAACAAAGTACATTCACTCAAATACAGTTTTCTTACACTTTACCATGATTTTTCACACACCTGCTTACAGGTTAATGAATCAATATTTTAACAACACTCAAACATTTTTGGGAAGTACACTTAATCACTTTCTTGCTGAGAGTCAGATGAGAAGATGACTACCACTCTTTCTGGTGTATACATAGCTCCAGCTCAGCAGCTGTTCGCTTAGCTTAGTTTAGCATAAAGACCAAAAACATGGGCTCAGTCCCAAGCTAACAAAATCTGCCTACCGGCACCTCAGCTCAATAATTAACATGTTACTTGTTTTCACAGGCCAGGCTTTAACGGTTTTAAAAAGTGACCTGCCATGAAACATTCAAAAGAACTAAATGCATTCAGTCCTCAGGGTGAATTGTAAGAACTTTGATACTAACAAAACTAATGGCATTCCTCAGCTGCACTTTTGAGTTAACACGTGTTAGCATGCTAGCCTGCCAAACTAGAATGATGACAATTGTAAACATACAGTACCTGCTTACCTGCTCATGTTAGCATTGTCATTAGCACCATGTTAGCATGCTGATGTTATCATTCAGCTTAAAGTACTGTTGTGTCTAAGAGAGCTGCTCTAAAAATGACTTTATTTTAGTAAACATTATCTGCTAGTGAAATAGCCTGACCTCTTAACCTCACAAAAAGTGGTGTTGATATCACTGTAAACAAGTAATGTTTTTAGTTAAAGGTTATGCATCATGGGACGAGTGTGTTTCTATGTGTGACAGTGTTGTTCTACCTTCGATTGTGATAATTGGACTGGAGGCCACAGGAAGGTGTAGCAGGTGCTGCAGCCCGGCTTCTCTGCAGACATATCCAAGGAGATCTTCACAGCAGGCCGCACTGACATGAGATGACAACACAATCACACCTGAAAGTGCACAAATATGGAACGTGTTTTTGAAAATGACGCGTGGCTCTCTACTCCAAGAGCCCCTTTGGAAAATAATCTACAGTTGGAAAGCCCTTCAAACAAGAGCGGGCTAAAGAGTGGCAGATTAAACAGTGAAAGCATCTGGTGAATTTCAAAAAACAAAGCAACACAAACACAGCCATCTGACCTTCCTCATAGAGAACATCAGTCTTCTGCAGCGCCTCATCTTTTGCCTCTTGCTGCTCCAATTCATTAGCTGTCAAATGAAGAAAATGGACTGATTACCAATGCAGCTGCCAGCTTAGATGTGTGTGTATATATATATATATGTATATATGATAGATGTATGTGTGTGTGTGTGTTTCTATATATAGATATATATATGTGTCTGTGTGTGTGTGTGTGTTTCAGACAGATACAGACAACTCCTTACCCTTTCTACCACAAACATAGCGCAGCTGACCTCTCTCCTCCTTGCCAAGTACAGGCCCGGTGTCCCTGGCAACTCCCACTTCCTGTGTCCTGGCCTCTGTCAGGGCGGAGCCAACAACCCCAGATGCCTCGGAAACGGAACGAGCGAGGATGCCAAATGGAGGCAAAGAGGCAGGGAAGAGGGAGCAAGGGAGAGGCTGCGGGATAGAGTACAGAGAGAGTGATGGTGGTACTGGCAGCAGAAAGCTAGTTAGAATATAAAGCACATTACTGTGAACTTGCTGCATGTTGTTGCAGTTCACCTGTGAACAGCCACCTGAGCCATAGTTGCTGTTAGTTGTTTTGTAAAAGTAGTCATGAAATCCAGTCTATAAAAATAACATGACAGTAAGTCAATCTATTGATCTATCAATCTGTCTGTCCATCCATTAATCCATCCAACCTGAGGTGGGTTGACATATGGAGGAGCCACTTTAGTTTCAGGTCTGGGCTTCAGCTGGTTGACCTGTGGGTGGCGCTCACTAAGGGGTTTATAGTCACTACTGTAAGTGGTGACAAATCTCCCCAAAGGCATCAAGCCCATAGTCTGAAAGACAAAAACATACATTGTGAAAGTGTTACCTAACATGAGTTCACTGTGAGTATGAGGACGGTCACACAGTACAGCTGCCCAAAGACAGGATTCACACACTACAGTATCAGGAGCAATGGTTTGACCACAGCTGTTTGGCATACAGTGGTGGAGGAAGTATTTGGATCCTTGACTCAAATAAAAAATGCATTTTCTTTAATAGTAGGAAACAAATTTGTTCTGCAATTGCTGTGAGTAAGTCCTTGTAGAGCAATGTATCATAAAAACCAATCACATTCCTCTAACAGCTATTAATTTTGTTCAATTAAAATAGAATAGCAGTGACAAGGTTGTGAGGAAAAATCTTGATTTGGGTCCTCTGAGGGTTTAATAAAGGAAGATCATTCAAGAGAGAGAGGCTGATATGCATGAGCTGAGATTCAGGTTTGTAACACAGTTAACAGTAATGCTGACCGACATAGAGGCGCATTTTATGGAGGGTGACAAGTTTGCCTCGAGGCTGCAGACTCCATGTACGAGAGAGGGAAAAAGGTCAGCAAATGTGTGAAGAGGTAATAGCTCCAGCAGCAGGAGAAATGTTTTTCACATTTATTTTTACATCCTCATTTCAATTCCAAACATACGTTGGAAAACAAATAAAGCACACTGTGGCATAATTAAACTCAAAGACGAGAGAAAATAAACAGACAAGACAAATCAAGCAGCTCAAATATCAGAGTATTTACCTTCAGGCGTTTCAAGGGAAACATCTGATGGTTTTTTGATTCCTCAGAGTAACCTTAGTGCACCATCACAGCAGCTCAGCTCAGCTGTCTGCAGGCTCAAGGTGCCAGAATGTTACTGCGACTGTTTTGAATTAAACTCTGTTCATTCTATTGATGTTTACTCTGTTACCTGTGGCAACACCTGCTACTTACGCTTTTCTATCACATGACTCCTGCTCCAGGTTATGTGGAGCCAGGTAGGCTACTGTACATACTGCAATGCTGTGATTCAGTGACAGTAAATGGAGCACTGGGACATGGACAGTGCTCACAGAAACAGAGGAGGACTGAGTTTTCTCACGCTCTGCTCCACTTTCTCCTCATGCAGACATAAAAAAAAAGTCCAAATAACACAACATAGAGTCTTGCACGCACCTCCAAGTACTATTTAAAAACCATATAATATTCTTTGTGGAGTTCATCAGTGCTGATAAGTGATTCGAAGTAGCCTCAGGGATGTACTGGGACTGAAATTCAGCCCGGGACTTTGAGACGAAGAGGCCTTCTGTACATTTGCTGTATGGGGGCGTGGAGAAGGATTTTTTGCAGTTATTTTAATATATAGTGTTGTACTGAATACAGTCAATTTCATTATGATGAAGACCTTCAAGAAACGTTTTAGTTTAAGCCAGACGAGCCTGAGTCAGTCAGAATGCTAAAATAGTTAAATATACCCAGAAACTACAATGCAGTCCCATAAAATAGAGCAGTGTGTGTGCATAAAAATCAAATCCCTCATCTTCAGTAGGCATGAGTAGGCATATCCCTGTGCTGGACCCTCTGCTTTTACTGATTGTTCAGCTACATATGCAGGAGACGAACATCAGTAACAAATATAACTAACAATAATCCACACCGCCCCTGTACCTGTCACTGTTTCTGGTTCCATTGTCCTTCTCCTCCTGCTGCTTCTCTTCATCGTCCTTCTTCTACAGCTTCTCCTGTTCCTCATTCCTTCAACTGTTGTTTATAATATATATAGCCTAAATATATAATATAGCCTATTTGCCTAAACATAAATGCATATAAAAATAATCTCAGGTTATGTGTTGCCACAGCACCTTTCCACCAAGGAAGAGGTTGGTTAATTTGGCACATTTAGCTGCCTCTTGTACCAACATTTTATTTTCCTTCTTAATTCATATTTTTTGAACTCCAGCTGGAAAGTAAACTCCTTTGATCGGTGCCATTGAGCCAATCAGATTTCAACAAAAACGAATTTCATCCAAGTTGGGAGTGGCGCTGGTATCCCCCTCAATGTTGAAAGTATTAGTTTGGCCCAGTCTGATAGACACAGACAGCGTTAGCTGCAGCTGACTGGCCGGACGGTGCGGATCATTTAAAGTTGAACATAAGAAACTGAAAAATAAAAACTCTTGAATACCAGCTGGTTCGGCCTGAAATGGACCGGCCATTCGGGAATGTTCCCGAAATTCCTGATGGCCAATCTGCCCCTGAGTAGCCTATATATTTTATGAATGTTAACAGTCATCAATATTTTCTTACAACATAGTAGAATACCTTATGATTCAGCAAAAAATATGTGGTGTAAACTGCATTTCATCAGTGTCAAGTGTTTCAAAGTGTCTGAAATGGACCTTAAGAGCTGGATGCATAATTCGGCAGAACAAATGATGAAAGCTACCTGCCGAGATTTGCGTCCACCTCTTTTCTCAGCATGTACCAGTGTTGCCTACCGCGAGATGCATGCAATTCTCGGCAGGCATGCAGAATAGCTCCGCATTTTAAATTCTAATACAGCAAGAGGCAAGACTGCGGTGATCAACATGGTGTGATACAGATTGCTCTGGTTCAGTTTTATAGTGGTGTTTCCAGGAACAGGGTATTTATTTGAACACGGTCATGTGGCAATATGAAGATAAAAAAGACAACTATTTTCATTCCCAGATTTACAGCAATCACTTTTATAATTAAAACAGTCAGATCTAACTGAATGAAACTTTAGTTGGACATGGAAAAACTATACCCCATTTAAAGTTCCTCTCTTTGTGTATGAGGCACTACGGTGGTACTTAAAGAGTCATCATCTGCTCTTGGCAGTATATTTAAGCTGCTGTATACTCTTGGATTCATATTGAAGCTCTGCAGGTCCCAGACAATAATACGTTTCGTCAGAGGAAAACTCGGCAGCCTCGGCCTCAAAATTACAAAACGTATGACAGGAAAACAATTGTGTTGTGAACAAAGATTGTTTTCAAGATGCATCAAATAATGTCACAGTACACGTGGCTCCGTGGGAATACGGGCTTCTTGCTAGTTATTGCATTAACAAATGCAGACACAGTGGAGTGGAAAGGTTGTGTAATAGCACCATCTGCTAGTAAATGACAAAAGTGTTGGTTTTGTTACACAGACGTCCAATATACCAAACAATTCATCTGCTCAAGACAGAGCCCACTTACAGCCCAATTTTTTAATCAATATTTCACTGTTTTGGATGCTCTATGTTATTTGGAATGTGGTTGTATGGACAGAAATAGTGTTTTGAAGAAAACTCCCAATACCAGTGAACATATAAACAGTAAATATGGCAAACACATGGACATTCACCTGGTGTATTTTGAAAAATTGTGTAATAAATGTATTAGTTTCTTTTCATCTGTTTTACAGTTACATTTGTATTAGAAGATATTCAGTTGCATTATAACCTACAGGATGATGGCTGGGATGTGATGGTCTTTAATAAATTCTGACCTATCAAAGGAGACCAGAATCATGCATCTAGGCCTAATGGCATTTTTACTGGAAATAGGTGCAAACAGCTGGTAGTTACCAGCAGGTTAAAGGAGTCATATGTCTACCCATAATAACAGAATAACATTTAAACAGTGAGCATCTTTAAAACCTACACTTGCATTTAGGAATTTTAAAATGATACAACTTACTTCAGACATGATTTTAAGGATCACAGCTTAGATGGAACTGCAATTATCCTGGGAGATTATTCACAACCCTGAAGGAGCTTTCTGTCAAGTTGCCAGTATTTTTATTATAAATGTCAAATGTAAACAAGTGGTCTAGACAGTCCAAATTAAAGTAATATTGATTCCACTGTCAGAATAACCGGCATGGAGCTGTAAAAAAAAACTTTGTTCAACCACAGTCTTGGTATCGTGCAGTGAGATAAAATAAAGTGCAATTATTACACAATCTTTATGATAATTATCATTATAGTAAGAGTTATTAGCGAGGATGATAATAATCATATCTTGGCCCATACATTTTCCCTTTAGCTGAGCACTGATTGGTTTGAACTCTCATTGGCTGCTATTGAAAGTGTGTCGGTAGAAAATGTCGACGTTAGCTGTGTAATCCATAGTTATGGTGGCGCCCATGCTCCGAGCCCCCAGACTAGCGCCTCCGAGGGCCGAAGATTGCTGCAAAATCAGGAGGCTGTAGCCACGGAAACGACCCTTGAACTTGTCAGATGACGCCACTTTATCCAAGACCTCGGTGAACCCTGATCAGAGACAGAAATGCAGAAAAGAAAGAGAGGAAACTGAGATTTAGAGGAACAGTTTTATTGTGGCATTAAAATGATGGGGCCCATTTTCTTGATTTGTGGGTCACTGACCGGGCTTCAGAAGCTCCCAGCTCTTCCACACTGAGCCCTCACACAGGATGGGCAGGCCGAGGTCACTACTCAGTAGAGGCTGTCATGACAGACAGATGAAGACGTTACAAGAAACAAATGTACATAATGTTTCAAACGAATGAATGTGTCTGTGTACGTTACCTCTTGTGCTGCAGGTAAAACTGCTTCAACATGTTTTGCCAGGACTCTCCCAGCCTGAGTGAACACATACCGACAGAGAGCATCCCCTGCTACTGCACCTGAAACACATGCACACAAAACTTTTATTTTGACCTTCCACTCTAATCTTTTCCTTTTCTTTCTTTTCACAACAGAACCGAGCAGGAAGTGATGCAGCGCTGACCTTCAGCCAGCTTCTTGCAGAAACCAGCGAAATGGGACTTCTGGAAGTTTCTGTAGAGGTGCGGCAGCATGCCCATCAGATCTGACACCTGAGAAAAAAAATTCCACGTTTTTCCACATACGCATGTTTTCCCAGCATGCATCAGAAGAGAGAAACGCCATCAGGTGACAATCAACGGATTTTTTGTTCCAAGCCCCCGGACCATTTCTTAATCTGACTGGCACTACCAAGCGTCAGCACAAAGATGCGTGAACGTGCTTTACTCAGCATTTTCCAGCGCAAACGTGAGCTGGTATCCTTGTATAAGTGAACACACTGCTCACTGACCTGGAAGTATTCCTCCATGGCTTTTGTGACACGTGTAACGTCGTGAGGGGGAGCGACCAGATTGTCTCTGGCATCAAACACCGTCTTCACCGCCGAATGAGCGATCCAGAACGCTGAAGGATAGGAAGACGCCTAAAGCATTGGGTATAATCAATAAAGCTATAAATTATTCATACACATATTGCCATGGTTACCTGATCCTTCATCACCCATCATGTGACCCCAGCCTCCGCAGCCAATCTGGGAGCCATCGGGATTGAGTAACTTGCAATTAGAGCCGGTCCCTGATATCAGCACTACACCTCCTGCAGAAAAAACAGAGCTGTAGATGTGATAATAACGAAGACTGTGTTGATTTCATTAGGCCATAAAGTTTGGAAAGACATACTATAAATGGAATTGCTTTTATACGGCCACACCTAAGGGGGTAAAGTATCAAGCCTTGCCCTGTCATGACATTTATTAACTCTACTTTTAACTGTGAGTATCTTTCAAATGTAAATTTAGGTTGTTCAAAAGTGTAAATTAATCTACAGTAAAATCATTTACTAAAAAATATCTGATGTGCACATTTATATCCTATAAAAATGTTTATAATATAGAATATCTATGGCTTTTAGTTACATTTTAGGCAAATGTATATGGTATAAATCGTTGAAAATAAGAATGCTTTTGCGAGTGAGATTAAATTAAGTGTAAATGCAGGCAACTCCTTAATGCATGTCTCTCCAGCGCTGTTTAGTTTTATGCCGAGGTCTGACAGCAGGACAATGACACAACAGAAAAGGACCAGTTACCATGATCGCTGGCAGTCGCAATGGCACCGATGGCATCGGTGGTGATGAAGTAGTGCTGGCTGAGAGTGGGGAAGCGTTCCTTCATCTGAGAGATCAGTTTGTCAATAGCATCCTTCTGCTCCCCTCCACTCAGTGACATTCCCTGCACACGCGCACACACACACACACACACACACACACACAGAAATATGTGTTGAGATTTTTCTCCTTGCCACTTCTTAACCAAATACTTTCATTAGAGGACAACAAAAGTGTAAAGGCATTAGACAAACTGTTTTACTGACCAATGAGCATAGTGGCGTGTTTGGATCCAGCCCTGCCTCCACCTTGGCTCTCTGGACCATGTCATTGATGACTTCAATACATTTGTCCACACCAACCAACTGTACACACACACACACGTTTTTGAAGTTTCTTGGCATTTGTTTTGGCTATGAAAGGGGAAAAAACATCTATCAAACCTATGAGGCTAGTACAAACCATTCTTCACTGCCAACCGTAATTTGTTTCCTACATTTCTCTTAACTACCCCTCCTACCATCCCTGCTTCTGCTCACCCAGTGGTTGGTGGACGGTCCCTCTGTCTCTGCCAGGATCTTTCCATCTGCTGCCACCAACACCACTTTGGAGTGGGTCCCTCCACTAGAGAAGCAGAAGCACGTGCATACAGCACACACCATCAAGGCAACATAAAGAACAAACAGATATTCATTTGCTGTGATATATAGACTCACAGGTGAGGCAGCAAGGACTCAGATACTCCTTGTTTTGAAGTGCAAAAAGGATCTAAAATATATATTTTTCACATGTACATTCACGTCATTTGTAAAGAAGTTGCTGCGAAATTTCATATGGCAGCATGTAGGTGCATGTAAGGGGGAGGAAGTGATCACGAGACACGCACACAGTCAGAAGACAATGCTATAGTCAGTATGAAATCTTTCAGTATGAGCCATTACCCTAACTTTCTACATGGCAACCGCTAAAACACGAATAGAATCCTGGTATACACACTATTCCTAACTGACTGATTAAAAAAAACACCATTGGGCAAGTTTCTTTGTATATTTTAACTCATTCTCACCCCTCTACTCCACCGAACACCGATGCCATGTTTCAATTCCTGTTTTGGTCCAAGGGTGCAAATATCGCGAGAGCAGAATCTGGGCTCCCACTTGCATTGTTGATTATTGGCCAGCAGATGGCAGCAGTGTTAAGGAAAAATAGCAACCTGAACCGACAGTTAATAACATCTTGCTGTACTCATGATTTATATATATAAAATATAAAACATCATGTATACAGCAGCAGGAAATGTTGGTCTGTACCAGGTACTGGGTTTTTTTATACTGCTAAGAGTCTGTGTGACAAAAAGGGAACGACAGGACTAATAGGTTTTTTTCGTCTTGTGAAGGAACACCGGCAAATTAAAAACCCATTATGTGTCTTGACGCATGGTCTAAAAATCCATCCTCAGTGTCAAGAATAAGAGATTTTGCACCTTTTGGTTATGAGCTGAAAACAGCGACAAAAACTTTGAGTTACACTGTGAGCCAGCAAGAGGCATCTGCAACACATTAGTTTGGGGGGCAGCTTCTTTTTGCCAACATCTCCTCCTTCGAAAATAACCATCATTCTTTGGCAACTTGTAAATTCTCATAGTAGCTCTGTAGTAAAATATATCTGAATAATAACAGTGAGTTCACTGAAACCTGTTCTTACTTTACAGTTGTTCGGATCATCTAAATGAGTAAATGTCAAATGACATCAGTCTTCTGCCCTACCTTATTTGCCAAAATAAACACCACCTGCTGTTTGGTGCAGTTTATAGTACAGTTTACATTGTGCATCTATAGTTTCTATGTGCGTGTGTCAGAGCTGCAACCAACAGAGAAGTTACACAAGAGCGAGGAGGAGCGAAGAGCGGAGGAAGAAGAGCGGCTCGGTGCGCTCTCCACGCGCTGCTCACTCCTCCTGCAGGGCGAGAGCTGCGTCAAGCATCACAGGGTTACCACGACACCGGATGTCACCTAATTCAGATTTCAATTTCATGTTTCAGGTTCACAGTATGGTTTTCATTAATTGCAAATGTGGTCATACTTCATGCACTCTATCAACTAAAGTAGACTACAGTGTTAACTTAAATGTCAGGAGCCTGTCTTGTGGAGACCCCCTGAATCAGAATCTAGTTTAAGAGCCTTGATTGTTTATCATTGAGGACACACAAAAAATTGTTTTGCCCTGGGGCACATAAGATGGGTAGTTTGACCCTTGCTAATTACATAAATATTTCTGAACATGTAATAACTTTCCATGATGTTCGTTAATTAGGCTTTATTGTGAAAGCTCTAACCGGAAGCTGCATGGTGTGTATTAAGTGTGGCTTTCCACTGGTCCTGCCCTGCAGGAGGAGTGAGAGGCGACAGATAGGCGACCCGCCGACAACATTTGGACATTATTTAACTTTGTCGGGACCACCCAGCCACTGTTTGGACATTTTTATTTCCACCATGACACCCTGAACTGTGCGCGAGCGGCACGATAAATTACTTTTGACGGCCCGGGAGCGGAAGTGAGAGAAGAGGGAAGTTGTTAGGGTATATAGGAAAAATAAACCCCTAAAAAGTGTTTTTTGTCCTGCGTCAAGTTCAAGTCAGATCTCGTTTTTCAGGAGGGAGGGTGGCCCCGGAGCGTTTGGGGGGCATGGACACCCACGTTAAGGAGGGACAACTTTATGTGCAGCATCAAAAGTTTGGAAAGGTAAGTCCAAGAATGAACAGTTATTTTGTTTGGACGGCTGTAGCGTTGACTCAAATGACCCAAACGAAACATATCTGTAGCTAGAGACCCCATAATACATCTTTTGAGGATGCTATAGGCCTATAACTAGATCTTGGATATAAATGTAATAGGAATATTAAAGGCTTACGTCAGTTATAATGGAGGAGATAACATCCCACGAAGCTCTTTAAAGGTCACAACCTAAAATGTTTCATGAGTCATTAGGAATGTTATAGAAGTACCACAGGATAGTAAGCCATATAGTAAGTAAGAAAACGCCACGTTAAGGTCACTACCGCCTATCAAAACTATATATAAGTCTTTATAGAAAATAGATAGTGATGTTATTCGTGACAGAAAAGGAACATATGAATGATGAAAAGCAGCGCCATATTTTTTAGGACACAAATAAAGGCTGTTAATGTCAGTTTAGGTAAAGGCACCACAAATCCTCACAGCAGTGTTATATGCAGGTATTTTATGAAAAATAAATTATCCAGGAAGATGGCAGTGTCCCATTAAGTCTTAAACATGTTTTTCATTAACAGTGACGTTAAATGAGGCTATTCCCAGTTGCGAACCAGAAAGGAGCGTTTCACATCATGACAAATAAATAGAGCACATATTGGTGCAATTACAGAGCAGCCATTGTACCTAGTGTTCTTCAAAGGCTGAACCTAGCTGCAGAGGCAGGAAGTGATCGCACTTTTTTACTGATCTGGCCTTGTTTTGATGTGGTGGTATGGAGTAAACCTGCCATGCATATCTGAGTGTGAGCAGTGTGCATGTGTGTTTATGGGCTGGTTTAAGCTGTAGTGACATTCAGAAAATGGAGGGGGACGGAAATGCATTAAAACCAAAGTGGACTAAAGCACCTTTTTGGGGGAGTAAAGGAGGATAGCCAGATAGGTTGGAGAGGTGTTGCTTGTGTGGCTGTGTGTGAGCAACTGACACCTCCTCACTCACTTTGTTGGAGTAGATAAGTGAGCTGCCTGGTGAAAGCTGTTACATTCACTTTTGCAATGTGACTTTCCAAAATATAGCCTACACCTCACAAAGAAAGCTATAAAGCACAGAGCTGGAGCCTTGACACAACGGTGAAACAGACGTTTCTCTCAAAGGTGGCAGACATATTTCCACTTCCATCTTAGCTGCACATACAGCTGTTCACACCATTGCAAACACTGTCAACAAGCCGCCTCTGACACTCTGTGATCTCGTGTTTTAGTTTAGGAGATCACACAGCAGGACTGGACACAGTTAAGTGTCAGTGATAAGTGTGTGACAGTGTGTGTGTGTGTGTGTGTGTGTTTGTTTGGATCCATGGCCTCCATGCAACCTTGACTTTGGTCTCAGTGCACCGCTGGAAAATAAATCATTTACTCTTTAAGATTTGTAAGAGGGTCTTTGTCTAGTCGTCTCTCTCTCTCTGGTCAGATGACATGGATCAACAAAACATTCGGGCCCTGTTTCCTGCCCTGAAACTCACGCAACAATAGACATTCATGCTCCCAAAACACAGTTTCAATGCCTTTTACCAACAGCAGAAAATACTATAGCAAATGAACAAACAAAATCTCCACGTTTTCAAAAATAACACGTTATCTTTGCGGAGTGGGGCAGAAGAGAACAGAGGTAGATAGAAACGCGTCAGAGTATAGAAGAATAGTACAGGAAGCTCAACGTCTGAAAGTGTTGAAACTGGTGTAAGGTTTGTTTTGTGAGTTACGCAATCGTTGTAGCTGTCAGTGGACGCACACACTCACACAGGCTTGTTCCCATGTGGTCGGTCGGAAAATGTGACTTAGAAGTGCAACCCAGTGCAACCGTGTCCAACCCAGGTTTCAGTTTCAGAGTTTAAACTGCAGGCTGTTAGGATGAAAACCATCAAGATGCATCAATGTTTCATGTGCTTGTTACTTTGATTTTAATATACAGGATAGTTGACAGTATTTGGGGAGTTAATATTTTTGACTATTTGAGACTGTTGTGCAAAAGAAAAATTCTAATTAAACTTTGCCCAAACCACTAGATTGAAAAAATGGACAAGACACATGTGTTTGATCATTGGACAGTTTTTTTTGTCTTCGTTTGCCAATGTTGCTTTCTGAAGAAACCTTTTTAACCTGAAAGTTGATTGTCTTGCTGGCACCAGAGGCCCCAAGGTTTGTTTGACATTCCCGAATGAATCAGATTGTTTTACCTCATGCTTGTCCTCGCTGCGCAGGCTCGAACCCCAGTTTGGGAACCATTTGATAACCATTTATAGTTTTTTTTTTTTTAGACAAAACAGCTATAGGAAGAAGCTAGCTTGATATTCTCAGTACGGTCATAATGGCCGAGGCGAAGAGACCGAAGAGGATGTTGACAGAAGAAGCAAAGAGTGACCAAGCAAAAGGCCGGACAAAAGTAAATCTCGGACTGTCTTTAAGTCATTGGCGGGAGCTCCGTGAAATAAAAGTCAGACCCTTCCTGGCCTTCCTGCTGTTGGACTAGTAAGGAATATTACCTGGCTTGAGACATCTTGCGTTGCGGCACTTACTTGATGTTTGGCTGTGCAAAGTGGTCGACTTGCTAATTTTTGATAATAGCCTAAGTCAGCCCATTTCAACAGAGGTTTAGCTGCTAGCATGTTATAGCCAGGCGTTAGCAGCGTAGTGTCTCAAGTTGTTGTGTCACAAGGGATTGATTCTAATCGTATTCTAATACAAGTATTTTTGTGCATTTATGCCTTCATTTGATGGTACCTAGGAGATTTAAGAGTAAATGAGGAGGGAGGTCTTTAACCTTTTGGCCAACAGGGCGCCACAAAATTGAAAGATTAATTGATAAAGACAGCAACTGACACTTGTAATTACACTTTGTACAGCAATAGTCACTGTGAAAAGTCATTCATTGTCATCCTTTCATTCAGACGTATGGTTAAAGGACTACTCCAGCGTCTAAGTATTGCTCTTCCATAAAGTTGTGCAGTGTGAACATAAGCCGAAACATGTATGCATACTGATGACATTGTCAGACATTGCTGTTTTGTCAGACTTCTCCAGAGACACAGGCGACATTAACTGTTTTCAAGTAGAACTCCTCGTGACGAATAAACTGAACTTCATGTGCAGCACTGGCGATGTGCCCCTTTAATGAAACACTGGGGATCTGAAACACGTCCCAGGGCCCTCTCAAACACTACTGCAGGACACTGGAAGAAACATTTACCTGCACTTCCCTCTGCAGTCTGACGCACGCTGCATCACAAAGATATTCATAACATCCAGAGCATGGCGCGGTCTCAGCCAATCATTATCTGCTGTTTTCCTGTAATTACAGTCATTTGATTCCTTGTGTGGCTGAAAGACGTGCAGCTGAGCAATGTGATTGTGTAAAAGATTTAGTGTGAAGATAGTGGCCTGTGCGTGCACCTGCTTGTCTGCCACACACACATATTCAGATCTCAGAAGCTTTGACCTGCAGTCGGTGGTTCTGTAGCACCCTGAAACTACAAAAAGCTTTTAGTTTGACGTTGATGTTGGCAGCTACCAGTAGAGGCTGCAAATGTGGGGATGGTAGACGATGAAGACAGCTTCATCCAGGAGCTAGCTGCCATTTAAGCCGACGGGGTGTGTCAGAGTAAAGTAGTATTACACAGCCTGAGGCTAGATTTATACACAAGGAATCACATCTAAAGCAAGAACTGCCTGATGGATTAATGGGATTTTAATTTGTCTTTTCTCTACATTTGTCTTGTCATGGGTAGTTTCTTAGATGCCAAATCATCATTCTCTGAAAAAAAAGACCAGATCATTTGTAGTATGGAGAAATAACTTGACGCAGGACAGCGTGTAATTCCCCACATATATACCTGTAGGCGTAGAATGGCATGATTAGGTCATTTGCTGATGTGAAGTAGAGGGGAATGATTTGATGTGCAGAGTTCTTACTCACAGTGATTGGAATAGTTGGTGTGAATCCCATAAAAGTCCAATTACTGTCACACCAACACTCATTCATTTTTAATTGTAGTATTCTTTCCTAAGCCAAATTTAGTACGCTTTCTGTCTGTCATGCATCTCGGTATGAAGTAACTTTGCTTATTGCTTTCTTCACAGTAATCTCCTCCTAAGTAAGTCATTAGTTCAGACATAATTGTAGCTGTGGCCTGAACATGAGTGTAATTTCGTTGGCGTTGGTAATGTGGTTCTGAAGAAACCCAGAAAAAAGACGTTTACTGTAAATTGAAAACTGTAACTGAGGACTGTTTTCCAGTAAGACTATTGGTGGACACAGAACGGTTGATCCTATTGTGAGCATGTCTTCACAGAACTGACTGATCTTCTGATGGCGTGTGATAATAATGCACCATTTCATATTTGCACAAGCCAACCTGTTTGTGTCTGAGGGACGGTCCCTCTCCCTCAGGTCAGTGCAGACACTGGGACATTTCAGTCGGGGTGGGGATCATTTCACTTCATATCAATTTAATCCCATTCTGCTTGTCATTTCCTGTTCTTATGAAATCCTGGTTCCTGTTTTTGGTACATTATCAGAGCCAGAAAAGAAGAAAAAGCAAAATCATTTGTGTGATTGAGGCAAACACGACACAGCTGGCTAATAAGTTTCAGTTTCATGTGATTTTTGTGAAAAGCCCATTCCTTTCCTCCAGAGTTGACAGTGGACACTTTCAATTCAAGATAAAGGACAGTGTATGTGTTGGATGGAAGTTAGATGAAGTTTTTAGTCTGTTGGCACTAGGACTGAACAATTAAGAAGAATTTGAAGAGGCGCTATATTTGTTATAGGTGACTATTTTATCCTTTTAAATGAAATATTGTTGCGCTGCGGAGATGTCCTGGCCTACACATCATATTCTAGAGACTTAAGAAAACATCTTTAATACAAATCCCTGCAAAAATCACACACCCTAATTCACTAAATGTTTTTCGATGAAAAAGTATGTATACGTTATCATTCCCCATCATCAAAAATCAAATGCGTTTAGCCCTAGCTGGCACTGTATGTCATTCTGTTGTTGTGAGCATGCCGCAACTCGTGTTACCCAACTTGATCCACTTATGGACGTCGTTATCGCTCTTGAAATATTTGTCTGCTCCACTAATAGGCATTAGTCAGAGGATCCACGACACGTGCTCAATAGCACTTTGGTTAAACTCCACTCGCCTTGGTGCAATAACACAGAGCTGATCATTTGGTGTTTGGTGGATTTTTTTGGAGAGGTTAACATAAAGTTGTTTATTTCAAATGTGACTCTCAGTTTAGGTTATTCAGTTCTGGTGGTCAAAAAAAAACAACAACCTAACAGCGTGTCAGTGTATTATTTACTTAACTCCACTCTTCCTAGTCACAGTTTCTCTACTGCAGTCCTTATGTTGGACTCCTGACATGTTTGAAAGTTTTATTTTGTAGACACAGCAGAGGACTGAGGTCAGGGCAGCAGCTCTGCGGTCAAAGCAGTGGTCTGCCTGTTTCCCTTCTTCTCCCTCTTTCTTGCTTTCTCTTAAGTACACATTACACAGTACACACACACACACACACACAGCTTTCCTCTGTTGTCCTCCTCCCTCCCTTTAACACACATAATCTGCTTTCTGTGAGCTGAGCCACACAGACAGCTAATGTATTACTGTGTTAATGTACTGACTGATGTACAGGGTTGACACGTAAACAGGAACACTGTGTAGTCATTCTGCATTAAATAAGATTACCAGGATAACAACAAATAAACAAGGAAGCAACAGTGTTGTGTCGCACTTTGCTCAAGGGCACTCAGGTCCGGTCCATGGAAGTGGATTTCATTTCTTACACTGGCCTGATGCAGCTGATACTCTATGGGACTTGCAAAGAGACTGTTCAAATAACAAAACTGAAAGCTTCACACACACACACACACACACACACACACACACACACGCACACACGCACACAACGGTATAATAGTCCTTTGTGCTGTGTTCTCTTGAACAGGCAGGACATCAGTGAGGAAGTTTCTCTCCCTCCCTGTCAGATCTTTTTTGCATAATTTCCACTCAGTGTATTAGTGGCTGATAACGGTCTGTTGCCTTATATGGAGCAGCTGCTTCACATGCAGACATGCACACACCAACGCAGGGACCATATTGCAACAGGGCTTAATGTTTCACACTCTGTTCATGTATCCTGCACAATCACATGTTCATATGGACTGAACGTTCATAGCATCTCAGAGTCTGTGTGTGTGTGTGTGAGCATGCACTTGTGCACAAAAACAGATGGTCCACAATGCGTCATGGGGAATAATGAAAACAATACAAACAGATGCACATACCCATATGTATATACAGCACACGCATACACTGAGGCACACCTGGAAGCAGAACAAGGAAGCAAAGAGAATCCTGGGTAATAACAATCCCACACATTTCCTGTCCTTTCTGGCAGTTAATTGTAACGGGTTGGAGTATGTGCATGCACATGTGCAAGTGATGACTTATGAAGCCTGCCATATGTGTGCCTCAGAAATTTTAAACTGGCTCTCATGTATGCGTGCACCTTTGCTCTTGCAATAATTGTGATGTTTATTTATGACACCATCATTGCAGCTGAATTTGCTGTGAGGGTTAAATAGTTAATTGTGCTGCACAAAAGCCCTGGGGCCCCGGTTCTATCGGGCCCATCATGCAAATAATAATTACACTTTTAGACTGACAGCTATCTCTTATCTTTGTGCTGTGTATGATAGTGCTGTGAAGTAATCATTTTGAGGTAACTTCATGTAATTATTTCCATTGTATGCTACTTTATACATCTACTGTACATTTAAGAGGGAAATATTCAACTTTTACTACACTACATGTATTTAGCAGTAACTCTGCAGATTAAGATTTTACTTACAAAAGAAAGGTTTATAAAAATATGATAAACTGTTACAGATTGAACAACCCAACAGCATATAAAGAGAGCTCAACCTTAACTAGCTGCAACAGCAAAATGCTTCTTCTAAATGAATGACTCAGTAACAATAGTTTTGTTACTATGTTTTTAGACTTTAACTTGTAATAGAGTATTTTTTCTGTTGTAGTATTGCTACTTTTCTGCATTTGGAGCCCGACCGATTTATTGACTGGCTGACACAATCGGCTAGTGTTTATCTTGGAAGATATGCAAATAGAACTTTCCACTGAAATGTATAATCATCATTAAACTTTCACAACATCTTTGATAGCAATGTTTAGAAAGCCTTTTTTGCAGAATACATTTGACCTGTAGTTGTAATGTATGGAATGTAGGGGAAAACACACACACACTCTGTGAAGAAATGTAGAAATGAGACGAGGCATAGCGTGACGTGGGGTAGCCAAACACACTTACACAGTCCAGAGGGTTCAATGGATGACCGGGACTTCCCAAACAATTGTTGAGTTCTTGGGTCTCATGTAGTTTTACCAATATATACAGTATACATATAATCACATGTATACTAGTTTCTGTCGTGTGTGTCATCATGTCGATGTTACCACCTGGAGTCTTACACCATCGCAATACAATACTGTCTTAATGTTCAGTATTGTGTATCAAGTTGTGCAGTCATGTCCCTTTTTGTCCCTGTGGAGGAAGAGATCATTGTTAACCGATGCTTCCTCACTGCTGTCCTCAGGAAGAGATGATTCACCTGTCACCTAGTTTGGTCATATTTTTAACCTGTTAGAGACCACGGCACACTTGAAAATAGGTCACATTGAGGCAGAAAGCGAAGACGGAGTCATTTAATCCTGGGAAATTAGATAGCATGTAATCCTAAAAAAAACTTGTGTTTTTCTTAATTTCATTTCAGTCCAGTAAAAACAAAATCACCTTAAACACTGTATTTATCTTCATAACTTAAATACGTGTAGACATGTGCAGATTGAGAGTGGCTATGTTAAAAAAGCGACCACCTATGCCCAAAATAACTCTACACCAACAGTATGAGGTAAATTAAATAAGATAGAAGTTGATGTCCCCCCCCCCGCGCGACCCTGTGCGCAGGATGAGCGGTTGACGATGGATGGATGGAGAAGTTGATGTCCTTTGTGGTTATATCTGGTTTTGGGGGCAGATCTTGTCCATGTTTAGGTTCCAGTTTTAATTGTCTCACAAAAATCTTACTCATTTGGATCAAACTGGAAAAAACCTTCTTAGTACCTGTTTTGAATTTGGGAGGAAATTGTTATTTTCTTTAAAAATAGTGGTGACTAATGCTATAACTGTGGTCTGCTGCTGCTGATTGATTGTAGAGGAAGCAATGGTGTGTGCAACAGATATGAGTCAAACTGCGTTCGATTTATCACCACATGCCTCCTACATTAAGCCTCAGTCAGCAGAGTAGAACTAAGAGAAAGACCCGGAAATATAATTTTGACTCATCCTCTGTGGACTAATGTTTAACGTTCTCCACTTCTCTCTTCATCCGTTTTTGATTATTTGTGGCAAACTCTGCATTTTGCGTTTCCCCATTGCTGTCTCATGTCTCAAACCACACGCAGAGTGTTCTTCAGTCCCCAAACAGATGTGAACAGGACAGATGTGTGTTGCAACCTCCCTTTTCCCTGTCATCCCCTCCAACCTTCTCCCCTATTTTCTTCTACTTTCAGTTTTAGGTTTAAATTCAGAAATAGCCTAAATGAAATGTCGGCTTACTACTCTCTAGGTGGGGCCAAATGGATGTCATATAGGTTTAATACAAATAAGAGAAATAAATACATAACAAATCTAAAGTCTGAAGATCTAGAAAAGTTCAACATCAGAATCAGCTGTATTGCCAGGTAGGTTTACACATACAAGGAATTACAATATACATTTAAAATGTTTAATGCTGTAAATAAAAAAAAAAATGAGAAAAGAAAAAAAGCTTTCAATAAATGTTTTTAAAGTGAGTGAATAAATCCAAAATTGTAACACTCACCCTGGGTCGTCAGTACGCATGTGTAGGCGTAGCTTGTGTGTGTGTGTAGTTGCAGTGGAGGAACACTTGCTGAAGAGACCGAGCCCCAGCTTCACTGGTGTTGTGCCCATAGGTTGTGCCGAGTTGTCCGCACCTCGCAGGACTTTGGGATAATTTATCACTGTTAATGAACCACACAAAGAATATTATATTATTTTTAAATAGCTTGCTACTTGAAATAGACCTGGGAGGAACTGCGACGTGCATGTAGCTGCACGGCATGCACACAAAATACTGCTCAAGACCCGTGAATGGCAGGTGAGAGAGAGAGAGAGAGAGAGAGAGAGAGAGAGAGAGAGAGAGAGAGAGGATCTTCAAAAAGCCTCAGTTTAGCTGGAAATTTACAGTGTAAGTTGAATGAATAGAGACTGCAGCTCTGCAGCTTCTCAAGATTAAAGCGGAGCCACCATGTGTAAAATATATATATATATATATATATATATATATTAAGGGGACAACATTACAGATCATTCACTTGAAATACGAAAACAATTTCTCTACTGAAAAAGTACACAAACATGGAAATTCAAAGAAAGAAAATTAAAATGGCAAACTAGTAAATAAGTAAAATCTTATCTTACATTTTAATATCTTACTTACAACTCAGTAATATATATGTTGTTGTTGGAAGTATTAAGATTAAAGCAGCATTAATACATTTTATGGCCAGATTATCGCCATATAAAATTGGCATATGGCGAATGTGTTAGGAAACAGTCGCCTATTTACAAACTGCACTGCTCCATCACCACCAATTTGGAGAAACTTTAACATCCAACATCCACTCTTCTTTTAGTCCTGTTCTTTTTTTCCTGTGGGAAATATCTGGCTCTGTAGCTGATAAATTCTCCACTAAGTTCTCCAGCTTGTCGCTAACATTGTCTGTCTGCTGCTGGGTGCTTAGCAGGTAGCGTACAGTGGGTTTTTCTTGTGATGAAAGCAGCAGCCTGCTGCTTCTAAAAACAACACTGATGAGAGTGAACAAAACCATTAAAGATCTAAAGGAAACTGACTCACCTTTCACTTCACACAGTTATTTTTTCTGTTGTTACTAGAAACTTTTGATAAAAGGTTTCTTTTTTATTCTTTTCCCTCATTTTCCTGCTCATCAGAAATGGAAGAAGAACTGGTTCGTCCTCTACCCCGCCAGCCAGAATGGCATCGCCCGCCTGGAGTTCTACGACTCACCGTCGGGCGGAGGGGGTGTGGCCGGCGGAGGCTCGGGAAGCGGTTCCAATGAGAAAACCAGGAAGCTCGACAAGAAGATCATCCGCTTGTCTGAGTGCATTTCCATCCTGCCGGCGCTGACGGAGAGCTGTCCCAAAGAAAACATGGCAGCATTCTGTGTGGAGACCAACGACAAGACGCACGTGTTCGCTACAGAGAAGAACGCCGCAAAAGACTGGATGGATACCATGTGCGACATCGCATTTCAGGTATCTTTACACTTTGTGTGTGTGTGTGTGTGTGTGTCAAAAAACAGGTTGACTAACACTAAACTAAACAAGGTACAAGCTTCCTGTATGTGTGTTATTTGAATGTGTTGGTATTTTTTGTCTATCCACAAAATGTTTTTTTCTCTCACTGTCTCTGCTCTCCGTTTATGAGTATTCCAAAGTTTCCCACACATCCCTGGAGTGTCTACACAGGCCACAGCAATCACACACACATGAACAGTACACATTTGCAGAGGAAGCCAGAGGGAGTTTCCAGGAGGAAGACTTCATCCGCTTCGTTCTCTGTTGCAGCCTCTCGGACTCTTTATTCTTTTTCTCTTTCTCTCACTCTTTGCCTACTCTATCCTTCCAGTGGATCCCACTTTCTCCAGGTTTTCCCTGCTTGTGTTCGCGCTCACTTCAAAGTTCAACACATAAACCAAAGAGCAAACTCCTGCGTGTAAACCCTAAAAAATAACATACTATTAAATCCTAATTTGGTGCCGTTTTCAGCTGGCTGACTGTCAGTGTCTGTGTGTGTCCACAGGGAGGAAGCGGCAGCAGCAACAGTACTGCTGCAGACCCTAATGGAGGAGCCCTGGACCTGCAGATGTCTGAAAACCTCATCTACTACTCCAGAGAGGAGGGTGAGGTCACACAGTCTAGTCTTATATACGTTTAAGATCTCAAGAAAATATTGCAGCACAGATCATATGAAATGAAGGAGAATTTAAGTCAAGGCAAACAACCTCTCAAAACACCTCTCCTATCATCTCCTTCCAGTTAATGAGTTTTGGGTGGGCATTCAGCGCACTGAGGCGTCAGAGCGCTGCGGGTTGACGGGGAACTACTGGCTGAAGGCGGAAAGCGACATCTTAATCTTGAAGGACCCAAAGATCAAGAAGAAAGTTCTGGTGTGGCCCTACAAGCTGCTGAGGAGATACGGCCGAGACCGGGTGGGTGCATGTTGCACAGACAAACCCTGTGCTTACGAGAAAAGTTTCTCTTCAGGAATCAGAAAGAATCCCTGACACACCCCTACGAGCCCAGGCTGCGACGATTGATTGTATTTAGGACGCGCAAGTAATACTTCTAGCAGCAGTGCGTTTGCATTCTGTCAGAGCCACAGCTCAATACGAGGGTTTAAGAAATGACTGACCTTTTTAGGGGCCTGTCTGGTTTGTCTACTTGTTTATTTATGCATAGGTCAGACTACCACTAACTTAGATGAGATGTACAAACAAGTACACCCCTGGCTATTGCGAAAAAGGGAAGTAATAATAAAAGATATTCTGAGAAAACAAAAGAATAAAATTCAGTGGAAAAAGGAAGCAAGACTTCTTTTAGTACCAAGAAAAATGATAAATGAATGATCACTGGAAAAAAGTCTGTTGGACTTCTGTGACTAGCTTCCATTACTTTATTCTGACGCCTCTGTCTTTATTCATTCATGCACACTTTACTCTCACTTTCACGTGTAAATAAATATTTTCTTTAACCTATTCTATCCTGTCTTTCTTTTTCTAGGTGATGTTTTCCTTTGAGGCGGGTCGACGCTGCGACTCGGGCCCGGGTAACTTCACATTCGAGACCAAGCAAGGGAACGAGATCTTCATGCTGGTGGACCAGGCCATCCAGTCGCAGAAGGTGCAGGCCGAGGAGCGCCACCTCAGCTTCCCCAGCAACTGTGACCCAGACTGCCCTGCGTCCCTGCAGCACATACGCAACGCTGTGCCGAGTGCCGTGACCACGGGGAGCGGAGACAGCAGCAGCTGCAGCAGTCGGGAGGCAGACGGCGATTCAGGCGGCAGCAAGCCAGGCTCTGCTGATGGCGTGCTCGGGAAGAGAGAGGGAGGAGATGGAGGAGGAGGGAGGGGGCAAGGAGCAGGACTCAAAGGGAGGAGTTTACCAGAACCACCAGCCATATTAGGGGTTTTGGGTGGAGGAGGGACCCCTCCAAGGCCAGCAAAAGGTCAGCCCTCAACTGATGAAAATGCAGGTCTTTATTCTGAGCCTGCAGATTCAGTCCGCCTGCCTCTGCAAAGCTCTGACTGCCTCTACTCCGATCCAGTGGACAGCATCAAGGGTCAAATCCAAACCAGCAGCGCACCTCCAGTGCCCACCCCCCGCCTCCGACCAGTAGGAGATGAGGCTTCGGGAGTTGGCGTCCAAGGGGATCATCACCACGGAGGCAGCAACCATAAGAAGCCACTGGACCTGTTTTCACACGTGTACGACCAGATCAGCCTGGAGCTGAACCAGAAAACAAGTGCACTGAGTCTAAATGGGGCTGCAGGGGGAGGAAGAGGTGGAGGAAGAGGGGGAGGAAGAGGGGTGAACAGTAACAGGCGACCCCCCGCAGGTCAAGCAGAAGGGGCTTTGTCCCCTCCCGTTCCTCACATGGATCACATATACGATGAACCGGAGGGTTGTGCCAAAGGAGGCACTGGCATGTCCGCTAGTTCAGGTATTTATGATGAGGCCCGTTTGGAGCCCCACAGCCAGAGGAGACAGGAGGAGGCGGCGGTCCTATCAGGATCGGAGGCAAGCAGACACTCTCCCCCGCAGCTGGGGCCGAGCCGTGGCACGCCGCAACCTCCGACTCCAAGATGGCCCAAGCCTGTCACAGCCCCGAAGCCGGTCAGAAGTGCTTTTCTTCGTAAGGAGCCAGTGCCGCTGCCCCCTGGGAAACATGGAGGTCCGGGCAGTAATGTGAACAACAACAACAATATTTGGGGAGGAGGAGGAGGTGGAGGGGGAGGAGGAGGAGGAGGGAGGGAGCTGTACAGCAAAGTGTGTAAGCAAAAACCTCCACTTGCCCATTTGTGGTACAGCCAGCACCACCAGGCGCCGCTGAGATCCCCGGATATCATCTACGACAACTTGGGAGATATTTGACCTCCCTGTTTTAATACAGCGACTGAAAAGGAAATGTTGATCCACTTTGTGAAAATGCTGAAAAGATGAGGCCCGAAAAGCAACTTTTGATTGGTGCCTTTACTCTGGACTAAGCATATTTCAGCATCTGCGGACTGGAATAATTCTTTGAGACAGTCGATTCATTTGGAGTAGATTGGCTCACAGCTATGAGAAAACCACGACATTACGGTTGCATTTTGAAACATGGAGTGCAACTATTGTAGGGCAACTCTGTGTTTGTGTGTGTTTGAGAAAAAGTGAGAGAGTTTGCATGGTCAAACCCATAATTGGCGCATCAATCCGCAGTGTGGTTGGAACCAGCCACACACACAGAAACCATTTAGATTTGCCAAAAGGACCTCGGCCTACAGGCTTCACTTTAACAAGCTGAGAGAGCGGCTTGGCTCTTCTTTTATAAAATGCCTGCCGAGCTTATGAAGTGACTGGGAAACATGTTTTTGCACTGCTGCTTTTGTGTTACCCTGCAATATGAGACAATGTGACAGAGTTATTGTCTAACAGGTTTGGAGGATCTCTCAGACTTAGGACAAAAGAAGCAGAAATTCTTCTGTTTGTGCTTTTTGGGCTGATTTGTCATCCTCAACCCCAATAAATTGGGGGGGGGTTAAAACATGTACAGCCCAGAAAAATATATGTGACATTGTTGCATCCACTAAATGGGAAAACATTGATGCTACTGTTGAAGAGTGGGACTTGAAGACCCCATTTGGGTCTCGGAAACAGATGAATTTGTCATAAAGGGGTCATGGAGTCACATAGTCCTCATGGCCATTTACAGAGGCAACTTCCTGCACATGATAATATTATATGAATATGTTTCTATGTACAGACAAACTAATTATGAAACTAATCAATCCCTTTGCAATATGTCAGAAACAGCTGTGCTGTGTGTAAATATAACTAATAATAAAAATGGCTCCAAAAACTAAATATATTTCTCCATAGTGGATCTGTACACAAGTGAACTCCACTAACTGCTGTGTCACTACTCCCCCTCAGTGTGTTTGTCCCGTCAGGAGCCCATCAGACACAGTTTTAAGTGTTTCAAAGACTTTCTGTTCTGGATGAAACGGGACAGTTAAAGAGTCTGACCTCATCCTCCACTTCCCTCCCTCTGCCACGCTCTGATTTTGTTTTTTCAGTCCGTTTCCAACCACTTCATCACACCGTTAAAGTTGGGCCTCGAAAACCCCCCCCCGAAACAAAGACTTTCTTTCTTTCTTGTCTTTCTTCCTTCCTTTCTCCCTCTCTGCATTAATACTGTTGTTCGGTTGCTCCGGTGACGGTTAATGGCGGCTGGTTTGTGTCGGACACGCTGTGCATTTTAACTGTGGGGAGATATCGTGAGAGGAGGGCAGGAATACAAGGTGGAAAGAGGGGGGGAAATGGTGAAAAACAAACCCACAGCTAATTGGCATGTGGAAGAACGCTGCAAAGAAAAGGGGGGGAGGGGGGCATGTGGGTGTTTATCCTGAGCTGAGAATGACGGAAGAGTGAGAAGAAAGGGACTTGGGAAACGAGATGAAAAAGATGCTGACATGATGAATGCTGGCTACATGAACCTGTCTGCGTCTGGTTGGCTTGCATAACAGGTACAGACTGTTCCCGTCACTGCTGCTGCTCTTTATCCCCGTCATCCCTCTTTATCCCTGTTTTTCTTTCTTTATTTCCCCACCTCCTGCTGGAGTACTTTCTGGACAGGAAAGTCCTCTAAAAGTAACTGGATTACATTTTGAGGGTAAATTTCCTAACTCGCCGCCCCGGTACTTTCAGACAGAGCAGGGGAAGAAAAACAGAAAGAGAAAGAGCAACGACAAACTTCTGTCTTTCTCATTAAACTCTGAGTGAACTCATTGGAAAAAAGAAGCATGGCGCGCACACACACACACACACACACACACACACACACACACACACACACACACACACACACACACACACACACACACACACACACACATTTTTATAATTCTGTCAATTCTGTCTGTTTCTTCTTTAATGTGGTTCAACACTTCCTCATTGGAAAATCCAAAACAAGCTGTTTACACATTTACAATTAGTGTGTGTGTGTGTGCAGAAGAAGGATTCGGATTGCTTTTTCAGTGGCTGTTATTGTGCTTTATCTCAATTCACTTCAGTGGTTCAGATCTTACAAATTATGATTTAGTGTATTTTAACCATTTCATTTGCAATTGTATTCAAGGAAAGTGGAATGTAAGGCTCTTATATTATTTCTTAGTGTAAATAAGTAGATGAGATGTGCAGAGGTGAAGGGGTCTGTTTGAGCAGGTAGCTGTAGCACTTTTTTACAGTCAACGTTTGCTTTCTACAGTAATACATCTCTGGATCTAAATGTTATTTACATCGTGTCAAAGTGAATTTCTAACATTTGTAGCTTTGTGCTTGCCATGATAATAAGAAAAGTACATCAAATTAGGCCTCAGGTTCGTTGAGGTATGTCCAGTTTCCAACAGGATTACACTGTTACAATTTGCAACAAGAATTCAAGGAATCCTTTGACAATTTAGGAGTATGCATATTTACATTCTTGCCATGAGTTAGATAAGAATATCAATACCACTCTCGTATCTGTACGTTAGGTATGAAACTACAGCCAGCAGCCGATTAGCTTAGCTTAGTATAAAGCCTAGAAACAAGGGGAAACAGCTTGCCTGGCTGTTGCCTGGAGTCTTGTCGTCACGGTGAGGTTGCCAAGAATCCAGCAGAGACGATTCTAAGAAGTCACTGCGGCCAAGAAACAGTCCCACATGTAATCAAATCATTGTAAAACCATTCACACTTTTGTTATTGTACAGAAAAAAAGATAAAATGTGTTTATTAATAAGGTGTAGAGATACTCGTTGGCACATGTTGTTACCTTTGGGCAGAGCCAGGCTTGCTGTGGCTAGCTTTTTCCCCCATCCCAGTGTTTATGCTAAGCTAAGTGACTGCTGGCTATAGCTTCATATTTAACGGTCAGACCCGACAGTGGTAACAATCTTCGTGGCTAGAACGCATATAAACATATTCCCAAAGTGTCAAACTATTACAAGATTCTTTTTTTTAAATGGTCCTGTTTATTATCTATTATGTATCATGCTGAAAAAACACCAGATCCTAAATTTCCCCTTGTCCAACCATATTTTTGTCAGGCCCTCTCTGCATCATAGATTTCTGTCAAACTCTGAGTTTGCAATGAAGGCTTTCTATAGTAAATATCTTTGTAGTCATCTTGACTGATTAGATCTTAGTAAAAGCAATTTTGCCTTCCTAACTTGAAGTGGTTCAGATGTTGTTCCTGTGACAAAAAAAAGCTCTGCTGTCACCTTCTCTCCCCCTTCGTTGCATTTATCTCATCTGCTTTGACCTTTCACACATCTGCATAAAATCGCAACTGACTGCCTGATCACCAATGAATGTGTGTGTGACAGGTTAACAGGCCTGCTGCTGTCCAGTAGGTTCCGTTTATGGTAGATCAGGGTGGCACTACGCGGCTGCCATTATCACCTTGTGTGCATTCCTGCGTGATTATGTGTGTGTGTGCTTAGGGTTGGTTGCCTCATAGTGAGAGACCTCACTTCACAGTTTCAGATCAACTTCTATGAGTTTTCTCAGCTATTTGAGAAATGTCAAGAAAATGAAGCCCTTTAATCTTTTGCTGCAGGACACAAAAAGAAGCACACTGACTTACAAAAGTGAGGATTTATTGATAAATGTTGAAATAGGAGACCAAAAAATCCACTTCAATTCACAGCACTATTATTATAATGACGGACACAACTCAACGCGCTTGTTTTGAATAGGTGTTGCTAGCCACATGATGCTAAATTTGGCCAGACAGTTTAATCTGCGGGTTTGAGGTCTCTGCATGTCTGTGTGTAGACGTCGCGCAGACACATGCGCACACACACACACACACACACAATCTTTAGCTGTTATCATGTCAGTCACAGTCTTCCTGTCCTCTTCAACATTGTGTGGCTGTCCTCTTCCTGTCAAGATCTCTTGCTCGGTCGTTCTTTTTTTTAAAGGTCATGTCAGACTAACGGAAGGAGAACAGGATCAGTCCAACAACAAGAGGCACTGAAACTAGGCTTCACACCAGCCAGTGCTTTTTTGTGTGCTGTCTTTACATGCTAGAAAACGTAACTACAGAATTTTTCAAAGATTTAATTGCTGTTTATTAATTAAAACACTTTGCACATACAGTTAAGGGAGGCACAATGATATGTGAATTTGTTCGGGTGTGGCGCAAACTGGCACAAAGACAATGCATATCTTCTATGCTTCTGATGCATAAATGTACAGAGAGGAGAAAAAAAAGTAAAGAAACTGGAGAGAAATAACAGACAGAACTGGAGCTTCTGGCCGAGCCTCACAAAAACACTCCCAGTGGACCCGTTGCTAGCTAGCTTACAGGTTACGTCTGTAAAGTTGGTACATTTGCTGTTTGGGGCAAAATAAAGTCCAGGCAGCTGGCAGAGCAGGCAGCTCCTTTTACCTACAAAACATTTTTTACTCACCAATCCTTGCTGCTGACGTGTGGTTTTGCGTCATTTCCCGTGACACTTTTCACTTGTGTTTTCTTGACAAAATGTGGTTTGGAGACCAGTCGTTGGGTGACACAGCCCTTGTCAGCTCGTGTAGTGTGTGACCCACTGTCACCGATCAGTCACGTAGTGTGAACACCACATCGACTTCAAGACTCCCTTCACAAGACAGCAAGTTGTGTTGCCTGAACAGCACGGCAATCTGTCGACGGTGAAAGTCGTGTAGTCTACACTTGGCTTTAGCTGCTTAGTGTGCCTCTATATGGCCCTCAGTTTCAGAAAAGAGAGTGGTGCAGAGGTCCCTTATCATGTCCTGATAATGTTACTGAGGACGGTCAGACAAGGTGAGCTCATAGTGGCAACTAGAAGGATTCCAAGGATGGATCAGAAGGGGTCCTCTACACACCTCTGCTGACATTGCCACTATTTGTTATCGGACAAGTCTGTTAATGCAATAACTGTCCCATTTAAGTAATAAATATTAACTATAAGAGCTGCAACGTTTGAAATAAAGAGATACATTATTAACCGCAACAATCATGATGTTTATCTGTGCTGTCCCCTAAAGTTTCAAGATCTAGAAACTTTCAATGCAGCCCATGCAGACATATGTCAAGACCCTTCTTGTGTCTGATCTTGTGGAAATCTCACATCTGTCACCTGCACTACTGAATACAAAACACCCTCAAGGTGAAACTCAGCTGCATGCAATTTCCCCCGTTCTGTTTTAAGATTGCGGTGCACTAAATACGAGGCCGTTCTCTTGAGCACATCTGATGAGGATTCGTCTGCTCTGCCTTCAGACACACCTGAAACTGTCCGGTTTCCTCTTGTCTTTGACTCTGCAGACCACCAGTGTTTATTTTTAGCTGCGCGTGGGCAAACCCATTCAGTCATGTGTGTCTGAAAGGGAGTTTCAATCAGCCCTCTCTCAGCATCTGAAGGAAGTGACAGTTTCTTGTTCAGATTGTCGCTCCATTGCTCCAAATAAAGAGAATGCAAAAACCCTACTGAAAATATGTATAAAGGTAAAGAGTGACGATAAAGTGATTTCTTTTTCAGAATGTGACACTGCTAAATCACTGCAGAAAATTCAGACTATTTCAGAGCATCCTCTCATAACCAGGTTTGGTATCTGGTGGTTTTGAGATTTAGGTTCATGATTTTGTCTCTGATTTTCAGACTTTTCTAGACTTTCTAGACCTGCATAGGAGTACAGACCTTTTAGATTTCTGTCAGTAGGACTATAGTGCAGGTCCTGTAGCCAACTCAGTTCCACCTCCCAGAGATGTACTTCCTCTTTCTAGTCTCACTCAGCTATGCTTGTGAGAGAGTTGATTATTCAGTGCCTGTAACCTGTATATGAATTGAGACCTTTGTGTTCCTGCTGTGTTCGATGAGTCTTGTGCCGCTGTTATGGCCACTAAGGACAATTACAGGAAAGAGACAATGTATTATAGTTTGTCAGACAGAGTCTGACAGAGGTCTTTTCTGTTCTCAACCCCGGCAAAGGGGTACAGCAAAGGAAACGGTACAATGAGAATCAAGCAGGAAGTCACAGCACTAATATTATCCTGACTCAGATATAGAAACTGATGAGACATACCGTTGCACTTTTAGCCAGGCGGACCGCAAAAGATCCAAATGGAAAGAATTCTGAAATGGCAAAACATTGTAGTAAGCCGGATCAAATGCTAGAAGTGTTGAGAAACACAAAGACAAGAAACCTACGTACAAAAATACAGAGCTCATCGGCAAATGTGGAAGCATAACAGCAGAGTCCTGCTCGTGCTCACTGAGATACTCATGATTTGTTCACTGTGTGCAAAATGGTGCAGTGAAAAGGTCACCGCCCCATCGCCAAATACACCAAAAACACGAGTGTCATGCAGTTCCAGCGCCAGACCAATCTAACTACACACATCAATTTGTTTCACCTCTTATTCTTTGCTAACTAATCACTGATTAAAAAGTATATTTTAACTTTATTTTAACATCGCTTTTAAGCAAATGCTTTTTTGTGTGTCCCAACAACCATAATATATAAATTACAATAACTAGTGATACCGTTAACCAAAGTGGCACGCTCAATTAAAATAATAAGCGCAGATTACCAACATGGAGACCAACACCTGCTGACACTAATGCAATATTTCCACATATGCAATCTGCAAGAGACCACCGGACAGAGACTATATACATGTTCATATTCATGTACCTTGGCATTGCAACGGCAATCTGGTGCAGTTCTACCTCGTGCCAGCCTGCAGCGGGTACAACATTGGGTGGTAAAAGGTTAAAGGTGGTTAGATGTCTGAATAATCCTCTCACCAATACCACCACAACCTAAACCAATCAACTGTGCACAGAATAAAAAACAGATGTGAAAGAAGATATGCCGTTTCCTGACCTCGTCTCAACCTTTTAGTGATGGGCTTAGCCACATCCACGGGGCGGCTGTGGCTCAGGAGGTAGAGCGGGTTGGCCGTTAATCGGAAGGTCGGCGGTTCAATCCCCCTGGTTGCGTGTCGAAGTGTCCTTCGGCAAGTTACTGAACCCCGATTTGCCCCTGGTGGCTATTCCGCCAGTGTATGAGTGAGTGTGAATGTTAGTTTCTGTTTGAGCACTTAGGCTCAGTGTATGACTGGTGAATGCAGATGTAGTGTAAAAGTGCTTTGAGTGGTCAAAAAGACTAGAAAGGCGCTATACAAGTATGGAGCATTTACATTAAGATTGTCATATTTATTTTTTAGATTGTCATATTTCTGCTATTAATTTGGGCATAAAGTTTTACTCCATATAGATTTAAAGTTTTACTCCATATTTTCTAGGTTTCACCTGACACCATGCCATGCATTGTACCTGGATTGTTGTTTTACTACCGTTGCTATTGAAAAGGGACCACAATGGCCATAAACATAAGAGTCTAATCTATCAACCAATATGTCACATAGCAGAGATGGGGACTCGAGTAACAGACTCGGACTCGAGTGCGACTTAAGTGGCACACACAGTGACTTCTGACTCGTCCTCAAAAGACTTCAGACTCGACTCCTGAACAATGTTTATTTTTAGGAAACGTCTGATGAGCTTGCTGTTATTCCCCTCCCTGCCTTACCTACAACCTGCCTACATAACACGTAGCATCTGCTGCGCGCGGCTGCACGTGAGAGAGGACAACAAACACCGGCAGCTGCTCCGCCATTCATCATAAACTTTGGCTTTAAAATTTCATAAAACAAGACCCAAACAAAGACGCGCTGAACGCAAGATAGGTGAGTAACCTGAGGTTAGTAAACATGTTTAGCTCAGCTTACTTCTTGCTTCAGCTACGACCTACAGGATGTTAATTCCATTGTCGTGCGTTATGAAAAGATGAATAAGCGTTTGTTTACTTGCCAAACTTGTGGTGGTCGATTAATGTAATTATTACGTCCCGCTGGCTGCCATCACCTTAATTATTACCGTTGGCTAGAAAGAGGTTACAGGTTTATTGTTCATCATGTAACCTTACAGTTTTATTTAGTTGTAACCTGGTTATAACGTTACACTGGTTTGAGAGTCTGGTGGTGTGTTGACTTTCAGTAGTTTAAGCTGTCAGTGATTGCACTGCACATTACATGGTTGTGCTCTGTAAGTTAAAAACAGGTTACAGCTTTATAGTTGATTATGCAACGTCACAGTTTTATTTAGTTAACGTTACACTGGGTTTAAGAGTCTGGGGAGTGTGTTGACTTACAGTATTTAATAAGCTGTCATTAATTGCATTGCACATTACATGGTTGTGCTCTGTAAATGAAAAACAGGTTACAGTTACAGAATTCCTTATAGCCATGCAGTTTTATTAGCAACCTGGATTGAACGCAGCAGGTGATACGGTATTCGTAATAACCACGAGAGACTTGAGACTTGACTTGGACTCTAGCTCAAAGACTTGTGAGCATCTCTGTTACATAGTCATATTCATGTGCCTCTTCACAGCACTAGCAGCCTGATGAAGTTCTACACAGCGGCCCTGACCTTGCAGGTAAAGCAGTGGCTGTTCATCGTTTCTCAGGCTTCTTTACCTCACAGAAAAGAGACTATAACACTCCTCCTCCCAAAATGTTACTTTAGGATACAATTTATTAACCCACAGTTCATGCACAATTATTTAACAAAGTGAACAAACGACATTGATCCGTGACAATTTCCTTTGCAGCTCAGATAATAAATTAGATTTAAAAACAGTCAGTACACAGAACATGAAAGCAGAACAGGAACATGAGAAAGTCAACACTATGAGATAAGGATGTCTGTGTGGTGGAATACAAAACAACAATGAACAAAGGACTTTCTGGGAAAAGAAAGAACAGTTGATATGGGTCAGAAACTTGCCAAAACCTGAAAAATCTCCTGACTAGCGAGACACTTCCAGTAAAATTCAACTCTGAACGTATTTGCACACACAAATAGGGACACTTCTGTTAACTGATGGTCACGCCTCATCAATCTGTAGCAGTGACATTTAACGAGGAGTGTGGCTGAGACCGTCCGGGTCAAACAGAGGAACTTTAGCTTCAGCTTTTTGAACAAATGTATGAAATTCACATCCATTGACTCAGCTGCTCTGAATTTGGGAGGATTAAAGAAAGGACACAGAGAGCGAGAGAGAAGTGGGTAAAATGTCAGTGGGTAGTTTTGGATTTCAAGACAAGAGACAAAAGGATCGTTGTAGATGTAATTTGTGAATGCGGAAGTCCTGTGACATCACAGGACAAGTCATTTGCCACTGGGTAGTCCCTAATGTTACGAGGTTCAACAAGGGGGTGGAATGGCGGGAGACTGATTAAGCCTGTGTGTGTGGATGACAAAGCTCCTTGACCAGGAATACATTAATAATAGTGACGGTGGACGTGTCTAACTGACCAATATGTGCGTATATGCATGAATGATTAAATGTCACTGAATGTAATACAGTGATGATACTTGGTGAACTCGAATCGACCCCTCTCTATATCGCAAACCTTTCAGTGTGGAAAAATGGTCAAATTCACTACTTTAAAGGACGTACTGCCCTTATGCTGCCTTTCAACCCCCAGAGAGAGAGCGAGCTGTGGGGGTGACAGAGAGCAGAGAGCCCCCTCTGTCTGCTGCTTTATTCTCTGTCTCATTAAAACAGTGAAGCTGTGTTCAGACGGGGGCTTAAGGGCCAAATGGAAATGAAATGTGCATATGTGTGTGTTTGGCTATAAGTCTGTTTATACTATAGCACTATAGCTGCAGTATGTCTGCTTTATTATGCCTGAATCATAATTTTTGAACCGATTTCTTTTATGTTGATGTGTCATACAGAGCTTTCTGGATGTCCTTTAATCTCCCTCTGATCACCCACCCCACCCACCTTTTGTTCCTCTTTGACATTTCTTATTATTTTCTGTTCCTTCCCATCCATTTTGTTTTGCCTCTTCCAAGCCTCCATTGTCCTGCTGTTTCCCTTCTTTTTCATCTTTTCTCCTGCCTTTTCATTGTCCATGCTGTGCGATTTTGAAGTTTTGCAGCCTCAGCAATCTGCAGACGGCTGCGAGTTGAAACTTTCCTTTCTCACACGTTCACACGTTCACACAAGCCCACACGCAAACACACACAGGCTTGTTAAACTCAGATCTAGCTAATACTGTTCGTGTGGTGGGAGCAAATATAGATGAATTCAAGTATCAAAAGAAGCTGTAAATACCCCCGTGTAGCGCAGAATAGTGTGTGTGTTCGCACACATGTGGCTGTGTGCGATGTCTATGTGCAAATTAGTGTGTGGCTTTACAAAGTCTTTAAAGCCTTAATGAGCTGCTTAATTACTCACAAACTTTACAATGGAGACCAACTGTGTGTGTGTGTGCTGACTAAGCTACACTGCAACTCACTGGAGAAACCCTTTGAAGTGACTTGTTGAGGATGTAGTACACCGCCTCTCTCTCGCTTCGTCACTTCCGTGTTACGTTTTTGCTCTCTTGGCCCACTTTCTTGAACCCACCCTCCAGTGTTTCTTACTGCGTTACCATGGAGTCATCATCATCCTCTTCCTCCTGTCGAGCAGGGCCTGCGGCCCGGTGGCTTCCACTGCCGCTGCTGAGGAGTGTCAGAGCCGGACGAGAGGCCTTAGCAGGAGGAGGTCCCAGGGAGGAGGAGGAGGAGTGGGGGGAGCAAGAGGGGAAGGGAGCCACAGTGGCCCTGACTTTGCTGTTCGTTCCCACTTGGCGACCCTGGTTTTGTGGCTGAGTATAGACAACACACACCATTTACATTTGAAAACAGAACGTCTTCATGCTACTTAGAATGCTATTTAAACTTTAGTAGAATAATACAGTCTGAGCTGTAAGGGAGACAAGAAAAGAGGGGGAGGCTCTGAAGGAGGTGGAACCAAAGAGAGATAAAGAATTACAGAGGAAAGATGAGAGGAGGAAGATATTTGCAGTAACGGGGTAAATACAAACCCTATGTTAAGAGCTGAGGGCTAAATTCCACTGCAGTGAATGAGAACAGAGTCTGCCAAAGAACAGAGCATACATAAGCAGCGCGGACAAACATTTTCTTGTGTGTTTTGCCGCTGTAGTGAACTATTTGCATGTCAGCAGCCTTATCAACCCCGATGAGTCACACTGCCAGCATACTCTCAGCTCACAGTCGGCTTGAGTTGATGCACAAATTAACATGGAGGATGGAGGGATGAACTGTTAAGATCTTTCAAAGTGAGACACTGTGTGTAACATACTCTACTGACAAAAGGATCGCTGGTGTGAAAGTCAGGTATATTATGAGTTATACCACAAGTTATGAGACATGTTGGGATTCTTGTCTGCAACACAGCAGCCACTTTTTAAATACTCGCTGACACATTTGCAGTAGTTGAATTGTTACCAGACTTTTGGAAAGACACCCCTCTTATATTGAGAATTTTGTTGATGAATCATGTAACAAATGCAAATTGGTCAAAACATTAAAGGCGAATCTTTTGTGATATAAAAACAGCCTACATATACTCTACTCTAAGGGAAAACAGTGTTAACTTTAAAAATAGACCTGAAAGTACCACAGTACTGTTTTTGGCTCCATAAACCTCACCTTATGATTTTCATTCTCATGCACCTGTATATTCAGTCATGGTAATTCTTCTTGTGTTATAATCAGTGGTGGAGTGTAACTAAGTTAAAAATTATATGATTTATAATAATAATAACAGTCAAAGGGATATTTCAGCCAAATATTTTGAATACCTTTTGTTTTATCTTTTTTTTATTTTGTTTACTTTTTGTTCTGGGTTTTATAGGTGGGTTTAGTTTGGTTGATTTAGCTTTAGCTGAGAATACTTCTGTACTGGAATATTTTTAAGTTGTGGTACCTCAATACTTCTTCCACCAGTGGTTATAATGTTTCACCACTGCAGGTTATGGTCATGTCTGATTATTTAAACTGGTCCCAGACATCATACACAGATATAACTCCTACTTTCCGCTGTTTCTGATTAACTAGTGTTGTCAGCATTGAGGTTGTTAAAAACATTGAGGTAAAATGACCTCAAATGTATCAATCTCACCTTTAGTTCCATGAAAAGGACCTGCTGGTCTTTCTTTTCCAAGTCAGATGAATATCTGGCCCATAATCTGATCAATGCAACATGCCATATAAAGGGCTGATTTATGCTTGTGTTTGTGTATTTATGTACTAAACTGCCTGTCCATGGTAAGTGCTGGCATCTATTGAGTAAATATGGAAGTGAAAAGTGAGGAGGGAGTTGCATTCGTAAAGCACACACTCCCCGCACTCAAGCTTGATGAGGGTTATAAAAATATTCTTCCTGCTTCGTGTAGTCAAATAATTTACATTGAGTGACAATATATTAACTATTAACTCATGTTGTCGACTTCACTCATGTCACAATCACTGTGCTCATTTATAGGAGTAGCACATCATGACCTTTACACTGTCATAAAGCTGCCGTGTGTTTACCTGCCGTAGCTGCCTGCTGCCTGTGGGTTTAGGGCCCTCTAGTGGTTGACGCTGGTCTCTGTGGGCAGCTGCTGGCTGCAGTCTGGAATCATCAATATCATGTCCCTATAACTACCATCTTTATCACTTATATCTATAGTCTTACGTTATCACAATCACAATGTGTTACATAACCATCATCCATATTATCATCACAGCCTTTATCTCCACTGTGGAGACGGAGTGGCCTCTGCATCCATCACATGTTAATAATAAATCTAGTCCACTGTTCTAACATCAGAAATGGTACACAGATGTATTTGCATCATATCTGCATGCTTGGTTGCATCATCACGGCAGCCCCCTCTGACCTGTATGGGTATCGTGGCTGGGAGAGCAGGCCTCTACTCCTGAGGTGCTGGTACAGGTTACTGCTCAGAGAGAGAGGGTTGAACACAAACTCCTCATCCAGCTGAGTGAGACAGCCCTGATCGAGAAACAGATGGAAAACAAACTGTTTACAAGGCAGCTATGCACATATGAGCATAGAGCCAATATAGATATCGTCAGCATGTCCTGCCCAGAATATACTGGATAAACAATAATACCAAACAGTTCCTTCTAAAATTGAATTAAAACTGTGAGTGTACTTTAATTAAAATATAAAAGCTGATGAAATTAATCAAGTACTGTGTCCTTTCTGCAGCTGTGCTTTGAAGTGAGTTAAAGGTGTTTCTGTTCTTAGCCATTATATTCATGGGATAAAAATCCAATAATAAATAGTAAACAATAATGTAGATTTGTTGTGATGTGATAACTATAATTAGTGTTTTCTTTTAAAATACACTGTTTTATTGGTTATTCTCACACACAAAGTACTTCAGTTAAACTAATAATATTGTTAACAGCACCAACTTAAAACAGATGTTATCTTATTGCAGTTTTCATTTCATCTGATATATCTCATTCATCTGAAGCAGGGTCCCGGGCTAGACCACAGTCTTTTTAATATTAGTTACAGAGACCCAACAATCCCCACCGAGAGCAAACACTCAGTTACAGTAGAAACCTTGAGTAGAACATAGAGGGCTGCTAACTGCCTCGAGAGAGAAAGAAGGAGAAGGGCAGGAGGTGCGTGCTTTAGTATTTCCAGGCAGTTTAAAGTTATTTAAACATTGGACTGCAATGTAGCGCCTTTCCTCTGACCCGTAGCTCTGTATCACTGCTGTCTCTGCGTGCCCTTTGCTTGATGACACCTTTGCTCTGTTTGGGACTTCCTCGCTATGTCGGAGGCAGTCCCAAACAGCTGAAAGTTAACATTTCTGTGGGTCTGCAGGGAATATTTCGTTCCCCCCCCCTCTGATGAAGAGCAGCGCATGTGTCTCATCCAGTACAGTCCCGTACGGTTCTGTGTCTGTAGACTTTTTTCTTGACATGTCAGAGAACACATATGGGGTAGAGATGAGCAGAAAACCTGCTGAAACACAGGAGCTACTAAAATCCAGGAGTTCATAACTGAATTAATGTGATTATATATGTAATCGTTGGTGCCACATGCACATTTAAAGAGGTTACTTCCCCAAAAAAAACACAAAAGAGGAGGGAAGACAAAATCATGCCTGCATGTGTGTGTTGACGTCTTACTGCAATATATTTCATTATGTCTGTGAAGATTCTCAGTCATCCAGGTCACAGTTATCCAAGTTCTTCAGTACGGAAGAAGCCTCTTAGGTAAGAGGCAAAACTTCTTCATGTATCTTCAATCTGGTCCAGTAGTCACTTGATGTAACCTTCTTTGGATCTTATTCCTTCTATTTTTCATATATTTTGAATTGTCAACTGCCACCTAAATTTTGGGTTTCCTGTTGCATAAATAAACATTTCATTTTAAACATTTCCACCATAAATTGAAGCAGAAAAAGCAGACACTGATACAGAAAAAAATCACCAGAATGCAGGAAATGAAGTGTTTCCCCCGCTTAATATGCGCCCCCCTCCAATGTTAAAATGAAGCATACACTCTTGGAGCAATAGGTGGCCCGCAACCACAGATCCAGACTCCACAGCTCCGGCGGCAGAATTCAGAACTTGAATTTGTCATTGTAATTGCTTATGCTATATCTATAAATATGTATAGATATCTCTAGATGACTGCAGAGATGTATACCTTTTTCTGTTATTGGTTCCAACTTCAATTCAGATGAGATGATCTACATCCCATCCATAGACCAGATATTACCTCAGAGAAACACCTTTATTCAACAGTTTAATCTTTTATCAGAAGTGCTTATTGCAGTGATATTCTTACTGTGGTGGGAAGAGAGAATTACTTCACTGATAAACTCAACAGTCAAATAAAGAATTGTTTTGAAGATGTGAAATTGTTTTTCATCAGCCCTGAATTCAGTTCCTGGATATGCATTGGTAAGCTATCTATTTCTGCTCTCTGTCTGATACTTCTGTGGCAAGTTTACAATGAACAAAGGTCAACTAACCTGTATAACCTGCATAGCATGGAGTGCAGGTTCCTGAGTTGAGATGGGCAGTGAGCAGGGCAGCAGCAGCTCTCTGGAGACCACCGGCTTCAGGAGGAGGGACAGAGACGGGGATGGCTGGAGGATATAGTGAGAATACACACCTGTGTTGTACACAAAAACATACATATGGAGGGCATTAAAGTGCACTCACAAGGACTGATACATTCGCAACATTACTCTCTATCTTTCTCTCTCTCACACACACAAACACACACACTTATATGGACCTGAGCCTCCAGCTGTGGACCTCTGTGCCAGCTCCACCTGCAGCAGCAGGAACAAGTCACGACTCTGAAATAAAAACAAAACAAATCCAACATCAAACAATTTCATTCATTTGTATTGCACAGAGGAAGACAGAGAAATTTACAAGGTGCAAAAAGTAAACTCGAGCCAATCAGAGGGTCAGTGATCCAGCTAAGCACAAGGAAGAAGAGGAAAGTGATGGAAACTATATTAAACTCACGTTAATGTAAAATCTATATTGATTTTTATTTAGTAAATTGTTATAATTCTAGTGTTTTGTTGTTCTCTTAAGTATTACTATCCTAGTAGCTGTTTTTTAAAAGTTAAAAAGGAACTTGGTTTGCAAAGCTCAGACATATATACAGATAAACTGCATAAAGTTATAATGTGATCCACAATAAAACAAGGATTTCTACTGTTTTCTTTTTCTTTTTTTACAGAAGCTGATGCTTGTTTATAAATGTTATATTTTGCCCATTTCTGTTGATAAAATCTAAAACGTCTAAATTGTAAAGAAAATTGTCAAAGGATGAATAAATTCATTGAAGGTATTTTAGGGGTACTCAATTGCTGAGCTGAGTAAGCCAAAAGTGACTCAGGTCAGACTCTGTTTCTATGCTTGGTCGATCTAATGATGCAGCTGTCTTGATAAGAATGTACTCTGTGATTCAACTCCTAGGTAACCCCAGGTCAGGACTACCTTTATTTTTCATTACAGACAGACTGTCTGGCTCTATGTAGAAAGTGTTGCATGTGGCTCGAATGACACACAATGTGACTTAGGTTAACTTCAGCTAAGCATAGTGTCTTCTTTTGACCTATATTTAATAGAATCTTCACACACGTATAGAGAAGTAAACTTATTTGGAGACTTAGTGAACGTCTGTAAATAGGGCTGGGGAGTAACGAATTACATGTAACGGCGTTACGTAATCAGGATACAAAAAAATTTAACTGTATTCCGTTACAGTACAGAAAAAATAGACGTAATCAGATTACAGGTACATTTTGTAAAATCTGGGATTACTCATAGGGATTACTTTAAGCAGAAAGTTTCCATGAAACAGAAAATGCAGTGTTATTGTGACTGTTTTCTTACAACATTTGGCTCTTGGCAACCTGGGGCTGATGAAGTTTATAGGACCGCTAGCAGCACTGCTAACCTACCGAAGTAACCGGCCACAGATACAGGCAGATAGGCAACAGTTAGCAGTTTAGCAAAAAGCAAAGCTAACACCGAAGCTCTTTGTAAATCATCTCAGTAAGTTACTGGATTCCCTGTTGGTCATTGAGGCTGTGTTCGGTGCTGTTCGTGCTGTGCAGAATGAGTAATGAAAATTGTAAAATGGTTTCCCAAATGTCAAACTTAAATATCATCAACAATACCTACAAAACAATGTTTTTGTCATTGATGGGCAAGATACTGCCATAGCTCATCATATGAAAACTTTTGGATTTTGGGAATATGAAATTTTGTTATTCTATGTTTCTCTAAAAATACACTGAGCAGACAACACATCATTGATACTTCTCTTGTCTTCATTTGCCTATTTGGCATTGAAGTAATCCAAAAGTAACTAAAAGTAATCAGATTACATTACTTTTATTTTTTGGCACTTAGATTATGTAACTGATTACATTTTTAAACAAGTAATTAGTAATTGTACTGGATTATATTTTTAAAGTAACCCTCCCAACCCTGTCTGTAGGTCTAGAAAGGATAAATACACCCAGACAGGAAGTATCCTGGAGATTTGCTGTTGGTGCTACACTGTGTTCGCATGCTGTATGCTGTTACCAGTCTCAATAAACAATGCTGCTCTTCATAACACCTGAAACCTGGCTCTCTAAAACAATTCACAGTCATGCACCCTGAGTGTGTGGCAGAGAGCGTGGAACATATTGTGGTTGGACTCCATTTCATCCCAGTCCAGCTGCCAGCAGGTTGTGGGGCGGATCACCAGCGGCAGGCCGTACAACACACTCTCACACACTCCGTCAGCACGAAGAGTCCTGCAGCACACGCACAAAACCTTGGTTAGCACGCAGACCCAAAATGAAGGACACACTATCTTTTCGCTCCACAATAACCGTCTCCAATCAAAGCAAAGCGTTCTGCGTGAGACCACTGAAACTGTAGAGAAAAACATTTCATGACAAAGAAGACGTCGTCTATCTTCTCTAAGCTCATGAAATAGTTTCCAGTAGAACACAGGCTGCATGCAAACACATAACAAATCATCAAGAGCTTGGAGACGGAGAATGACATCATCCCTGTGACCGTCCCCCACCTCCATTTATATGTCACTGCTGTTAATCATGACTCATCAGTATGCAAATCACACACACACACACACACACACACACACACACACACACAAATTACATCCTGCAGCTCCTGAAAATATTTTACTAATGCAAATCAGGGAAGAAGAAGAAACTGTTTGCCTAGGATCGGTCTGAATGTCTGCTTTCTATTATCACTCCGGTTTGCTGCTCTTTGTGGTGTGAGTCATCAAACAAACCTTACTGGAATTTGTTTGACTTAATGCATTTGGTTCAGCTACACAAGAATGCTACATGAGCCATTTAAAATGAGTTTACCCTCAGAATAACTTTGGATTCATTTTGCGGATCCTGTAAGGAAATATAATAAAAGCTAAGGACACTATATACTGTAATTTACACACCTTGAAAGTCTGCCAATCATTATCTAGTTAATCATAGTTAAGTCTAAATAATCATAGTTAGATTGATATTACATAACTTTTTAAAATGTAAAAAAAAAAAAAAAAAGAGAAATTATTAGGGCCCTAGCACAGAAGTGTTAGAAACCTTTTGTTATTGGTAATACGAATGTAATGGTTTTTCTGCTTGTAAAACATGTTTTTGAGTGGCTTAGGGTGCCTAAAAAAGCCAGCCATTTTGGGTTTCCTGCATAACACAACGTTTCACCTAGAATTTGGGAGGCAGTTGTGTCACCTCCAAACAATAAAAAAGCCTGCTGGAGCCAAACCCTGAACCCAACTGGATGTCAGCCATTTTGTATTGAAAATGAAATGTTTCGAAAATACAGACCTAGAGAACTCATCTGATAGACTTCAAATTTGGGCAGTGCAATCTTAAGATGTTTGCGATGATAAATTATGAGGCTCTTCTGGGCTTTTTTAAATGGCCATTGACGTGGCGATGTGGTGAATTTCAATGTTCTAAAATTAGTGGAAGTGCTAACTGGTTTATTAGTAACTGGTAACTCGACTCTAAATTGTGAAATCTTTTCCAAAAGCCACATATTTGACAAGAGTCCTGGTCTTAGGATATCTATAGACTATATGCCAATCAGGTGTTACAGGAATTGCAGCGCCTACAGACAGCAGGAAGTAAGCTTTGTGTGACAATCTTCGTTTGATTTACATGACATTTTCATGGTGTGGTCCACACTTTATATACAGGAGCCTTTGCGGTGATAACTACGATTAGTTAATTAATTACAATGAATTTTCATTCATACGTCTCTGCTTTGTATCTCTGACAGTGAAGACAGACTCTGCCAGTTATATTCATGGCGAGATAGTTGTTTGTTTTGAGTTTTGGTTTCATTCATCCAGTCTCCCAGAATGTTTTGTTAAAGGGGCAATATGTAGTTTTGCTCGGTTCGAACTCATGAGTGAGCAAAATCTGAAACACAACCGCTTTGATACAGAGATCCCACAATAAACATGGAAACATCAGCATGCTGACTGTGGCTTTTTTTCCGGCTCCGTAACTCCGTTATTTTTCATAGAGCGCGGCAAGCTGGCACAATATTGAAAGCGGCTATAGACAGACTCAACGGCAGACATCTTCACACAACATGCTGGAATCTCAGGTAAACTCCCACCATTGTTTCCCATTGTTTTCCACAATACCAACACTATTATACACTATTATGAGGGTCACATAAGTTACAGCAACTGAGACGGTGGAGAAGCTGCATCCCTGAGTTTTGGTAAAATGACAATAAATCTAAATTGAACATTGCAAAGCAAACAGCGGTGGCTCCTTGTGAACGTTAGCTGGCTGCCCTGCCTTTAATCACTACAGGCTAGAATAAACAAATCACACCACATTTGACATGATACCGGTGGTACACAGGATAGTAGTACGGATCATGCTAGCTGGCGAAGCTAAAGTTCTTCAGTTTGTAGTGCCTGAAATCTCAACGTGTAACCTTTTATAATGTTAAGAATCAATGGTTAATTGATAATTAATTAATTAATCAATAATCTCTCTCTCCTCTCTCTAAATTTAATGTCTTTTAGAAAAAATGTCTAAACAAAAGGCAAACAATTTGCATGTTTTGCCATAAAACAGGGTGCTGTAGCTAAACTATACATTGTCCAATATGCAGCTTACTAATGCAGATTCAGAGTCGCTTATTCAACGCTGCTTACAGCTTTCATAATTACTCCTTCTTGTAGCAGGTGTAATGAGGCACTGCTTGTCTTGAAAAATTCTCGACTGGAGCTTTCAGGCATGGATCAGTTGTTCTGCCCAGCTCTTTTCCAGCATCAGAGCAGATGACTCCAGCAGAACAAAGGAGACTCTGATGTGATGGGAGAGAGAGTTTCATCTAAGAAATATTCCACTACTCCGTGCTACCAGAATGGAGCCATTCATAGACAGCTGGGGTTTTACTGAATACACACATTACACATGGCTGACGTAACAACACACACACACACACACACACACACACACACACACACACACACACACACACAGACACACAGACACACACACACACACACACCAACAATCTAAAAGACAAGGAAGCATGCATGTGACTGGAAACATGGTGAAGGCAGACATCACATCGAGACACTCCCTTGAAACTTGTCGTCTATCACAGAGTTTGTTTGCTGCTCCTATACCTCATTTGGGGTTATTTTTGACAACCACATCACTATTACAGTAAAATCCATTTTCCAAAGCAACAATAATGCAATTGATCATCGGTATGGTTAGACTACGGTTGTTCAAACACATGCAAAAGGTGGGGGAAATTATCAGCATTCATTTCAAGCCATTCATGTACATTTCCTGGCCTCTTAACAGCCCGCGCTTTCAATCACTTTCAACAGGTTGTGTAGTTGTGAGAAAAACGTAAATTTCAGCATTGTTATTTTGTTATTCCTTTTAACTGAAGCTCAAAAAGCATGTGGATATATCTGAGTTAAAAGCAATAGAAGCCCCCCCCCCCTCCCTGTATCTCACTTGATTGCTTTCAGTCTCTGTGGCGGTTGGCTCTGATTGGCTTGTCCCTTAGAAGCAGGCAGAAAGTCCCGAACGCTCTCGGTCTTCACTCCCAGGTTGGGGTTCAGGGGGATGAGGGCGGGGCTTATCAGACGCTCCTGCATGTCACACTTCACACACACTTACGCAGGTGACAAAAGTCATATCAAAGTGTGAAAAGACATCGGAGATTACTATAACATGCCACCTGTATTTATATCTTAGCATTTACACCTGGTACTAATAAGGTAAGGGTGATTATATTCTTGTGTATGATTTGATTTCAATATGCAGGTGGTGGAGTTGGCAGATTTGTCAACAAACAAGGTGAGTACAGATAGTAATGCGTTCTGGATGCACATCCACCTGACATTAACATGCATTTAACAAGAGATGATATCCAGATCCACACTGCATATCAATAACAGGTGTAAATGAGGTCAGAATCATAACATAAGGTCTACACACGTACATGATTAGTATGTTTTTCCTGTATTTAGTAGCAGTTTGTTATTATTTGTAATGTGTGATAAAACCACTGGCTGCCTATGTATTTGTATTGAAACTGTGTCGAAGTAAACTGCATGTTCTCATAGTATTACGCTCAACAGTCCCACAATCATTTGAAATCACACAGGTATGTTTGTGTGCAGTATCTGTACCTGGGATGGGATTGTCCAGGGGGTTGGGCAACAGGAGGTGGAGGTGCTCTCCGTCGCCTCCCTGCTCTTGAAGCCACGCCTTCAATACCATCTCCATAGCGAACACACTGTTTTCCACCTGCTGCAGGTCGACGTCCGTTCCCAACATCAGACAGTCTGTCAACGGGCACACAGAGGCATCAGTATTATTATTATTATCCTATAGTCTATATAATTTGTCATTACTTTGAGATTTGTTATATTTGACTATTTTTTTTACTTTTGCATTTATTTTGACCTTCTTCAATATAACGACCTTGTTGTTTTAACAATAAATGTTGCCATTCAGTTGATAAGTATATTCTTTGGGGAAAATCAACCATTTTTGTCGATGACCACTAGATGGAGGCAAAATTCAGGAAATTATATTTGCAGTACATCCTCATCTACTCGATAGACGCTGTAGACTCTTTAAACTCGTCATCTAAAGGCTTCAGTGTCTCTGGATTAACCAAAAACCTTCTTGACTGGATGAGAAGGTGTGTCCCTGATTTCCTGAAGGGAAGAAGTAGGGCTGCAGTTTGGAGACAGTACATGTAGAGAAAAAGCAGCCTGTTTAGTGGTCTAAAATCTGTTGCTATTTCATTGCTGTTACTGCAAATCTCTCTCTCTTCTCTCATATTCTGGTACTAACAATGACAGCTCACCCCAGAGGACAGAAAGCAGCTGCACCGCCTGACTTGCACTTATCATTACAGAAAAGAGAAAGAGACCCCGTGGATCTGCCCCACCCTCCTATCCTGTTCTCTGTGCTGCTGTCATGCCCCAATGTCCATTTATTACTGCAAACTAGACACAAACCTCACAACAAGCCCCTCTTCTCCTCTTCCCTCTATCTGGTGTTTAATAGTTAATGAAGCATCAGGAGATAACTAATGGGACTGAAGGGAGAGAAGAGGATCAGGAGGCACTGTAGCAGCGAGGGAGGGGACAGACGCAGGAGAGGTTGACAGACATGGGGGATAAGACCAGGAAAGAGCAGAGAAGATGGATGAAGAATAGACAAAGTATTTAAACTCTCCCTGCCGGGAACTTTTAGGGAGAAAATGAGAAACTTTAAATTCCTGGAATAAAATATGTCACTGCTTCTTTCATCTGTCAAGCGGCAGATACAGTATGGAAGCTATTTTTGGTTCTGGGCTAAAGTTTCCAAAAGTGCTTCATCCAGAAATAAGTACTTCATCTGAGGGGAAAGAATTGTGTTTGCTACATTTTTGCTGATGAACGTTTGCAGTCAGATCCGTGCTGAGTGAAGGCAAGAAGGCTGAATAAAGAGAGAGAGAGAGAGACATTTAAGAGGCTGACAAAGCATGTACTAACACTTTTGCTTTACAACTTCTCCTCTCATGTGTCAAAAAGCACACTGTAAAGGCAGTTCTGACACAAAGGTCACATTGCTCTTAATATGGATTAAAGAGCTGGTGGTAATTCGCTGATATTTCAGATCAGCAGTTTAATAAGACCTTCATCCCTACTGTATATTGGCATTGCGACCTTAATGTGCGAAGATAGAGTGGCTGCAGAGAAAACAAGTGAAGGAAAGAAGCCAGGATCGTTCACATTAGCCCAAAATAGTTATATATAGAGAGAGAAATCTATGGAAAAGCAACCTTACAACGACACGCACAAATGTCAAAGGGGGAGGACAGCAAAGAGAAAGAAGGGGTGTGTTCTTGCCTTAATGGAAATAGAGAAAAAACCCTGAGATGGAGGAAAACGGGTTTTTAGAAAATCAATCGCCATTCCCTCACATAATGTCTGTCTGGGGAAAAGGAATGGATTGAAGAGGACAGAGTAAGTGAGATAGCGAGAGGGATAGCCAAGAGAAAGAAATATGCAAGTTGGTGTAGATATGAAGAGAAGGGAAGAAAGCACATTACATTACAGTACACAGAGGGCAAGAGCAGGAGGGAGAGTGAGGAAAACCAGGCGAAGATGAGATATGGAAAAGATGGATGGGTGAGGGAAGATGGACCACGCTGTCAGAAATGCTTGAAATTAGACCGTGGAGTGTGTTTGTTTGTGTGTGAGAGACGACGAGGATGAGAGAAAGAGAGGAAATGAGGTGAACTGCTTCTCACAGCAGTATAAATAACTCAAGACAGTCCATTTTGTGTGTGTGTGTGCGGTTTCCACAAAGCAATACATTACTGAGTGAGGAAGATGCAGCAGGTGAGAGTAGTTAACCTCGACGTGTGCGTTCAGCGAGACAGCAAGGAGCTGAAGGGATGCCACGCAGTCTGTGTCTCTCCAGCAGGCTTATCTGACTTCACGAAGAATGTGTTTACACGGCTAAATCCTCCTCCAGATGTCTCTCCCTCTGAATCTTTGCTGAGTTCATTAAGTGTGTTTACCGAAGGTATGGATGATTACATAAATCAATTAGGCGTTATCATTCGTCTCTCCCAACGCCATTTCTCCATGCATTTTCTCTTCCCCTGTTCTCTTGGTCTACACCCTCTCTTTCTGCTCTGTTAGTAATACGAGATTAAGAAACTGTTAAATTATGAGCCAGATCAAGTGACCCATCCCTCTGACCTACAAGTCTAATTGTGCTCCTGCTTCTCATCAGCACGTCCAGTGTGTGAGTGTGTGTGAGTGTGTGTGTGCATATGTGAGAAGATGAAGTGTGACATGCATGCTGAGGATGCAGAGTGGCAGTCGAATCTCATTAAGTGTGTGTTTGTGTGTATTGTGTGTGCATTCTTATTATTCTTATTCTCTCTCATTATATAAGAGCAATTAAATCTGCATTTCCTTTATATTCACTTTAAATTTGAATCTGTGGAGCAACAAAACTCACTTCAGAGTTTTAGGCCTGAAAACGAGTCTTCTATGACCTGTACATGTTTTCATCGTGTGACATTTAATGCTGCACTGAGCAGTATTTTTATATTAACTATTAGTCCAGTGTCTTTGTGTAGCGCGAAAGGTTTTGCTTATAGTGTGGATAATTATCAACAGTTCACTGAAAGCGTTTGTATCTTTCTGCTCATTGTTTTAGATCACTGTCAGCACTCTCATTAGTATTATTTCCAGATGCAGCAGGCAGCTGGATTCAGCGTAAACCAACTGTACACTACCTGCCCAGCACCACACAGCAGACAGACAAAGTGAAGCATTTTAGCCAGCTATCTTAGCTTTCTCAGGAGTAGGTGGGGACCAAAACACAAGCGGAAGGAGAGTGACTATTGGACCTACGTTCATCAGGTGGCCAAAAACATGACTCACAACATGCTCCATGTCTGCGGGATGCGTAAATATATTTATTACATATTACTGTAACGTTTTAAGGTGAAGATATGTCACGGTTATGTCACAGCTTGTTCTGCTCTTTAATTCAATTGATTTGTGCTTTATATTTATTAACATAACACCTATTTGCATCTGAGTATGCAAGTACAGTAGCATGCCATAGCGGCTCGAGGTGCTGCGGAGAACTTGTGTCTTTTCAGTTACATCCTCTATAAACACAAGGCGACCACGCTGCCTCGCAGCCTCTACACTGCAACTGTTGCAACATTTAACTGCAGGAACTCCTGTTGCTGACTCATCACATCTCTAGAAATACACATCCTTCAAAGGATGGCTCCTAATGCCTTGCCTGCGTGCTCTTACATTAGCATCTCTCCTCTGTCTCCACCGGCCTAATGATCTGAGAGCTTTTCCTGTCCAGATGAGTCATCTGTGATTCCAGATGCTGAATGATGCTGATGCACCCACCTAAGACACCAACAATCATTTTAATATTTTTGCTTTAGTTGGCACCTTAGTGGAGCTGTGTGGCTGCTGAATCTCTGGCATTGTTGCTTGTTTGAATAGACGTTGAAAAGGGCAAAGCTGTGAGTGGTTCACCTCCACAAATAACCATAACACACAAATTGATTAGATGAAAATGTAATGACTTCAATTTTGCTGTAATTTCCCTGGAGACATCAGGTTTTGTTTTTTGTTAAATGAATGACTGTGGGTTATTTTGGGGTAGAGCCAGTTTTAACATGAAATTCGACTGTGGGGAAAATACATAAATATTCAATCTGTGATGATCTCTCTGATTCCAAAATCATGTTAAATTAATTTGATCAACACACATGCTAGTTGTCATTTGTTCAAACTAGATTTTTGAAAAAAAAAAAACTACATCCCTTGCTTCCTGTAATTTATGTTTTTCTCCATGTCAGCCTCTTCTGCTTATTGACCATCCCTGTGGTGCTTCTTCTCCTGACCTTCCCCCCCTCTGGCCCACGCCCAGTAATGGTTGCTTTTACTCTGTACATTAGGAAATGTGCAGAATCCTTATGACCATAGACCAATGTAACATAAGCTTGTGCGGGGAAATTAGTGACGCTGTGAGTTAATGCAGTACCAGGAGAGGAAGCAGAGCACTGCTGTACAACATGTTTTCACACATTCATTTAGATAAAGATCAGCTTGACCTGATACAGATAATGGACACTGAGATGAGTAATGGTGGTAATGGAAAACTACTTTGAAGTTAGCCACAGTAAAACATCAATACTTTGGAATTCTTTGCTCAGTTTTATTTGTTCGTTATTAACCTATTACTTGATCTTTTACCTACTTGCAAGAATATTAATTTTTCCATGTAAATTATAGCATTTTATTGATAACGTATCATTTCTGTTGCCCCTCCACTGAGATCAGAAAACAGATTCAAAACAACTGGAGCAGAGGAGTTGGAGCTGGAAGGAAATTAGCTTCTTTCTCACTTCAGTTCAGTGGATACTTACTGTGTGTTCACACAGAAAGCGAAGCAAATTTTTTGGCGTGGCGTGATTACATACAAAGTCCATGCAACGTGAATAGCGTCAATTCATGTCGGATGACAAAAAACATGTTTATTTATGTTTCATATCGCAGTAGTAAACCAGATTGTGTTTACTTGCGTTACACGCGCACATAATACGAGTAAACACCAATGATTCAGCTGTCAAACTCGCACAAGTGACGCGAGGCGAAAATTCACTTCACTTTCCATTACGGAGATCATTAAAGGATAATTCAAGTTTATTACAACTTATTTTTGTAGGTTTGGCCATCAGCAAGTCAGTTACGATAGTTATCGCTTTTAACTATTGTCATATCACTAAACTTAACTTTGACTTATGTTAACCCTTGTTCCCATATTCAGAAATTAACCTTTGATACAAAAATAACACCCCAGTTGAAATAAAACAGAATTATCCCCCAAATAAATCCTTACTTGGAACCAACATGTCAGTTTTATAGGGGGTGAGGCAATAACCTAATGCATTCCCTGACACAAACTTCACAAAGTGTACATAAACATGAAGGAAGCGTTGATGAATGTCCGTCTGTGGAATTCCCCTCCGACATCAACATTTCACTTACAGAGCGACACTGAGGACACGCTGTCCTTATCTGTCTGTGTGAGCATTAATGATGAATAGCTCATTGATGTAGTTTGAGACTGTGACAAATAGGACATTGATCATCTGGTCTGAAACACAAGCACTCCACACACCAGCGGCTGCGTGACCTAATTGCCTTGCAGTCACTTCTGATAAAGCCATGCGGTCATGGAGACAATTAAAGCAGACAGACACTTGAAAAGGACAAGAGGACATGGGGGCAGCACCAGAAGTTATCTGGCTGTCATCATAGAGGAAGAGGAACAAGATACGAGGGGGAAAAACGAAAAGATATGGTGACAAATACTTGAGAGAAGGTGAAAAGTGTTTATGACGGCTCATTAGGTACGTTTCCACATCCTTGGTGTTTTGACTCTATACATATGTAAAGTACAAGTGGATGCTAAATGAAAATATGTTTAGATAACAGATAAATTCATCACTCCATTTTCCTGCTCCTCATAAGACATTTCCTGTCGCCAAAACTAATTAAACATATGATATAAACCTTGGTTGTTGGGGAAGAAGAGCAAAGAAATCACGTTACAGTTTGCATGATGAGCAGAAGAGCGGCAAAGTGATGGCAAGACATCAACTGCCTGGTTTAAAGCAGAATCTGGAAATAGCAGAGGGTTAGATGGAAGAGGACACTGAGACAGCTGGATGACTTTTGAAGCACTTGAAAAAGACAGAAAGGACAGAGGATGAGAGGAGCTCTGCAGACAGTGTTCACAGAGGCCTATAACAGATGTGAGGGTTACAGAGAAGGCAAGGAAGCCAGGATGATTTACAGTAGCCTACTTTTTTAGGAAGTACACATTCCTGAAGATAATGACAACAGTTTATCACAGTTGTACTGAATAGTGACTCCCACACACTGAAAAGTTTTTAAAAGATGTTTAGTGTCATGTGCAAGTGTGAACTCAGACAAAAAAAAGATAACAAGCAGGCAAGATGATGGTGACAGAGCAGACCTAAAAAAAAAGAGAGTGAAGAGGGGCGATGGGTTGAATGACCATGAAAGAGAGAGGAGTGGTTTTTGGGCAATATCAGCTGGTCATTTGGTTGGTCGGGGGCCCACTTTGGTCTAGACTGAAACATCTCAACAACTGTAGGATGCCATAATATTTGGTGCAGACATCCATGGTCCCGTCAGGAGGTATTGCAATAACTGGTCAAAATTTTAACTTGTCCAAGTCTGTTAAGCGTTATAACAAATGTCATTCCCATCAGCCTCAGCTGTACTATTTGTGTTGTGCTGTTATTTGCACCGATTAGCAAATGTTACCATGCTAACGAGCTGAACCAAGATGGTGAACATAGTAAACACTATACATGCTAAACATCAGCTTGCTAGTATTGTCATTGAGACCATGTTAGCATGCTGATGTTAGCATTTAGCTCGAAGTACAGCTGTACATTCTTTGTCTTATATCTTTGAGGGTAGTAGGGCTAAGACAAACATTTATTTTAATATACTTTAAAGATCTTGACCTTGCTAACCCAGTTCTTACAGGACAGCCATGACTTTGCCTTCAATTTTTCACCACAATAATCTCACAATTCTTTTGAATCGTTTCTAGTAAAGTAATTTTCTGACACAGAATACGTAATGTTTCTGGCCTAATCTACCTATTAATGAAGTGACAACCTTTTGTCATTCACACACAGGTGACATAAATGTGGATGCTCCTTACGACTTCATTCAGCACGATATTGCATGTGGTGCACGAGGGGGAGCAGGGATAGAACATATTTTGCCTTTTATGCTTTAGTTTCACGATTTAATGATATTAGAGAGCGAATTCTGCTGCCTGTTATCTTATCATGTGATCTTAGAAGACAAGTACGAGACGCACATTTCTCTCTCTGACGCATGTTTAACCCTGTGCTACCTTAATCCAGCATTCAGTTCCGACTTGTGTTGCAGAAATGTTACTAGGTCCGACCTAGTAAGATTGCTGTCGCGACTTTTATGTAAAATTGAGTATGATGCTGATTAAGACATGAGACCGACATATTACAGTAAACTGCCATCAGATTAACGTAAAGGAGTGTATGCCTGAAAGGGGCTTGATACAATCTAAACCTCCAATCTTTTCTAACTGGAGAGAGGTGATGAAGACAGAAGAGTAATATGACTCACAGAGCAAGATAGTAGCAGACACATGCGGGTAGTCAGAGAATGGACAAAAGAAAGTGTAACAACACTTGTTTAATAGCTGTGAACCCCTCCGAGGAGCCCTTTCCTTAGTGTTCTCTATACTTCTTCTCTCCACACTCTCTTGCTCCTTCTTCAACCCAAGCATCTATGGTTCTGAACACACCACAGAAACAGAACGAAAGAAAGAAAAACACCTCTCTTGGCTGCAAAATATGTATCCACAGGACTGCAACCTTTAATGTATCAACTTACATCAAAATATTTGTTCTGCCCACATTTTTTTGTTTCTGTCAGGCTAAACTTTAGATCTATGGTTGTTTAGTTTCCCATTATCCTTTGAGAAATTGGGCTGAAAATGGTTAAACAGTTAAGCAAAAAAAGATTTATATAGAGATAAAGAGACAGATAAACAAGATTTCAGGAGGGCTTAGACAAAGAAAATTGTGTGCGCATGATGCAGTGGAACCAGCCACCTCTCAGTGTGGGATTAATGGGTTCCACATCCTGGTGTGAAGAGTGATACCAGTCTCCATCTGTACGACCACCTGCTGCTCTGCTAACATCACACAGAGGTGTTAACAGCCTGACCTTGGCATCGTATGTGTGTGTGGCAAAATAAAACGCACTCCTGAAATTGACGCGTGTTTCTTCATTATCAATCATGCTAAACCATATTTATAGATATGTAAATAAATACCACAATGGCTCCAACAGAAAATGCAGATTCTGTCCTCATTCCTGCCACATTCTTGCTGTGGACTTTATGAGTGTGTGTGTGTGATGTGTGCTTCCGTTTGTGCCAACATTTTGCAGTAGCTGCAACTGCATGTGTGCGAGTGTGTCAGCAGGTCTGGGTGGAGTTTCCTCCCGAGAGCACCTCTGTGCACTTTCACCCACCACACACTAAAGTGAACTAGCTGACTGTGATGGAAAATTAACTGAATGAAAGAAACAGAGAGAAAGAGACTGAGAGGGAGAGAGTGACCCTGGGGTGAATGCCTGTAGGTTGTAATAGTAGCTGAGGAAAGGCTGGTGGAAAGTTGTTTTTACACAGAATCAATTACACAAAAATGTAAGAGTGGTGTTAATAAACACCCTATGGGGGTTGAGTTTACGCTGGAATTACCTCAACGGGTCACAAGTACCATCAATAATATCCTCTAGTTACTACCAGTGTTATGGTTTGTGGTGTGGAGAAGGTTGGTGGACCCAAATGCAGAACACATAGCGGAGGAGGTACAGTTCAAAGGGTTTATTCAACAAACTAAAGGCGAGCACAATTACAAAGAGTGGCTGAGTCCAGGGAATCCAAAATCATACAGGAACAAACAAAGCAGGTGATCCAACAGAGAAAATCCAAAATCCAACGAACACACAGGGAATAGGCAGGCGACAGGATGAGACAGAGCGAACTACTACCAACATATATACACCAGGGACTAACGAGCAGGGCGGGAGTAACACAGGTGACAGACATGAGACTACCAAGACACAGGCAGGCAGAGAGACAGCAGGGGAAAACAGACAGATACCAATAAGGCCATAGGGAAACTAATGATAACCAGGAAGAAACAGAGAATAAGTGACTGAACCTGAACATAAGCAGACAGATCACTAATATACCAAAACTACAACTAACAGGGAAAACAGACTGAACTAAGATTAAACAGAACACAGAGCAACATGGACAAAATAATATCAAAGTACACGGACCAGGAGTAGACACTAAGAGGCTAGACAGATACTAAGAAAACTTAAAGCGAATGAACAAAATTATCAATAACACTCTAAACCATGACAATATCAAATAAACACAATATCAAATAAACACAGGACCAAGAGCTAAGATAAAAGACAAGACATAAACTACCAAGGACAAGGAACGAGAGAAACAGGCAAACAGAAGGACACATCAAACAATGGCAAAAAACTCAGAAACTCACAGGGAAAAACTACAACTCATAACACCCAGGGCGACATACTATACAATTTGTTATCTTACTAAACTTATTAAGATATTTTAATTAACTGAAGGGAGATACAGAAAACATAGCAAAGTTTTAGGAAACCATACAGTGTTTCCTTGTTGAGCTGCAGTGGAAGGAAAAGTAACAAATTGATATTCACTCCAACTCTGACAGCAATATTAACTTCAGAAAAGGACTGTGGAATTTTACCTTAATCATTTACATTGAAGTAAGAAGAAAGTGAAGTAAATAATTGTGCATTAGGAAGGGATCCTTTAATAACTGATATGATTACAGAAATGTACATATGGGCACCTGTCTACTGTATAAGACATAAGGCATAGTTTGACATTTTGGGAAATTCACTTGTCTTAGAGAGTTAGATGCAGAGGTGTGGATTCAGATCACATGACTTGGACTCGAGTCACAAATATGATGACTTCAAAATGATGATGATGAATTGATATGATGAAAATCCAAAAGAACTTTCTACTTTACTTTGACTTTAACACCACACCAATGACTTCACACGGACTCGAAAAGACTCGATACCCTCCCCAAGTCCAAATATAAATTATGACATAAAAATACTGTGTGCGGCGCTTCAACACTTTATTTAAATCATACAATTATATGACATTATTATTATTTATATCAATTACATGACATTTCTCGTGTGAAACTGCGCTCCTGCCTTTATTCAATAATATTTTTTTCATTTGTAAATGGTATTTAATTTGGTAAACAGCACATTATGGCTTGTTTAGGACTCAAACTTTAGGACTTGTTCTTGACTCGGACTTGCCTGTCTCAACTTGGGACTTGAGTGCTAAGACTTGAGACTTAATAGTGACTTGCAAAACAATGATTTAGTCCCTCTGGTTAGATGAAAAGATAAATACCACGGCAGTTAAATAGAAGGCTACCGCCAGTGGCTTAGCCTAGCTTGGCATAAGGACATGAAACTGGCGGAAACAGCTTGCTAAAACTGCTTACCAGCACCTCTAAAGCCCACTAATTAACACGTCATATCTCGCTTGTTTAATACTCACAAAAACCAAAGTGTAAAAATTGTCCATTTTTTATGCGGGGTTATCTGCTGGACTATTTCCAAACGTTTTCATGAAATCTTCTTGCGAGAAAAAACGTGCAGTTGGAGTTTATGTTTATGCTAGAGTAGATATGTCATAGACATAAATGCTATTTGGAGCCCAGTACGACTATGAATCTTTTTTTCACGGCTGAGGAGATTAAGGCTTTAGTCTCATTTGGGGTCAGGCTGCAGGGACACTGTCCTTCACTATTTGGATGACCACACTTAATCCAACCACATTGTGAACACTGGCTCCGCCACAGCATCTTTGAAAAGGCTCCAGGGTTTCTGCTCTGCAGGTCTTAACTCTTGGAGAGAAGTTGCCTCTGGGGATCAATGACGTTTCACATTATTATTGTAATGTAATACATGAAATATGGCTCAATGTGAGCATTCAGGATGAAGACTCGGTTTACTGTTTTATAATTCTTGGCTGTGGGCCAGTGGATTATAACGCTCCTCTCAAGGGACATAGGCTACATTTTCAGAGTCATTATTCTTGCGACTCAAAATGGATTTGGGGGATGTATGCTGATCCAAGTGCAACTGTGTGGGGTGTGGAAATGGCTTAAGTGTTCCGAAGGAGGCAAATAAGGAGAAGGAAAGCACTTCTAAACAAAAAGAGCATTACGTATTCAAGGTGGCAGACACAAAGATAAAAAAGCGCAGCACTGCAGGCAGGGTAACAGTTAACATGATTACACAATACAGAACACCCACAATCTTGGCAACATGTATACATTCAATTGTGACCTAATTTAAAGTGTATAGACTGAAAACAGGCTCCCCTCTGCGTTGTTTCGTCAGTGCATTTATCATTGCAACATTAACATGCTAATCAAACACAATGGAGCCTGTTTTAGGTGTCTAAACATAACTTAATTTCATGCATAAAGTAAATGTTTCAAAGATTTTTGGCAACCTAAAAAGTTATAGTAAAACAGAGGCAGATTGGTATGAAAGTAGCATTTTAATGAATGGAGTTTAGTAACTGTATCTGCTGTATCTAAGCAGACCCACCTTTAGAAAAATCTAAAAAAGTGGTTAAGGCAGGGGAGTACAATAAATCTAGGTTAATACATCATAAATCTATGGTAATACAAGAGAGATAACATGAGAACAAGATCAAAGCAGAGAGGAAATGGGATACTGCACAGACGGTCTGCAAAGTATGAGGGAGGAGAGAGAGGTGGGGACAAAAACATGGCAGATGATTTCTTTTCTTTCTGCCCCTTAAAAGAGACATAAGAAAAGGGAGGCAGGGGAGGAGGAGGAGGAAGTAATTGGAAGTAGCTGGAGAGAGAAAAGGAGAAAAGAGGAAAAAGTCCTCTCATGTCTCTGTCACGCTTTGATGGAGGGACGCAGATCCTGTGAAGCAGAGAATGATTGAAAAGACAAAAAGGTGAAAATTATATGGGAATATGACTGGCAAGGACCACACACACACACACACACACACACACACACGAAAGAGAAAAAAAAAGTGCATATATTCAGGAGTCACTTATTTACAGACATTTATGTAGCCAAGCACATCCGACACACACGAGGCAGTACAATCATTCATAAGCAAACAGAAAACTAAACATGCAAGAACACAAAAACAGACACATGCACGCTCAGTTACATAAGCACAAACATCTCTATCCTTTCCGTCTTAACCACAACAACTGTCACTTGTAAAAGCTACTTATCTCTCACACAAACTGGACAGACAGCCAGCAAAAGAAAAGAAAAGATTCAGAGGGGAAAAAAATGACAGTCCAGTGGACAGCTTTAGAGGAGGGAGAGAGAGGGGAAGAGAAGAACAGTAAGAGAGAGGGAGATATCAAGGAGAGGGAGAGGATTAGAGGAGATATAATGGGCTATAATCCTTTTCTACTGAGAGACTGATCCAAGAATCGCTGATGGGGTGTCTGTTTGAAAGAGCTATTTGTCCAAGATATGAGTCTGCTTTTAGACTGCTTCTACCTTTAGCTCACACGTCTCAGGCAAAACAAAAAACAGCACTCAAGATTAGCTCTTTTTACCCATCGTATGGTTTAATGGACAATTGTTTTAATTTGAGTAATGTTCTAATTTAATATTCTTATTTGTGCTTTTTAATATGGATTTGCAGTCATTTATAACAACTGTAACATCCTCTAATCTATTTTCCTCATAACCAGTCGTCCTGCCGCACTACAGATGTAAAACAGCAGAGAATTCTTATTCGTCTGATTTTGTAAAATTGTAATATTTAGTGCTCTGGATTGCAGCATTTATTTGAATCACAGACAATAACAATGCAGCACTTACATTTAAATGACCTCTTCATAAATCTAAACAATTCCTATTTGAATCATGAATAAGAATTGTTTATTAATTTCTAAGGACCTCAATATGTGATTCCCATTTTATTTAGAATCATGCATCCTTAATAAGATTCAAAATCATAGTGCTTTGGTTTAGTAGTGGCTTCTAGTACTACTATTGTAATATAAAGAGAGGTGCAAGTACTGCTCCCAGGTAATAATGGCTAAGTTAAAGTAATACTGTAGGTACAACAGTAATAGTTGGATATTTCACCAGTACATGAGAAAGATAAATATTTAGTTTAGTTTTGAGTTTAAATTAACAACCTTCCGTACAGACATTATGGCTACAATGGTAACTTTAAGTTCAATATATTTTGATGAACTGTTTTCAAAAGTAAAGTACAAACAGGTGCATCTAAAAAAAATGTCTTCTGTAATTTAATTCAAAAAGAGAAACTTTAATTTATTCGAGATTCATTACACTCAATTGAAATATTTCAAGTCTTTTTTCCATTTTAATCTTGATGATTGCAGCTTACATCATGGAAATCCAAACTCCACTATCACAAAAAAATTTTAGAATAAAGAATTTATAATACAGAAATGTTGACCCGAGGAGCCATAATCAGTTAATTAACTCAGAACACCTGCAAAGGTTTCCTGAGCCTTTCATCTCTCAGTCTGGTTCTGCTGCTAACAATGCACTTTTCCATATTAAATCTTTTTGAGATGTTCAGAAAACCACAAATAAACAATAATAATGGAATGGCGGTTCTATCTGTAAATGTTCTCAGTTAAAGAGACAATTATTCTTTTGTTTGGATGAATTATTAAACGTTTTAAAATAAAACACTTCTTGATGCTGTTGTAGTTCGCACATTATAAAAGAAACTGTATTTCAGGCTTGTCAGCTCAAAAGATGTGTGACAGCCATCTCCTTTCTAAACTGGAAACATATCAAACATAAACTAAGGGGATGTAGCTCAGTGGTAGAGTGCATGCTTTGCATGAATGAGGCCCTGGGATCAATTCCAAGCATCTCTGCATTTACTTTTAATCTCAAGCTTCTTTAGCATTTATTGGCTGAGGAAAATGATTATCTATGTTTAAGATGCACAGCAAGAGTAGGGAATGTGGTTCACTGGTATCATTTAGGGGGTCTGGGTTCAACATATTCCCATGCGGACTGTCACAAAGCTGTGGAACTCTTGGAGGAGCACACTGTCTGAAAAGCCCGGGTATGTTTGTCTTGGTCTGTGTGTGAGGAAATAAAAGCTCAGAGCTAAACTAGAGAAGCAATAAAGGAGATTATTGATGTGAGACGGATGGATGGAGGATAGATCACTGATGGGGCTATACATAACCTCCACAAGTAAAAAAACTACATTCCACATTCTGTGGATGGTGAACTGAAATATGGTTGTTACTCAAAATGTGGATTTTTTCAGACAAAATATGAGTGGATGGAATGACTGTTGTCACTCTCAGGAGCCTTTGCAAACTAAGTATTTGAATGAAATAAATGCTTTGACAAAGCTGGGAAGCGATGCGACAAAGACTAGAACTGTTTTAATGACTATGTGTCAAAATATGAGGACAAGGAAACAGATTTTGGCAGCCGTTTGAAAGGGATTTAAAGGGAGTTTTGAGTAGCATGAGGATTTTCATAATACTGCACCTTATAATAAAAGATGAAAGGGTTACAAACACACAAATACACAAGCACACTTATTTGGACACACATTTTAATACATACACATTACTAGTTTTGCAATGACAGAGGAACAGGTATGTAAAGGTGAAAGCAAACAAAAACAAAGGAGGGGGGATGTAGCTCAGTGGTAGAGCGCATGCTTTGCATATATGAGGTCCTGGGTTCAATCCCCAGTATCTCCACTTCTCGTGCTCCTTTGGTTATAATTGATGTGATCAGAACTTAAACGTGGGACACAGAAGAATTCAATCACCCTAAAACTGTCCTGACCACAGATAGGTGTGCAAAAAGAGCCACATCTCTCCAATCACTGCAGAGTTGTCCCTAAATTGTCCTTTTTTGCTGAACATTTGCTCTTTTAGAGTGCAGTCCTGCTAGTTTTTGAAATATTGTGCAGAGATCAGAATGCACAAAGAATGGGCTGCGCATTTTAAAGAGCCGCTCAAAGGGATTTTTCTCTCAATGATTGAAAATCAGAATGAATTATTTAAATTTTTGGAAAAAGAAAAGTCTCAGTATTTTTGTATGTTGCACATTCTAAAATATGTCAGGCTCTTAAGGCTGTTTTATCCCCTTAAAAGATGGCGTGACAGCCACATGCCACTTGTAACATATATAAAGGAAGCTAACATAGCTGTAGATGTACGTGGTCCTGGGCATCTCCAACTGTATTCTTAAGAGAGGTCACAGTTGTTCATACATAATAAGCTTGTATAAAATACCAAAGGATGACATTTTCTCTGGAGGAATGGTGTCACTTTCCATTACAGGAGTTCAAAAGCAATATGACATGTTTGTCAAGCCTACGGCAGCCCAGTATCATGTCGAGATACTTTTTTTTTTTCCAGAGAGAAGTGTCTCAGTGGAAATAAGTGTATTCTTGATGGTGGAACAACTTCCTATGAGTGAAATCATTCATATGCAAATTCATACTGTAGTTCACTGACATTCACACTCATTTACAGAGTAAGAGATCTGCTGTTTTCAACAAGGCTACATTCATTTAGCAACAACCTGTTTCTTTGCTCGTTGCAGTTCTGAAATACTGTAAAGAAGTCATGTGACTTGACAAACTGATGTTTTACACACAGACTGCTACAGTCCCTGATTATGTCTTTAGATATAAGATTGTGTGTTAACTGTACATGCAGACACCATATAAATATAAGATTTTCTTATAAGCACAGTGCTTGAAGTGGGCTGGAACGCACCGGTACGCAGAACTGGCACCTCGACATTTTACTCTTTGGCGTACCGGGACATTTTCTTGCGTACCGGGACTGTGGACAGGTCAGAATCACAATGTCTCCATCACTTTTTGAAAGCTTTTGTTAAAAATCTTCTGAAAAACAGCAACAAGAAATGCTGAATAACAAATGAAACACTGCACAACAGGAAAACATGCAATGCAACTGCACTGTATATGCATACTGCACTTATGTACTATATAGTTGCTCAATACATACAAATAACTAATAAATAACAGTAATATTAACTGTTAACAAGCTGAGGTAAATGGACAGAGGATTAGTCCACTATGTGCACAATGCTAGAAAAGACACAAAAATGCCACACACAGCAGGGGAAACTAAACCATCCACACACCTAGATCCTGGGAAGATGCAACCGAAAAGTTAACCAAAACAGAGACATATCTTTTCTTCCTAAACTGCAGCTTATCTCAAATGGATTTGTTATCTCTTGATAGTGGAAATGATGACTTATGGAATAGTGATAACATAAGTCAAATCGCCGAGGATTTCAGCATTTCTAAGGATAATACACCAGCTTATGTGCCACTGCAAATAAACAAATCTGAAATTAAACACCCTTAGCATCTATTTATCTGCCAAATATTACAGATAAATAGCTATGGCTCTTGCTACGGCTCTCTCCCTTTATAATTAGAGAAATATCTAAAACTGATGTTGGTTAGTGTTATATAAAAACAGCTATGTACATACAACGCAACCTAATTTAGCTGGCTCACTTTATGCCGTCCATGCCTTGTCTTTCATTCTAAAAAGAGTAACTTTTCTCAACTTCAAACAAGTGCTGCTGTTCCTACAAAGATGAAAAGATTCCATTAGCCTACGTTCTATGTAAAACAGGGGCTGTCAGTTTGAAAGCTGAACCTTGTTAACAATGCCAGATCCTTGGATTTACACATAACTATAAACTTAATATACACACTCAATGTAAATTGTTATTCTTATGATAACAAAAATGATGGTGCCAGGCCCAAACTCTCATATTACAGCTATGGCTTCCATTCTGGGGCTCAGTGGTAGAGAGTGTGCTTTGCATGTACGAAGTCCAGGGTTCAATCCCCCACAACTCCTATCATAGCTGTTGTAGTGGACAACAGTGTGGATTTGATCAGATTGGAGTTGATCGTAAAACTGGCCACCTTTGGCAACAGCCGAGATAAGTCTCGGTGCCTGAATTGTTAAAATGACAAAGAAACTAACCGGAGATTACAAACAGCCTATTGGAACTCTCCTTGGAGACACACGTAAATGTGGCAATTGACCTTGCTCTGTGTTTCATTAACCCATCAAAGGGATACTCCTTGTCACACCCAGATGTGACAAAATCCAGAGCACCACGGACCGCCCTGAACTTTGTGTAAACAAAGACTGCAGTCTCCAAAGACTCAAAGCATTAACTGTTTAATTAAATAATCTTTTAGTTACTTGATTACGTTTGCCTCTATTTGAGTAGTTATGTTACCATGTTGTTATCTGTTGTTGATATTATTGCTGAAAAGAATCTAAATAAATTACTTTTGCAGTGTTTTTATTTTCAGCAAGATTAAGGACACTCCTTCATCTTATGTGTAACCAATGCTTGTTCACAATACTTTCTCCCACAATTCCTTTAGAAATGATGATAAAGAAATGTCATACTATACTCTATTAATTGCCTGCTTGAATTTAAGGCTAAATAAATAAATTCCCCAGTTCCTAAAGAAAGATTGTTGGGATTAATCTAAGCTTTCCTCATGTAACCTGAGCTCCCCCAAGTGGACGAAATAAGTATTACATACCAGTCGGAAATGCCGTTAATGTATAAATGTCACTCATTTATCATGAATAATTTGATAATTGTTTTCCTGTTACCAAATGCTTAACTTAGAACGGTACAACTGTTTGACCATTGAGGTTTGATTGTGGAAAATATTTGATTATAATACGCGCAAATAGATTTTCTTTTCTTTTATAGACATTAGAAGTTTAGAAAGGCAGTCCCTCGGGAAACCGCAAACGCTCCCTGCGGGAACGAAGGACTGCTCCCTGGGGAACCACGCCCCAGACAACAAAAGAGCGACACACGACGTCGTTCTGGCTCTTCTCCTCTCCTCTTCTCTTCCACTCTGCTCTCTGGATGCTTTGGCACTCGTCCGACGTGCCTCTCTCGGCAACGCCCTAAGAATTTGACCAGCGCAACGAAGTCTTTGTTTCGCTTGAAGCTACACACACGAAGTGCCGCGACATCAATTTTTCCCTCGTTTAACAGCAATTTTACTTGTTTTTATTTTCTTTCTGTTCGTTTGTTAAAAGTTATCAGTCTGTTAAGTTACACTAGTTAATTCAAGAGCAACCCAGTTCTTTTTAAGCTCTATACGTCGAGCTAAGCCCACGGAGGTCGGACGACCCCACGTGGCTCGCCGATAGCTTTAAGTTGTCCTAACCGAGAACGCATGGACTCTGCCAGTGTGAGGCCGTTTACCAGCAACCCGGCAGGAAGAAACACAAGACCAAAACCCTACATTCTGTGGTCAGTGACGTCCAATAGTTGCTAATCCATTTTTCTTTAGTCCAGCATATGAAAACTTTATACCCCTAGACAAATTTAACGAGTTATCATCTAATTGCATTCGTTAGTTGCCGTATGAGAAAAATGCTTCCCACAATCGATGTATTTAACCACCCTTTTACATCACTTTAGTTAGTTAATAAATTCACTGTAATCAAGGAATTGTGTGTGTGCCTATTTCTACGTCCCTGCCAAGAGAATTGACCCTTTAGATATGAGACTGACTGATTGATGAAGATAATTGAGCGATTATTAACTAAGTGATGAATAATTGTATAATTATTAAAAGCTACCTAGAGGTTCAGAGACTCTAGGTTAATAACAACTCCGGTGGTGCCCTTTCTTTTTCAAAACGGATTTATGGATTAATATATTTTTGAATATTAAAATTCATAATTGGGTATTAATTCTCATAAATTTATTAAAATTCATAGCTAGTTTAGACATGCTACACTGTAACCCAAAGCCTTTCTTGGCTGAATGATGACACACTATGACAAAAGTCCATAATGGGGAGACTTCCTTACACTTTGCATGTGTGAGGTCCCGTGTTCAATCTCCACCTAAATTAAGTATTTCTAAGATCAGCATAAAGGCTTTTGAACTTCTTTGACCAATCTAAAGAGAAGACAACGTTTAAAAAGCCCAAAGGGAGTTCCCATCTCCCACAGAAAACTCTGCACTGAACTGCTTGAAAACAGCTCGTTTGTAGTCCAGCCATTTCCTTTTCATCCCTGTGTTGTCACAGGGAAGAAAGCTAAATTTATATCATATAACGCTCGCCAAGCGGCTACTCTGACACGCCCTCAAAAACACTGGTGGAAAAACACTGAGCTGCAGCACACACCTCTCCTCTCCCTTCCAAACACCAGCTACCCTCCAGGCAGTCAATGGACATAAAGTTGTTAATGTGATGTAGAGACAGAGCTCAGTTAAAACTTTATGGATGAAAGATACTTTTGTTACAGATTAATAACTCACCACTCTGAAACTCTTGCCATGTTGCCAAGCTAGTCGGCAACATGTAGCCTACAGCTGAATTGAAGCCGTTTCAGGGCTGCTAGCCCTTCTCTGCTTCTGATTGGCTAGTAGTCCTTAACTAGGAACTGCGCATGTGCAACTCCCAACAAAGATCATTTAGAGACAAGATGTATCACTCTGTAGCTAAAATGAAGCCTTCAACACAGGGTGAAAAGAGGAGCTGCAGCAATGTGCAATGTGACAAAAAAATATGGTGTTTTTAAAACATGTTTAAACTAACAATGTGAGTTTCGTGAGCCTGGTGAGTTGCATTGGACAAATGCACAAAGCTGAGAGCGAGTGTTTCTGCAAATTCAGATACAGTGAATGGTCTGTCAAGTCATCGCGGCGTATCCATCTCAGACCATTGCTGCAACTAGCTGAAGGGTTGTGCGGCAGTGTGTGGGCATGTTTATTTGTGCTGTGAAACAATCCAAAATGTATCTTTGTAGCTCTCTCTCCTCATTTACTGTCTAGAAGTGGTGTTGGTCAGGATCAAACTGAACCATGGCTGGTTTATAGTGTGAAAGCATTTTTTGGATGTGTGGCAAGCATGTTAAAAATGTCATTTGTGTGAGTCTTGCAAGACAAATTTCTAACCTGACGAAAAATCTCGTCACACCCCCCTCAAGGGCTGCAGGATATGAAAAGCAGGCAAACAAACTTTTCACCACATTTTACCAAAAAACACAAAAAAACAGGGTGTGAGAGAGTAAAGTACAGGGCTACAGACTGTCGGACACAGGCCAGGCTAGGGCCCAGATTTGAGGGCTCTGCTCTGAACTACTAAAAAAATGATGATGAAATTCTCATCCGCTTATTCTCTTTCTAGTTTAGGGAGCAAAGGAGAACCTTTCTCTCAGAGACAGAGAGAGAGAGACAGCTCAGGGGAGAAAGGACCAGGTGTTCAAGGGAAACAGTCAGACAATAGTAATCTATTACTGTAGCTGCTCCAGACGGTGTAGTGTGCATGGGTGTCTGTCACCGTGGGTGTCCTCTAGTTCTGATGATGACTTTGCAAAAGTACCATGTCTTCCTCCCAAAACAGATGCTGCTTTTTAAAATTCTGTCCTGAGAGTAAAAATAACTTTTGTCTGGTGTGTTCTTGCATGGATGTGTGTACATAGTGTACTTGTAAGATGCTAAATCCACACTGATGTCTAGAAGCTGCATTGCAGTGTGATGCCTGTTTACAAAAATAACACCAAGTGTAACAAGACTTTAAATAATGACTTGGAAATCAAGCCTGAATGGAAACTGTCTGATGCATATGCGCCAACACATAACCACAATATGGAGACAGAGATACATGCTCCATCTCTTTGTAATGACTTCACATCACATACACACAGCAAAAGCTCCCAGAAGGACTTGCAAAGCTGGACAAGAATTCGTATTTCTCTAGTCTGGAGGGAGGAAAGTATGAAACTGCTACGTCTGTCAGGAACTTCCTTTGGCATGCAAAATAAATAGTGGACCCAATTCATCCTTCGTATTGTCCGCTCCATGTGTAAACGCAGCCAGGTTTTATTGTATTTATTTTGAAATACTTAGTTTTTGCATTCAATCAATGAGCGGCACACCATACTTGCAGCTAGTACATCCCCATCCTCTTCACAGCTGGTAGTTACAGAACTGTATAACCCCTGACAAAACCTAGGCTTTAGATATATCATGGACATGTACATTCATTAGCTTCCATTAATTAATTACAATGTGATTTGTTTGGCAATAGCTTCCCTAAAAGCAAACATGAAGAACTCCTCCCATCACACACAGCTCAACGACTACTTGACATAACATAACCATGACTCATCAGCAGTATTGGGAAGGGAAAATTATGTCATACTGATTTATGATACTGACTTTCAAATGTCTCTTAACTGACTCCCTGAAAGAAGAAAGAAAGAAACATGGTACAAGGGAGGGAGAACAAGTTTGTGTATAAACAGAGAGGAGTGAAATTAAAATCTACTTTATTTGGTAATTAATTAATATAATTTTGTGTGCGGAGAGATTTGCATCCACTATAGTCTCGTCTTATGGTGACAACCTGACAACTGTCATATGTGTATTTTATGTATGTATTGTATGTACATGGGTACAATGTGCCTTCGGGAGACTTGTGAAATATAGGACACTGGGTTAATATGCATTACTGTACACATAAGAGAAGATGTAGCTCAATGGTAGAGTGCATGCTTTACATGTTTGAGGTCCTGGGTTCTTCCCCCCGCATTCCCAACTGTAGTTACAGTCTGGACTTTTCCTTCACCAATTTTGTACAAAAGACACTTGTAACACTGGTTGTAACAAAACATGTCCTAATATATTATTTCCAGCATTAATATGAGACAGCTTTCACGGGTAAATCTCTGATTGTCTCTATTTAGTACAGTTCCAAATAGGGTGCAGCTAACGATGATTTTAGTATTCGAAGCTTCCCGAGTGCTATACAAGTTATACTAAAGGCTTGTACAGACTACAGGACTTTCAGCGTCGGCCGATGGCCGTGCCGTTCACAAAACTTGCCGTCATATGACGGCAGTCTTGCAGTCGTTGTGGCGTTCACACTACGTGACTGATCGGTGACAGGGACACACACACACACACACACACACTACAGGAGCTGACGTTTTGTCAAGAAAACACAAGTGAAATGTGAAACGGGAAATGAGCGATCCTGCACACGAAACAGCTGTTTGTTATTATAAAGATGGCGATAATAAAGACAATCTAGGTGAAAGGATGGATTAGTACATGCAGGTAGCAGGGATTGTCTGAGCTTCAGAGAGAGCAGGAGGGGAGTTAAAAGGTGCAGCTCCCCGACACCCAGTTAACTCCTGACTGTGAGGTTACAACTCACGGCCCAAAAAGGAGAACAACAAACGCACGTGTGCACATTTTCAGCTGAGAACTGCGGCTTACTTTAGCTAGCCTTCAACTCAACAATCAATCAAGATTTCAGTTAAATGCTAAAGTTGTTGTTACTGTTACCTTGTCTGTGGTCCGCTGGCAGAACACCGGCTGCTTTTTGTTCAGCTGCCGTCGTGCTGTTGCCAAGGCGACATAAGTTTTGTTTTATGGTGGACGGACGGTAACATTACAGAGTTGTTGTTTTCTTTAGTTTGAAATAATTCCATACTGTGGACACTTTCTTCTTTGTCCCTCGCTTTTTTCTCTCTCTTCCTCTACTTTGCAAACAGCTCCATTATAATCACGTCGTGTTCACAGCATAAGTGCAATGTGTGACGGTAATAAATGTCCGTGCGAAACACTATGGTGTATAGTTAAATGGCTTAAACGAAGCATCGATGTAAAGAATTTCTGTCGATGCATTTTATTAATCGATTTTATCAATTTAATAAATGAATTGTTTCAGCCCTAGTTCCAAACACTCAATCCAGGTTACTAATAAAACTGCATAGCTATAAGGAATTCTGTAACTGTAACCTGTTTTTCACTTACAGAGCACAACCATGCAATGTGCAATGCAATTAATGACAGCTTATTAAATACTGTAAGTCAACACATCCCGCAGGCTCTCAAACCCACTGTAACGTTAACTAAATAACGTTACATGATCCAAAATAAACCTGTAACCTATTTTTCACTTACAGAGCACAACCATGTAGCCTAATACGTCTACAAGTATTCCCAGCTTATAAACTACTATAAATCAACACATCCCCCCAGCCTCTCAAACCAGTGTAACTTTATAACTAAGTAAAACTTTAACGTTACATGATCAACAATAAACCTGTAACCTGTTTGCAGCCAACATTAATAATTAACATGATGGCAGCAGGATGTAAATGATTACGTTTATCAACCATCGCAAGTTTGGCAAGTAAACAAATGCTCATTCATCTTTTCATAACGAACAACAGCCGGAGTAAACCTTCCGTAAGTCATAGCTAAAGCAAGAAGCAACAAACGTTAGATGGCCAATACTGAGCTAAACATGTTTACTAACCTCAGGTTACTCACCTATCTTACGTTCAGCGCGTCTTTGTTTGGGTCTTGTTTTATGAAATTTTAAAGCCAAAGTTTATGATGAATGGCTCAGCATCTGCCGGTGTTTGTTGTCCTCTCTCACGTGTGGCTGCGCGCAGCAGATGCTATGTGTTAAGTAGGCAGGTTATAGGTAACGCAGGGAGGGGAATAACAGCAAGCTCACCAGACGTTTCCTAAAAATAAACATTGTTCACGAGTCCCGCACCTCGAGTCCGAGTCGAGTCTGAAATCTTTTGAGGAGGAGTCTCAAGTCGATTCTGAAGTCACAGTGTGTGCGACTTAAGTCGGACTCGAGTCTGAGTCTGACACTTGAGTCCCCATCTCTGGGAGACACACACAGGTTTGGTAGTTAAAAATATATTTGGGTTAATGCCAGCAATAGTCAGCCTCAGGTGATGTCACCCCATCTCCTTGGCCTCAGTCAGGCAGTGGGCCAGTGGGCATCTGCCTACCTGCTGTTACTGTCATCAGCACCTGTCTGGTCTCCATTCCTTTCCGTCTGATCCTCTTTTAATTTTTTTATAGCACACTTTATCGGCACTTGTTTTTATTTATGTATGTATCTTTGTCTTTCTCACCCTCCACCCCGCTCTCTTCTGCCTCTGCTTCCGTCTCCTCTTATTATTGAGGTCTGAACATTTCAGAAAATGACGGCTGTAAAGCCAACAGCTTTGAAGTGACTACATTTAATTAATTGCATCAACGGAATATGCTGAGGGGTCAAAAGAGACTAAATACAGCATGTCAACCCTGAAAAATGTGTACACCCCCGGGGACAATCAGTATGACCGATCATCCTAGCATCCCCTTTTGGCCAGGCAGTGTTATTTTTAAAATACTGAACTGCGTCTATACTTACAAATCTTATTTTTTATCTGCAACAGTTATTATCTGTCTGGCTTTTATGAAACCGCTATGCCTACCATGTGGGGAAAAAAGCAGTTACAACTACTAGTTTTTGCAGAAAGTGTAATATTCAAATATTTGAATATTGAGATTATGAGAACAATCAGAATGAGATATTTTGAATGAGGTGATTTTTGAGAATATATGCTACTCTTGATAAATGGTACCAGTTCATGATCAAAATCTAAACTGCAGCACATTTCACTTTTTGAAATTTAATATGGTCGACAAAGCTTACAATTATTATATCATCACTGTTTAAGCATAATATTTCAAACTCTATCCTCACAAAACACAGTGTATCTGTGTTGCAACCCTTACAGATTTAATTTCAATATGACTGATGATGTAGCTAAGGAAAAGCAACGTAATTTATTTTTTCTCCTATGAATCTAAACAATGGAAATGAATTGTTTTTGTCGCTGAAGATCCCTGAGGAACTGCTGTATCCAGTGTGGGACAACTTGTTGAATCCATTTGAGTCAACAACAACTGTTCAAAACCCAAAACCACTGGTGCCATAATCATCCCTGTCTCTCTCTCACTCTGCTCTTCTTGCTCTGTGACCCATTTCTTCTTCTGCCTGGTGCTCAACTGTACAATTACACAACAGGCCGGGGACTAAAGGATACATGTTTCAACAAACAGGATGCTTATCAAGGCGTCGGCCTAAAGACACTCACACACATTTGTACTTTTATACTTGTGAGAACCCTCATTCACATAAAGCATTTCCTCGCCCCTAACCTCAACCGACACACCTACATGCTTAACCTCAACCCTTTTCCTGACCTGAACCTCAAGCTGATTCTAACCTTAACCCCAAAACCAAGTTTCAACCCCTCCTATAAGCACACCAACCAAAATGTTTAAGCACAACTGCTGTTAACTTTTTGAAAAATTACACATTTGCATGATGTTTCTATCAAGCAGCTACACTGTGCTGCCGTGTATAAGTAACAACCACACACAGTAGAGACATAACATTTCTATATTCCAGATGAGGTTGTGACCCCTTTTTTCCCCATGAAATAAGCGCATGACAACTATACGAGACACAGACAGAGAGTGAAAACATTAGTTGAGGCTTTTGCTCCAAGTCTCGCTTTGGTACAAAATGAAAAATGGATACTCCACCCACTTCCTACAGCATGCTGCACTCCATGGACTGACTGACACACACAGCTAAAATAAATAGTCTGGTGTTAAGTGAGACTATTTGCGAGATCTGTCCCTCACAGAGCTTTCCCACCCAGTATCTTACACACACGGACACAATTAAGATTCCACAACGCACCCAGATTCCACAGTATTCCCAGAATACACATTGCTTCCTAAATATTTGAACATCAGACTTGGTAGATTAGTTACAGATCCCTTTTCACAACCAAAACTACAAAGTGCTTTCCAAATTGAAGGAATAAACTGGACGATGGGTCATTCAGCCATTCAGGACACTTATTACATGCCATGGATGATTAGTAAACTTTTGCTACAAGGTCCCTTCATGGTAATGATAATAAAGTTGAAAATGAGAAAGGAAATGGAAAATCAAAAAGAAGTATCTCCATGTACACTGTCACTTTTGAGTGGCTCTACCCTTGGGGGTTACATGCTCAGCGGCAGGTATCTGATCTATTTCTTATTTTCACACAGTAAACAACCTGTCGAACTTTCACCAAGGGTTACATTTGGGTAGCAGTGCCAAAACTACATTTTATCACAATTTCCGGACCTTTGCAAGCATCCAGTAAGTCTGAGCAGAATTTATACTGGCTAGACAGTTAAACTTCTTATCTTTGATTTGAGCCTGCTTCGGTTTTTAGCCAGATGAGCTCTGAGGTCAGTGTAGCTCTTGGATTCAGTGCTGACCCCATTTCCTTTTAAATGTTGGCTGATTCTTACAGAACTTCATCCAAAATCCAATGTGCTGTTACTCTGAGTAATGTTACCAGCTCAAATATCATACAGAGTAAATTCAGGACACTGGTTTTCATACAAAAAGACTGAATAGTCTCATATTTAAGGAGGTATCTTAAAGCAACATTATGTAAGATTTGTTTTTTTCCTGCGATTTGGAGTATAAATTACCGTAATAAGGACAACTGTATATGTGCATTTCTTATAACATTACGATCAAAAACTAACAAGTGGACTTCTTTGCTAACACAGCCAAACATCAAGCAAGTGCAACAACACAAGACACTGCAAAACAGCTAGGTATTAGTTATTATTTACCAGTCCAACAGAAAGAATGCCGGCTCCACGTCTGTCTTGCAGCCTTTTATTTCACAAATCCATTGCTGGTCACATGATGTTGTCACCCTGAGCAGTCGACCATTGCTGAGCTCCCGCTGCTACCAAGCTATACTTGACTATTACAATCTTAAAAGTTTGCGTAACAATATCCAGACAACATGCCTAACACTAAAGCCCCCAAACTATGTATAAATATTATATTTCACAGAGCTGTTAAATTATCCATCTGTCTGTGGTATAAATGCTGAGCCCCTCTGCTGTGCCATAAAGCTTCCCACTAGATCACACAAAAGTGTATTTTATTTATTTATTTTTTTCATGTTATCATCTTAAAATAGTATCCCTTAATGTTAAGGGATTCAAACTTGTCATTAAAAGGCAAGAGATCCTTGCCTTTCTGAAAAAGGAGAAAACACAAATAGCCTTATTGTCAGAAACTCACTTGAATAACTTGGAGCATCTCAAGCTGAGGAGGTCCTGGGTGGGACAGGTGTTCTGTCTTATAACACAAATAACAATTGCAGAGGTGTAGCTATATTAATCCACCGCAGCTTCCCATTTACCTTAGAGACAACTAGAAAAGATAATGATGGCTGCTATGTCCTCATCTCAGGTTATCTTTATGGGGAACAGATTCTCAGGTTGCATATATGGCCCAAATTCATATGACTCCGCCTTTTTCCCTAAGCTTTTATCTGAGGTCTCATCAGTATCAACCCCATATGTTGTATTAGGGGGCGACTTTAATTGTGTGCCTGACCCAAGTGTTGACCTGTCCCCACCTAAATCTGGCCCAACCTCTCGGAAGAGCCTTAGTCTGCCATGACTTAGAGCTGTTTGACATTTGGAGAATAACTAATATAATAATAATAATAATAATAATAATAATAATCTTTATTTGTAGAGCACTTTTCAAAAACAAGTGTAAAGACAATAATACCCAAGAGACAATAATACAAAAACAATACAAGATAAAAGCATGAAAACATTGAAAAGACTAAAATACACATTTAAGATAAATATAAAATTAGTAAAATAGAATAAAATAAAAGGGATAAAATAAAGTCAAATAAGATCGGGAAAGGCTCTCCTATAAAAGTATGTTTTAAGAAGGGACTTAAAAGAGTTCAATGACTCAGCCGACCTGATTTCCTCGGGCAGGCTGTTCCAGAGCCTCGGGGCCCTGACAGAAAACGCTCTGTCCCCTTTAGTTTTCAGTCGAGACTCTGGAACAGACAACAGACCTCTGCCCGAGGATCTCAAGGTACGTGCTGGTGCGTATGGGACTAAAAGTTCAGAAATATAACAAGGCGAGAGGCCATGAAGAGCTTTAAAAGTGATCAATAGAATTTTAAAGTCAATTCTAAAACATACTGGGAGCCAGTGTAATGAAGCTAAAATAGGAGTAATGTGGTCATATATGGTGGTCAGACATTTTCATGAATTGATTTCTTCTTCCAAAACGGTTTTAGATAGGGTAAGGGAGTGCTCAATTGGCATAGGCTCACTCTCTGACCACTCTCATGTAAGTTTGCGCATCCACCCTCCTTACACTGATTCCTCCTTTTGCCATTGATGCACCCCTTTCTATTGAATAGTCCACCATTCATTGACTACATTACCAAACAGAGGAATGTTTTTATTGCTGCTAATAAGACCCCAGATGTCAGCCCTTCTCTGCTGTGGGAAACAGCTAAAGCTAAAGCTTAGCTAATCTTAAATACATTTTTGAATGTTTTAACTCCGCTTGATGCATCGTGTTGTTGTGTGACATGTTGCCGTAAAGCATTATGGCATTGTCGTGCCCTGCCTGGGATTCCAGTGTTGCATAGCGCAATAGCAGGCGCTGTGGTGCCCGGAGTCGCCATTCTCCCTATTAGAAGTTTGTGTACTATCAAAATGATTATGAAGCTGTTCTTTTAAGATAAAAAAATTCAGGCACGCTCAGCTGGGAGAGCTTGTCCTGCAGCAGGGCTGGGATGATGGTGTTAAAAGCAGAGCTGAAATCCACAAAGAGGATCCTGGCGTAGGTTCCTGGGGAGTCCAGGTGCTGGAGGATGTAGTGAAGGGCCATGTTTACTGCATCATCTACAGACCTGTTGGCTCTGCAGGCGAACTGCAGAGGGTCCAGGAGAGGGTCTGTGATGGATTTTAGGTGGGACAACAGAGAGGAGGGGAGGGAGCTCTGAGAAGGGAGGGGAAGATGTGGTGGACTGAGGCTGAAGCTGAGCGGAGGAGTCAAGGGGGACGGTGTCCGATTGACTCTCAAAGCGGCAGTAGAACTGGTTCAGCTCATTTGCCAGGCGAGAATCGTTTATGGAGTGGGGGACTTTGGGTTTATAGTTTGTGATCTGTCTGAACCCCTTCCAGACAGAAGAGGCATCGTTTGCAGAGAACTGGTTCTTTAGTCTCTCTGCTCCACACACAGTATCCGGTCGGCCAGCATGCTCTGTGTGTCCTGAACGTTGGCGTGCAGCGAGATGTAAACACCGACCAGAGTGAATGAAGCAAACTCACGTGGGGAGTAAAACGGTTTACAGTTAATGATAAGAAATTCCAGATCAGGAGAACAGTGCTGCTGAATCACTGTCACTTCGGTACACCAGCCATTGTTAATATAAAAACAGACACCTCCACCTTTTGTTTTGCCGGAGAGTTCTGTGTCGCGGTCCGCTCTGTACAGTTTGAAGCCTGCCAGCTGCAGCACGGAGTCCGGTATCAGCTCACACAGCCACGTCTCCGTGAAGCACAGAACAGAAGATGAATAAAAGTCTCTGTTTTTCCCCACCAGAAGCTGAAGTTCGTCCAGTTTGTTGCACAGTGAGCACACGTTGGAGAGAAATATTGCTGGTAGCGGTGTGCGGAGTCCCCGCCGGCGAAGACGCACAAGTGACCCTGCTCTTTTCCCTCTCCTGCGGCGCTTCACAGCGCGAACGACACCCTTCACCAAAATGTCCAATAATTCCACTGATGACACAAGAAAAGCGGGAATTATATCCGCTGGAGTTATTCCCCTGATGTTCATGAGCTCCTCCCTGGTGAAAGAGCACTGGGAATCACAGCCGAAAACTGAATTAACACACAAAAACAAAACAAAACAAAGCGCACCGAACACCGAGGCAGCTATACTCAGCGCCATCTTGTAGCCTAATTACCTGTCCAGCAGAAAACAGACAACTTCAGCACCTCTTTGAAAACATCTGTCCCACATTATAGCCTTCCATCTAGGAGAATCCACGTCTGGCCTCATGGTATAAAGATCCACAGGCTGTCACGTGTGTGATTGCTCATTTGTCCAAATGTCACTTCTCTTCTTACTTCTAATAAACCAGAAGAGTGCTCAGAGTCTGTTTATTATAATTATTATTATTATTATTATTATTTCCTCTTCTTCTTCTTTGTACGTATTCAATGTAGTGACGGGCATTCTACACTGCTGGAATTATACAAGTAGAAGAAGAACGCCGTGATGACGAAATGCGCTCTGTATCGCTGTTTGTCTGTCGTCGGCTAGGGTAGAAACATGAAAACAAAATATGGCGGCCTCCATATAATATAATATATGAAATTGTTATGGTAGAAACAATCATGTTTTCTCCATTGGAAAGAACCATTTCTTATAAAAGAGCTTTATGTGGGCCCTCAGTGTTCTAGTAGCACCACTGGTGTTGACATAATGAAGAGAGTGTAGGCCGTAGTATCAAAGAGCTCAAGTGACTATTATGCTTCCTCAGTGCTATAAACATTTGGAGACACTGGAGGAACGCAGTGATCTAGTCCCAGTGGCATCTCAGCAGCTAAAAGGGTGTCAGTCTCACTATCATCAAACTGTTGTGCTACATTACCATGTCTCCAAGGCTACATTCCAAACATACAAACTGCTTTTGCAATTGTTTTTTTATTAGACACTGGAGAGACACAGGAATAAGCACTCATATTGATAGATGAATACAATACAAAGGAATTTATACTAGAGGAGCTGCTGCAGGGACAAGCACCTGGTGATTCCTGTAGATTTCCTTCTATATACATTTTTTTAGTCAGACTAAACACACTAACACACACACACAAAATGCTCAGAACTCTTTCTTCTGATTAAGCCTACATAGACACCCAATACATAAACTCACTTTAGTAAGTGAGTGTTTAACCCTCCACCTTTCTCTTTAAATTACTATTTATAACAACCACACTTTGCATGAAGTATGGGCTGATATTTGTGTCAGTAGAATCTTATTTAAATCTGAATTTTAATTGCTCAACTTGAATAATCACATTAAAAAAATGAATTTGAATAGAATAGTTTGAATTTATATTATTTAACTTGAACAATTGTATTGGAAAACTGAATATGAATAGCATAATTTGAAACTGAATGTAATATTATGAAACTGAATTCAGTTGCAACTGAAACTGTATTGAAGCCTCACTAAAAATTCAACTCTTCAAGTATTTTCACTTTAAGTTCTCTCGATTCAAATTCACTTCTCTCGTTTCAATTTCAATCCACAAGATTCAGTTTCAAGGTCAAAGACAGTTCTAGGTTGTTCAGGAAGAGCAATCAAGTGCAGATCAAGCCAACATTCTTTCCAACAGACGGCAGGGGGCAACTCCACTGCAAAAAGAAGCCTAGTTCCACCAGAAATAATGACAAAATAAGATTCCAACCGGATTTATTACCACAGTAAACACTTTAATTACAAGGTGATCTCAATAGTCAGTTTTGGGTCCTTTTCAATGCAGCATGATGTTCATTTAGTAAATTTGTGGTCCGATTTAGAGGACAATAGCTGATAAAGCAGGTTATGCTTTAGGGTGGGACTACCTTATGGGTATTCAACACCATCAGTTTTCAGCATGGTGAAGCATGACAAAAGGCATTATTCTCAGGTTTGTATAAACTTATTTAAGAAATAGATGTATATACAGGTTCAGGTTCAGGTTCCTTTATTTATACCCGTAGGTAAATTACATTCCAGAGAATAAGTTTAGGCTATTTCTCAACCATATAAATGATAACACCATACAAACAGAACAAGACACTATAACTATACAAGTGATAGAATGCCTGTTAGGCTACCTTGTGATTAACAAATAGATACCATGGCGACCTGTCAGTCTACTATCTACTGCACTCTAAATTTAACCACCACCATTGAAAAAAACTTGTTCTTGTTTTTCGCAAGCCAAAATAAGCTTCTTGGTTAAAATCACAGTTAACATGAATTATGGATGCACCTTGCAAACCAAGCTAGATAGCTCCATGGTAACACTTTGTCCTGATGGGCTTCCGTTAATCTGGCCGTAAATGCATTCTCTTCAGTTCACTGCACATGGTATGGGTATTCCAGCAAAACTATAGCATTACTGCAAACATAACATAAACTGTGCCACATTCACCAGAACTAACAGGCATCCTATCACTTGTACGTAAATCTTTTTCTTATATAAGTTTATACAATCCTGAGAATGGCGACTTTTGCCATGCTGAAACTGATGCTGTTCAGCTTGAGTACCGATAAGGTATCCCCACCTAAAACTATACTCTGCTTTATCGGCTATTTTCCCCTAAATGGGACCAAAATTACGAACTGAACATCATACTGATTAGTAAAGGACTTGAAAGTGACGATTAAGTTCATAAACGCATTAGGAAAGTGTTTACAGAGGTGTTTACTGAAAGTGTTTTTTAACTGATGTCAGTTAAAAAGTGTTTAGTGTTTTGCAGTGGAGTTGCCCCCTGCTGGCTGTTGAAAAGAATGCAGGCTTGATCTGCACTCGATTGCTCTTCCTGAACAACCTAGAACTGTCTTTGACCTTGAAACTGAATCTTGTGGATTGAAATTGAAATGAGAGAAGTGAATAAGAATCGAGAGAACTGAAAGTGAAAGTACATAAAGAATTATCCAACGAAGGTTAAAGTCAAGGGCAACTGGACTTGGTTGAAGATACTGGAAGACGTTTCGTCCCTCATCCAAAGGACTTCTTCAGTTCTGACTGACTGGTAGGGAAACTCAGCTATTTAACCTCAGTGGGGTCGTTTGCCAGGATCGTCGATACTGCTGGTTCGTTAGTGTTCCTGATTGCTGTAACGACATCCCAGCCCTGCTGCAGGACGACTGCAACGTCGTTACAGTCATTAGGACTACCCGAGGCCAAGACTGAACGACCAATGTTGGTATCTTCACCTGAGGCCAATAGGTTACGTTTGTTGAGTTTCCTGGGAAGTGATGTAAGGACAGCATTGTAATGCTGCATTTAGACCAAATGCGAATTGTCGCCTCGCGACGCTTTCCTTGCGTGAGTACATTCGCTGCAAGTGTTCACACACACAACGCGAGAAGGCGATTTTAATAAACACAACTCGCCATTACTACAGCTGTATGAACCCAAAGTAAACATTTTGCTGTGATTAAATAGCAATAAACGGATTAAACTGATGCTGAAATAACTAAAACATGATGCAGTTTTGTTAAACATATGAATTCATGCTCTGTCAGCCAGACAGCAGGACAACAACTTCTAAAATGTTTGTTTTCTGAATGGAGTTCGGATCGATCAGAGCTATGCTATGCTAACTTGGTCACAGTAAAGTACAACGATAGCTGGACTAAAGTTACATACACATGTTTTCTTAACTCACCAGGTAGTTCAAACTCCTCACTTTCTTTTCTCCCAGCAATGTCCAGTTTTGTCCGTTTTTTATATAAATATGAAGTAGTGCCAAATGACGCTAACAACACTGGAACCGGATGTGCACGGAATCTAGCTGCTGAGAAGCTCGAGTGAAGATAAATCAACATTGTAATCCTATAAACTAAAGTAAAAAGCTTATTTAATAAAAGCAGTTTATTCTGAGCTCCTCCCTCGAGCAAACGGCGTAGTTGTGAGCAAAGTCCAGTCCGACCACGGGTGTTTATCTGTCTGAAAGCTGGAGCGCTGCTCCCTGCCCCTCTAGCCCAAGTTTAGCAGCTCTCAGCCGGCCAGCAGATTTTCAATCGCCCGCTCTGTCTGGCCCTCTCCACACAACGTTCTGAAGCTTTTGGTCTGAAAGCACCATAAGTGGGGGATAAGTGATGGCGTAGACCCCCTCCTCTGTTCAATGAAGGCTTCTCAACCCGGGTGTAGATGGCTTCCTCGACACCTCTTTCAAACCATCTAGCTTCTCTAAAATGTGCACTTGGTGGTCCTCAAACGAGTGTCCTCTGTCCTTCAGACGTAAGTAGACTGCAGAGTCTTGACCTGAGTTGGCCCTTCTTGTTGAGCCATGCGTTTGTGTAGTGGTTGTTTAGTCTCCCCAATATAAAGGTCTGTGCATTCCTCACTGCACTGGACCGCATACAGTAGATTGCTTTTCTTGTGTTTGGGTGTGCGGTCTTTGGGGTGTACCAGCATCTGTCAAAACACAGGGATGTTATGTTTGTTGAAAATCCTCCTGAGGTTCTCTGATACTCCAGACACGTATGGAATCACAATGTTGTTGCGTTTGACCTTATTTTCCTCCTCCCCTGTAGTTTTGTTCTTCTCGGATGTTGTGGCTGTTTTCACAAAGGTCCATTTAGGGTATCCACAGGCTGTAAGTGCCCCCTTCAGGTGGTTCTGTTCCTTCTCTCTGGCTTGGACGCTTGTTGGTATGTTTTCCGCTCTGTGGTGCAGTGTTCTCATGACCCCTAGCTTGTGCTCCAGTGGGTGGTGTGAATCGAAGAGCAGGTATTGGTCTGTGTGTGTGGGTTTCACTTCCTGGCTTTTAATTTTGACCCAGGTGTCGTCCACATATTTGTACCAGTGGCTCGGTGATATTCCTCTGAAGGAGTTGAGGGCTTTGTTCTCCACTTCTTCCATGTAGATGTTTGCCACAATCGAGGATACCGGTGAGCCCATGGCACAGCCATGCTTCTGTCTGTAGAATCCTCCGTTGTACTGGAAATAGGTGGTGTTTAGACAGAGGTCGAGTAATTTACAGATCTGGTCAGGGCTGAGTCTAGTGCTATTTTCCAGGGTGTTGTCTTGTGTTAGCCGTTTCCTAACGGTTTCTACTGCTTCTATAGTGGGGATGCAGGTGAACAAAGAAGTCACGTCATAGGATACCATGGTTTCATCTGGGTCCAGTTTTAGTCCTCGAACTTTGTTCACAAAGTCAATGGAGTTTTGGATGTTGTGAGGCGTGTTTCCCACCAAAGGAGCTAAGATAGTAGAAATGTGTTTGGCAATGTTGTAGGTGACCGAGTTAATGCTGCTGATAATCGGCCTGAGTGGGGCTCCTTCTTTGTGTATCTTGGGTAGTCCATTACATAAAGAATTCATTTTTAGTGAGGTTTTAAATACAGTGTCAGGTGAAACTGAATTGAGTTTCATAATATTACATTCAGTTTCAAGTTTATTGGAATTCAGTTTCAAACCAATAAATTCAATTTCAAATTATTCTATTCAGATTGATTTTTTCAATAAAATTATTCAAGTTAAACAATATAAATTCAAACTATTTTATTCAAATTCAGTTTTTTAATGCGATTATTCAAGTTGAGCAATTAAAATTCAGATTTAAATAATTAAAATTCAGATTCTACTGGCAAAAATATCCCATACTCCACGCCATTTATCCATGTTCTATGCTTTCATTTAATTTGGTTGACAATAGAGGAACAAGATGCTGTGTCTCTGTTTTTGAAAGGCCACTCCAAACCAAGTTACCCAGGTCAAAGTTATCCAGTGTGGGTTAAAATCAAGCTAAACTGGACTTAGTTGAAGACACTTGAAGACGTTTCTCCTCACCAAACAAAGATTGACTCCAAGGGGACTAGGGCGTTTATTTGGGAGAAGTGGGACATTGTAGTTTAGAGATTATGTAAAAAATACAGAGTGGGAATGATGACAACAAACAAGGCGGATTACATAACTGACATAATTCTGTCAGGTGAGTTAAAACTCACAACATCATTAGCATCAAGTTTGCAACATATCAAATTCTTCTGAGAAAACAAAGTTGCAGTCAGCCCTGTCACTTTCCCCGCCGATAGAGACACTGATAACTATTTATCACCATGGAATAAATATTTCAGATGTTACCAAAATACTTTTACAAGAAAGACTTCCCTGCATGTATGTACCACATCCATCTCTCTTATACTTTTTCTCTCGTCCCTGAATATTTTTCTTAGTTTTTGTTTCTATTTTTCTTAGTCTCCTCTCCTCTCCTTCATTTCTATCCAATCCACACTCTACTCTCTACTTATCCAGACCACAATACTTGAACCTTCTTGTAATTACAAAGAATGACATATCATTATGAAAGTAATCTTGATTAGAGGATTGACAAATGTTTGGATTGTAGCCAAGTTATATAAATTGTGACATGTGTCTGGAGTGTTGACTGTAGATAGAACAGTTTGTAGATATAAGCAGTGAAACATGCTGTGTGATAAATGGGTCAACGCTACACAACTCCATTGAAGATCATTAAGTGAGGGGGAGGAAAGTTGGTTCAAGAAATAGATAGCAGACTTCTTTCAAGTTGTTTGACTGTGGGTATTTATTGTCCTTGCTGTGTGTGTGTGTGTGTGTGTGTTTGTTTTACCAACCTTGCAAGACCACTTTATCTAATAATCATGTGTCCATTTGTGTTCCAGTGTGTAACCATATATGTTTGCGTCTGCATGTACTGTGTTTTTGTTTACTACCTTCAGTCTCAGTGTGCGTGGCTTCAGGTGAAGGGCTCTCCTGGCCCCACTCTGCTACTCCATAGATTTGTACCACCAGGAGCCGCTTCAGAGGCACCAGGTCAGCATCTTTGAGGCCCATCTCCAACTTGTGAACAATGCCCCGCCCTAGCTGGCTGGTCACCACAGTAATCTGTGTTTACAGCATGAGGAAAAGGAATTGGAAGTGTGAAAACCCCCAGAAAGAGAAGGGATATCAATAACATCCTTCTGAAAAAAGAGGCATTTTATATTTTTATCCTGAACACCCTTATCATCTACAGTGAGTGCTTGAACTTTTGATTGATTTTCCTGTAACAATATACTGTATATCTGTGATGGACTGGCGACCTATCCAGGGTGTACCCCGCCTTGCGCCCGATGTCAGCTGGGATTGGCTCCAGCTCCCCCGCGACCCTGTACGCAGGAAAAGCGGTTGACGATGGATGGATGGAATATACTGTATATGGGTTAATACAAATTCTATTCAAATTGGTCTGTTAAGGATCTCATCCTCTCTTATCCAAGGAAGGTTAAAATCAATTGCAACTGGAGCTGGTTGAAGATACTTGAAGATGTTTCGAGACTTCTTCAGCTCTGACTGTCTGGTATAGAAACTCAGCTGTTTAACCTCTGTGGGGTCGTTGTCAAGATGATCAATACCGCTGGTTTGTTAGTGCTCCTGGCCTTGTAACGAAAGCTGTTATGGTCGTTGGAGACACCCGAGGCCAAGTCTGAACAACCATCATTGACATTCTTACTTGAGGCCAAAAGTGAACGTTTGTTAAGTTTCCTTGGAAGAGATGAAAAGACAGCATTGTGAGTGGGGGATAATAAGTAATAAGTGGGGGTGGTGATGATGTACAGTGGATAAGACATATGCCTTTGGTGTGAGAGACCCGGGTTTAATTTCCACTGTGACACATCCACCAATGTGTCCCTGAGCAAGACACTTAACCCCTAGTTGCTCCAGAGTTGTCGCCCTCTGCCGTATATAGCAATTGTAAGTCGTTTTGGATAATAGCGTCAGCTAAATGAATTAATGTAATGGATAAGTGGCTCCCCTGTTAAGCGACGGTGTCTCAACCCACATGAAAGAGGGTCCTTTATCCTTCATATGAAGTAAAACCTGAACTGAGTAGCTGGCCTTTCTGTGTTGAGCCATGTGTTTGTGTAAATGTTTAGTTTCCCCAATATCCTTGTCCGTGCATTCCTCACTGCATTGGACAGCATAAACTAGATTGCTTTCCGTGTGTTTGGGTATGCGGTCTTTAGGGTGGACTATTATCTATTTTAGCGTGTTCTTAGGTTTAAAAAACACAGGGATGTGGCATTTGTTGAAAATCCACATGAGTTTCTCTGATACTCCAGACACTTGTGGAATCACAGTGTTGTTGCATTCTCTTCTCTTGTGTACTCTTCTTTTCTTCATACCCTGTAGTGTTGGTGTTTTTCTTGGATCTTGTGGCTGTTTTCACAAAAACTCCATTTAGGATATCCACAGGCTACCCTCTCGTTCGACCAAGATGGCGCCGCAGACGGCTGCCTCTGGATTACGCTCCGTAGTGCTTTTTGTGTTTTGTTAATAGACTCTTTCTGCTTCTTACCAGAGAAGAGCTCTTAAATATTGGACTTTCAACTTGTGGTGTAGCCTGGCCAGAGTGGCTAGGAAGGTGGTAGGTAGGCAGACTCAAACATCGTATGTTCGCAAAGGTGATTATTTTATTTACAGTGGTCTGCAGTACACAGATAATTCAACAATCAAACAAACAAAAATACTTAAGAAAAATAACACATTAAACTTTTAACAACACTGACAAAAGGCACGCATTCACGGCAGCACAGCCTCACCTCTTTCCCCCTTGGGAGAACAAATCCCACTGTTTATATAGGGTGGTCAATTCACACCCAACTGCTTCAGCCCATCCCATTCTGATGCAGGTTGATCTACTCCATAACATTAATACCTAGAAATCTCTTAACATTTGGAACTTAGTTACCAGTTCACTCTGCTCAGAGTGACTAGAAAACAGGTCAGGGTTATTCACACATTTATTTATAATAACCAAAAACAACCAAAAGATACTTTCCTATAAAGAAAGAAAACCCTCTTCTTGGTTTGGCCCTTGTGAAGTCATCCATGACCAACCTATTCCTATAAAACAGGAAATGCTTAGGCCGGCCCCTCCCCAAACAATATTCCTGCATGGTAGAACTGAACAAAGGAACAAACAATTGTAAGTATTAACACAGGAAAACAATTAAACCATGTTTAAACTTGCAACCTAATAAAATGGAGCTGAAACTTCCTTATGACTGTGTGTTTACTCTAACTTATCATATGCTTTGCTGTCGACTGTAACATAATGCAAACACAAACAACCGGGGATAGTAAGTGGTGCACTTTTACACAAGCTATGGTAAATTACAAAATAAATAAACACTTATATGTATAAACTAGAAGGTAATGGCCTATATAGGACAAGTGGTGAGCAAACCCACTTCGTCACACAACTGCTCACACTATTCCACCACTCTTTATTGAACCTGGAACTTTCTCGGATTTATTAGTTTGAGGAGCAGTAGTTCTGTACAGTATACCGGAGACGCCAAAGGGGGAAGAGTGCTGGCGCACTGGTTAAACTGAGACAGCTGGGTTCTCACACTGCGCTCCCTTCTATCCACCGCTCTCTGGCCAACAAAATGGACAAACTGCTGCTCCTCAAAAGAACTAACTCGGACTTCTGCAGATCTGTTTTACCAAATCCTGGCTCACCAAGCACATCCCGAACAGTGCACTTTACCTACCGGGATTTAATAACGTAACGGAGCTCACGGGAAAAACAAGGGGAGGCGGTCTCTGTTTCTATATAAACGAAGATTGGTGTACAGATGTCACAGTGTTGAAGAAATCATGCAGCCCTCACTTAGAGACATTCATAAACTGTAAACCTTTTTATTCACGGCGGAGGTTTTCATCGTTTGTTCTGGTCACCGTTTACATTCCACCTCAGGCCTGTGTTAGTGAGGCGTTACTACACCTGGCTGACCAGATAACTAATGTGGAGAAAAAACATCCAGACTCCCTGCTCATTGTTCTCGGGGACTTTAACAGAGAAAACCTCAGCCGTTAACTTCAAAAGTACTGACAGTATATTAAGTGTCCCACCAGGGACACTAACATACTGGACCACTGCTACACAACATTAAAGGACGCCTATCACTCTGTTCCCTGTGCAGCCTTGGGACTCTCTGATCACTGTCTGGTTCATCTTATCCCAACATACAGGCAGAAATTGAAATCTGCTAAACCTGTTGTAAAGAGTGTGAAAAGATGGACCAGCAAGTCAAAGGTGGATTTACAGGCCTGCTTTGACTGTACTGACTGGAGTGTTTTTGAGGCTGCAGCCACTGACATGGATGAACTGACACTGTGACATCTTACATCAGTTTTTGTGAGGACATGTGTGTGCCGACTAAAACCTTCTGCACATACAACAACCAAAAACCCTGGTTCACAGCGAAACTCAGGCAGCTTCATCAGACCAAAGAGGAGGCCTTCAGAAGTGGGAACAGAGTCCTGTATAACCAGGCCAGGGACACGCTGACTAAAGAGGTCATAGCAGCAAAGAGGAGCTACGCTGAAAAGCTAGAAAACAGCTTTGTTTCTTGGGCAGTCCGTATATACATGGAATGGCTTCTCCAGGATACAAATGGTAATATTGTTCATCATGGGTGATGATATTTTCTTTCTGGAGGTGTTGTTCTAAATATTCTATGGCCTTTTTTTAGTATCCGCTGCTGGGGTCTCGCCTCAGTGTCTCATATGTGTTCATGTCAGTGAGTAGTATGTTGATCCTGGTCTGGTAGTTCGCGGTGTTTAGGACTACAGTGCATCTTCCCTTATCAGCAAGTAGGATAGTGATGTTTTGATCTTTGGTCAGTGATGTCACAGCCTTCCTTTCTTATTATCTGTGATTTTCTATATAGTAGTGTCTATTCCAGTTGTTTCTTCTATATACGATTAATGTGATTTGACAGAATTTTTCATATTTTCTTGTAATTATCTTAATGTCTTTTTATGTATTTACCCTTTCAATAGAAGCATGCTTCATCCCCTATGTGAGAGTATCAGAAAGTGTTACCAGCTCTACTTTATAATTTGTTACTTGACAACCCCTGACGAAGATCTCTGTTAGATTGAAAGGTTGCTCTGCTAAATTAAATTTCCTGGGATCTATCAGTACAGTGTGCAGATCTTTTGTCTGACTTTTGCCTTCAGTTTGTTTTTGACCCAGCACACGTGTGCGCTCTCGTTACGTTTCCTCATGTCGTGGAATCGTGTCGTGTCCTCTCCATGACAGCAGACTCTTTGCCCCGCCTTTGAGTTAATTCAAAACACCTAAAACACTTTTTCCTTCATATGTGGTTGCATTCAAATTTGGTCTTTTGAAGCATACCTAAAATGTATTTGAAATTTGGTTTCAGAAACCAAGGCAGCCATAATCAGATTGCATATCAGACTGAAGAAGAGAACAAATGCACAGCCATGGAGGGTAACACTGTTGCACTTTTCCAACAACATAAAACAACATAACTAGGTTTTATTTCACTATTATTAAGCCACATAGCTGTTCCTCCCGACAGCTCACTTCTGAAATGGTACAACTGGCGTTATGAAATATAGAGTTCATGTTTTAAGCTGTCTTATCTTCAGAAGAAAGGGCCACAACATTCCCACAGCAAGGCATTCTTTGCGTCTGACTGTTGTGTTTCTGTTGTACTTGAGGGACATGACATAATGTAAATTACTGTTACTAAATTAAACACATGATCTCAAAACCACTGACCACTAAATCACCACCCCAACAGAAAAGTGGCATACCATCTGTGATAATGACACAACTCTTCACTTACACATCCTTTTCAGGAGAAAAAACACAGCTTTAACTGTCCTCTTGCCTTATGATCTGCAAAAAGTAATGTTTGCTACAACTGAGCTATCATTATGTCACACGGCATGGCATTATGAATGAACACAACTGCTGGTAATGCACTGTAAAATGTTCACTAATCCATTATTTTTTGATAATGAAGATTTTAGCTGTAGATTTGCTCAAAAGACAGCATCTTAAAATAGGTAGTCTCTATGTCTGATGATGGAAGGAGATGAAAATAGTTTTCGGTGGCATTTACATGCCTAATGAGGGAAAACAGATAAGCTAATGTTAGGCTGGTGCTGAGCACCCCATTAAATCGCATTAACAGTAGCACCAATAATGATTATTATAATGGGATTATTGACGGGTTCTGCTCTCTGCTTCCTGCTGTTTGGCCAAAAGAAGAATATGCTGTTGAAACCTGACGCACATCATAGAGGACAACACACACACACACACACACACACACACACACACACACACACACACACACACACACACACACACACACACACACACACACACACACACACACACACAGGGCAGTATCTCTGCTTAGTGTCTTTCTGTTTCCTAATAGTGCTATTCATATCTGCTGCTGTCGGAAACAGTGGGTCTTAGTGTAATAATCTGTCCAGAGCTTCCTAATAAAACTGGTTGGATTTGAGAAATCCTCACCAACAACCCAGAGCCTTGTACCCAGAGGACATGTTGTTCAAATTTAACAAGAACAACAGTGACTGGCTCATTTCTCAATAGGCTCCCCCCATATGTCCAACATTTAAATCTAACAAATGAGATACTTTCAGTAATGTCAGCTAATAGTTTTATTCCCCTAAACCGTCATTAGCTGACATCTAAGTTGTATTTGTGTCTCAAGTTTTGAGTCTGGAACATTTACGAATATTAACCCAAAGCTGGTTCCGAGCAACATAAATAGGAATGAATAGTCCTATTACAGTAAATGTGCTACATCAAAGTGATAGCTACAATCTTCTATTGATGTCAACAATTCCATCCCCTTGAGTCATAATGAAGCAATGTAAATCAGCAAGTGGAAACAAATTAGACAAGGATTTGCCTTGAAACTATTTGAACATAGCCTGTACAAAAGTGGGTACTACACAAAAAGGAAAGTGATTTAAACACTTTGCGATAGCGGATTGGATGTTCTAGCTGGAAGGCACTGAAAACTACTGAAGCTTTACTGATGTCATTTTTACAACTCGTCCTAGACAGATGGCTCAGCAGCAGATGAATGGAGCCCATTTACTTCATTTGAAACGTACATGAGCTGGTTTTGAGTGGACTGTTGGATACAAGATATGAAGAGTTCCCATCCACTAAAATGGACTGTTAACAAATAATTTATTAAGCTTTTAAAAATGCAAATTAGATTCCTAATTCAATATGTTTTTGCAGCTGCTAAATACACTGAATTGGGCCTGAAGAGCGCTCATTTAACAGCTATAAGTGGAGCCTCTTCCCTACATTTGCATTAAGTGCAAAGCTTGAATATCAAAGAGGTCTATTCAGTCTGAACTAGACTGCAGCTGAGGACATGCTCCTTCATAATGGACATGGAAAGACAGAAACAGCCACATTTTTTGTGGAAATTACTTCATATACAATAAGGTTGTGCAAAACTGGTTGGTTACTGCATGTTATGATTAAACCTATCTAACACTCAGTTCAGTTCTCTGCCTCTGCAGTTGAGGAAATGAAATCATATGGGGATGTAGCTCAGTGGTAGAGTGCATACTTTGCATGTAAGAGGTCCTGGTTCAATCCCCAGCATTTCCATGTATTGTTATTATAGTGCTGGTAACTGGAAGTGATCATTGCTGAAGCGTTACGTTTCTTATAAATCCAACAAAGGTTGAGGTCAAGAGCAAATGGACTTGGTTGAAGATACTAGAAGACGTTTCGTCCCTTATCCAAGAGACTTCTTCAGTGCGCTTTCTGTTGGACTGGAAAGTAATAAGTTATCAGCTGGTTTCTGTGTCTTGTGTTGTTGTGCTTGCTTCATGTTTGCCTGTGTTAGCAAACTTGAGCAAAATGAGCCACAGACAGAGGTTTAGCTGATAGCTAACAGTTATTATAATAATAATAATAATCCTTATTTGTAGAGCACTTTTCAAAAACAAGTTACAAAGTGCTTTAACAAGTGTAAAGAATAATACAAAAAAGATAAGAGCATGAAAATTTAATATAAAATTAGTAAAATACAATAAAATAAAAGGGATAAAATAAAGTCAAATAAGATCGGGAAAAGCTCTCCTATAAAAGTATGTTTTAAGAAGGGACTTAAAAGAGTTCCCAGACTCAGCCGACCTGATTTCCTCGGGCAGGCTGTTCCAGAGCCTCGGGGCACTGACAGAAAACGCTCTTTCCCCTTTAGTTTTCAGTCGAGACTCTGGAACAGACAACAGACCTCTGCCCGAGGATCTCAAGGTACGTGCTGGTGCGTATGGGACTAAAAGGTCAGAAATATAACAAGGCGAGAGGCCATGAAGAGCTTTAAAAGTGATCAATAGAATTTTAAAGTCAATTCTAAAACATACTGGGAGCCAGTGTAATGAAGCTAAAATAGGAGTAATGTGGTCATATTTCTTTGTTCTGGTTAAAAGCCTGGCAGCTGAGTTCTGGACAGTCTGGAGTCGATCAATAGATTTTTGGGTTAAACAGGTGAAAAGGCTGTTGCAATAATCCAGGCGTGATGAGATGAAGGCGTGTAAAATGGTCCTTAAAAGTAAACATAGATCGAATTTTAGCTATATTTCTAAGTTGATAAAAACATGATTGAACAAGCTTTGTGGTGTGCTGCTCGAAATTTAAATTACTATCAAACCAAACACCAAGGTTCTTTGCCACAGGCTTAATGTGATTTACTAGGGAACCAGCAGATGGCAGTATTTGATTTGCCATCTGCTGAGACCCGATGACCAGGATTTCTGTTTTGTCTGAGTTCAGCTGGAGGAAATTATTTGACATCCATTTTTTAACTTCACAAAGGCAGTTGTTAAGTGAACTCAGCATTCCAGGGTCTGTGGATCTGACGGGCAAGTATATTTGTGTGTCATCAGCATAAATATGAAAAGAAATGCCATGTTTATGGATAATGTGTCCAAGGGGAAGCAGATACAAGGAAAACAAAATGGGTCCTAAGACCGACCCCTGAGGCACACCATATTTAACTGGACAGAATGAAGAGACATAGTTGTTTACAGACACGCAAAACTTCCTATTTGACAGGTAGGATGAAAACCATTCTAGAGCAGTACCAGAGATCCCCACCCAGTGCCTCAGTCTGTCTAACATGATGTTGTGATCAATGGTGTCAAAAGCAGCGCTAAGGTCCAGGAGTACCAGGACTGAGCACATACCTTCATCAGCAGACATTAAAAGTTCATTGGTGACTTTAAGCAGGGCAGTCTCAGTGCTGTGGTACTTCCTAAAACCAGACTGAAACTTTTCAAATAATTTGTTATTTTCCAGCACAGTGAGCAGCTGTTTGGACACAATTCTTTCTAGAATCTTTGCAATAAAAGGCAGTTTTGAAATTGGTCTAAAATTATGTGGGAGGGAGGGATCTAAACCAGGTTTCTTTAAAAGTGGGTTCACGCAAGCCGTTTTAAAATAATCAGGGACACAACCAGTAGATAGGGAGCTGTTGAAAACAGAGATCAAATGGGGCCCAACAGAATCTATTACTTTCAGTAAAAATTTTGTAGGTATTATATCAAGTGGGCTGGAGGACACTCTCATTTGTGATACTGTTTTTAAAAGCTCAGACAAGTCGATGGGATAAAACTGGTTAAAACTCTGTTGTTGCTGGTGAGGGACCTCTGAGTAAGAGTCCACGGGGGTAATAGAGGCTCTGATTGACACCACCTTATTGGTAAAATAAGATAAAAACAATTCACAGTCATCATTACTTCCAGCTGAGGCACAAGGAGGGGTTGGGTTTACCAGCTGATCCACAGTCTTAAACAGAAACCTGGGATTGTGTTTATGTGTAGTAATAAGTTCAGAAAAATAGTGTGTTCTTGCATCCTTAACCATTTTATTGTAGTTAATTAATAAATCCTTCAGACTGAGGTAATGGACTTGGAGACTGGATTTTTTCCATCTGCGCTCTGCTTTCCTGCATTCCCTTTTGAGGCTGCGAATGCTGTCATTTATCCAGGGTTGCTTACTAGCTTTAGACGTAGGCCTAACCTTTAGAGGAGCAGTAATATTTAGTGACGACAAGCAGATATGATTGAAGTGATCGACCAGATTTTTGGTGTTGGAATCAGACAGGTGTTGGCTTTGGCTCTGAAAGAATGCGCAAAACTTGGAAACACTTTGTTCATTAAAGATGCGACAACACACGGAGCTTGGTGAGGCGGCATGAGTAACAGGCGAATCACAGCTAAAAACAATACATCTGTGGTCAGATATGGTCATGTCCACTAATTCCACAGAGGAAATGCTGACACCCAGGGTAAAAACCAAGTCCAGTGTATGACCACGGTTATGTGTTTGCCCTTTGACATGTTGTTTGAAGTTAAAAGAAGTGGCCATATTTAAAAAGTCAGTTGCATTAACATTGTTGGGGTCATCAACATGAATATTAAAATCGCCACAAAGAACAATTCTGTCATAATTTAAAACCAGAGTAGATAAAAATTCAGGAAGTTCTGATAAAAATCCTCCAGGCGGTTTTGGGGGGCAATAAATTATAACAAATATGATAGGTTGCAGCCCTCCAACTTTAAGAGTGAGAACTTCAAAGGAGTTAAATTCATCACAGCGTACTTGATGACATTTAAAATTTTTCCTATACACGCTCACTAGCACGCTCACTCATCAATCTCGAGTTGATGTTGCTTACCCCAGACTCACACAGGTGGTATGTGTGCCGCATTACAGTTGCGCCACGGTTTTGACCTGTCCTCAGCCTGGCGTCAACTCACACTGGAAGTGTTTCAGCAGCAGAGTGTTTAGCCTGCCCCACGTTGTTGACTTGTTGTTTATTTGTCATTTGGTGTGCTTCTACAACCGATCACAGCGCTCTGTGAACCGTTTTCCCCCAGTTCCCTGCAGGGCTGAATTTCACACATGGAGTATTTCAGAATAAGAATGTTGCCTGCCTGATTTTGCTGAATTGTTTAGATTTAGTTGATTTGGTAAGTTGTCCTTGATTTTTGTGCTTCTACCATGGTTAAGAAGGCTATATTGTTAAATTGTTACTTTTTTGGTCTGTTTTAACTGTGTTTATTGTTGATATACGATCGGGAGTGTGTACATGGTATTTTATTTTGAAAATCGACCGCATTCTCTTTGCCGTTTCTGTGTCTGACTCCCTGCCCGGCTCATCTGCTCGGTGCTCCTTGACGCGTCTTCTGTCAAAAATAGACCAGCTGCCTATTCTTCGCGCAGCGAAGCGGAGAGCCGCTTCTGGGACGTGCTGTGATGCTTCTGGTGTGAGCAAAAGAATTGACTAGAATGGCATCAATTTGCTCCGGCACTACACTGAACTGAATGGACAGTTGCACTACATTCAGCAAATTCCTTGGTAATGTTTCCATTTAGATTGCGATCTTTAGAAAAATGAAAACACTAGAGCAAACATCCATCCATCCATCGTCAGCCGCTTATCCTGCGTACAGGGTCGCTGGGGGGCTGGAGCTTATCCCAGCTGACATTGGGCGAAAGGCGGGGTACACCCTGGACAGGTCGCCAGTCCATCGCAGGGTGACTAGAGCAAACATGTCGTTTTGAAAACTATCTGGCCAACTGTGTTAGGGGCCCTTAAAGAAAGCAGTCGGCTCTCAACTTTTGTTGTAGAGGGTAAGGCAGCTTTGGCAGGGGATGTAGCTCAGTGGTAGAGCGCATGCTTCGCATGTATGAGGTCCTGGGTTCAATCCCCAGCATCTCCACTTCTTGTGGCACAATGATGCACAGAGTTCAGACTTTGTACAGCATTAACCACAGAGTTCTTTGTTAAAGCCTTCCTTCACCTATAAGGAAGAAGCAGAGCATTGTTGACCACTGGAAAATGATAATTCACTGAAAAGCCTTGGCACAGAAGCTTAAACACTTGACCACTGCGAGTCCAAAGAGCACTTTTTATGTGTAGTTTTTCCTCAGCTCTTAAATGCATTTGTTACTCACACTGGACTTCCACTGTCCAATGGCAACAATGCTGCCCCCTTCTCTGTTTTAATGCAGGTTGTTTTGGGGTCTGAATACCTGCTAACCGAAAACATCCTTAAAGGAGGCAGTCAGCTCTCAACATTTGTAGTAGAGGGTAAGGGTACTAACACATTGTGAGGGGATGTAGCTCAGTGGTAGAGCGCATGCTTTGCATGTATGAGGTCCTGGGTTCGATCCCCAGCATCTCCACTTCTAGTTATAGTGCTGGTAACTGGAAGTGATCATTGCTGAAGCGTTACGTTTGTTACAAATATAAATCTTCCTCACATTAACATCAAGTGAAGATGACACTGATCAAAGAAAGCTACATTGATTATGCTTTTTCTTTGCCTGGTTCACAGGTGGAATTTATTAAGGATGGCACAGATCCAAAACTGATATCGGATACTGGCCTTATCCTGACTCAAATAGCTGGATTTTAATGTACAATGTAAGTTCTTTGGAAGAAGCTACCTCGGTATTCTCAGTCTGGATATCATGGCAGAGGCTGAGAGGAGGAAGCGAGGAAGAGAACAAGAGAGAGGGACAAGAGTCAATATCAGACTGGCTCGTTGGCGTGAGCTCAGAGAGCTGAAAGGTTGCAGGACAGATGCAGCACTTTCTGTTTGACATTGACTACAATGGCATCAATTTGCTCTGGCACTACACTGAACTGAATGGACAATTCCACTACATTCAGCAAATTCCTTGGTAATGTTTCCATTTAGATTGCGATCTTTAGAAAAATGAAAACACTAGAGCAAACATCCATCCATCCATCGTCAGCCGCTTATCCTGCGTACAGGGTCGCTGGGGGGCTGGAGCTTATCCCAGCTGACATTGGGCGAAAGGCGGGGTACACCCTGGACAGGTCGCCAGTCCATCGCAGGGTGACTAGAGCAAACATGTCGTTTTGAAAACTATCTGGCCAACTGTGTTAGGGGCCCTTAAAGAAAGCAGTCGGCTCTCAACTTTTGTTGTAGAGGGTAAGGCAGCTTTGGCAGGGGATGTAGCTCAGTGGTAGAGCGCATGCTTCGCATGTATGAGGTCCTGGGTTCAATCCCCAGCATCTCCACTTCTTGTGGCACAATGATGCACAGAGTTCAGACTTGTTCTTTGTTAAAGCCTTCCTTCACCTATAAGGAAGAAGCAGAGCATTGTTGACCACTGGAAAATGATAATTCACTGAAAAGCCTTGGCACAGAAGCTTAAACACTTGACCACTTCTAAGAGCACTTTTTATGTTTAGTTTTTCCTCAGCTCTTAAATGCATTTGTTACTCACACTGGACTTCCACTGTCCAGTGGCAACAATGCTGCCCCCTTCTCTGTTTTAATGCAGGTTGTTTTGGGGTCTGAATACCTGCTAACCGAAAACATCCTTAAAGGAGGCAGTCAGCTCTCAACATTTGTAGTAGAGGGTAAGGATGATAACACATTGTGAGGGGATGTAGATCAGTGGTAGAGTGCATGCTTTGCATGTGTGAGGTCCTGGGTTTGATCCCCAGCATCTCCACTTCTAGTTATAGAGCTGGTAACTGGAAGTGATCATTGCTGAAGCGTTACGTTGTTCTTTACCGACCATTCAAATTCATCAATTTTCCTATTGTTTCCATCGTTCTGAACAGTAGCCGGCTCATTTTAACAGTGGGGAGATGTAGCTCAGTGATAGAATGTGTGCTTTGCATGTTGGAGGTCCTGGGTTTAATTCCCAGCATCACTTGTTCTTATGCCGCAGTTGAAGCAGTACTTAACGTTAAGCTTTGTGACATGAAATGTGCAGACCGGTGAGTGATTGACATTTGCTTTCAGCACTGTATTCAAAAACAGTTGGAAATCCTCGTAAAACACACCAAATTTGATTTTATTTACACCAGTATTATTTCAGCCTGTGATAGGTTAATTCTGCAGCCATTTACAGTCAACCAGAGATGCATGTCTTTTTAAAAGTCCATCGGGATGATTCACAAGTCTCTTTTGTTTTGCTTTTGTTAGTTTCTGTACAAATTTATTGTGAGGGGCAACATGAGTGCCGTTGCTTCTATAAGCACAATTTGCAGATAAAAACCAAGGTAACCAAATTTTACCCCACATAAATGCAGCTAACTGAAAAATACCAACAACTTATTTTGTTTAAAATATGTTTTTTTTTAAAAATCATTTTCTTGTCATGTTTGTTGTGCATGTAGAGAGTATATCTTTGCTCACCTCGACAGACGTATTGTTGCTGGCCTGGTTGCCAGTACTAGTATGTCTGATGTATTGTTTAAACTGCTGCAGACTGTCCAGCACGGCCTGTCGCAGATGCTCGCCTCCTCTGGCTGCTCCTCTGATGCAACCTTCACCTGGAATGGACCTCAGCTCCTCCACACATGAACGTAGCCTGGCCAGGTTACCACGAACCTGCTAGAAATAGAGAAGGACAGAGAAGAAAGAGGAATTTATGTGAGAGATAAAGTGGGAAGGGAAGAGGGGTGAGAGGAGGAACGAGAGAAAGCATTGACAGCTCTTAGAAACTCTTCACCTTCATCTATCTTACCACAAAGGGCAGAAGACATTCCTGCTGCCTGCTGACGGCATACAGGCTCAGTAGTGGTATCCTACAGGGTCCATCCAGACTACAGGCCAGGGACAGGAAGTTATCCAGAGCATCACAGAGCACCGTACAGGTGTCTGACCACCAGGGTGGCAGTGCCTCCACGATCAGGACCCTGGCAGGTTGCCGTGGAAACGAGGAAGACCAGTAAACCAAGTTGCCAGAATTGGAGGAACCTGCTGGCCTCTTTCTGTTGTCCATTGACATCTAAAAGCAACAAACACAAAATACTACAGCCTTCAATAATGGAGTAAAAGCTTTTAAGGGAACATTTTATTCCAATGATGCGTATGACGTATTCTGCCCTTAAGGTTATCTCTTACATGTCATGTTTTGTTAGAAAAATTATGCAAAGTCCTACTTTCACATGTCAAATGCAGCACCCCTCTCACCCATTCATTAATTACCAAAATAAGCAAAAAGAAAACATGGACATAATGACAGACCATAGCCCTGTAATGATAATCACCCCATGCAGTCAACAACAGTAAAGTACATTAGTTACACTCATGAGCAGTAAGCACCGCTGTGAATGAATGAATAAAATAGTCTATGATAAACATGGAAAATTATGTAAGAATCTAGGTTATAAATTGTTCGGTTTTAACATAACTCAGGGGTTTTCCTGATTTCTGAGGAGCTAATGTGAAAAAGTGACTACTAAAGTAGGTTTTGTGCAATAATGAAATGGGATATTTCGTGGCTGAAAATGAGAGCTAAATGATGCACTGGCAGAAGTCCACTAAAACAGACAATGCAGCCTTACACTGTTAAGATGCAAGGACCAGACTATAACCGAAACGATCCCTGCGGGGAAAACACAGCAGAAGAAAGAAAACTGATCACATTAAGCATGTTGGAATACAGGGAAATGTTTTAACTTTCCTAGAGCCCAAGGTGACATCTTCCAATTGCTTGTTTTATACTGGCACATCCGTCCAAAGTCCAAAGATATTTAATTTACAATGATCTAAAAGAGCTTTTGATTTGTGTCTTTGATAAACAGTTTGCCTATATCCACGTGTTTCAGTGACCTATTTACAGCTTCAAAAGCCTCATCTGATGGAAGGGGCCCCATGTGAGTCTGTCAAAAGGCAAGAGTCAGTCATACAATACAGAGGATGTGGCAAGGGGACGGAGAGCGGAAAACCCCTCATCCTTCACAGAGTCGATCACACGGTCTGAAACCTCGTCATCATCATTAACATTTACCATATGCCTGTGTGAATTTTTATTGTGTCCAACCACTAGCATTATCATTACTGAACTACCCTTATTTAGCAACCTCAATGAGCTCATATTATGACAGACTTCTGTACAATTAGTCATTTAATTTCCACACCACTGTGGGCGAGAACAGGCAGGACCACAGAGTGCGAGGAAACTGCTGAAATATGAAACTAGGAGATACAATGATACACGTTTTGGGAGCTTTTTGTTATAACTGCTACTGTTATATAGCTGCTTTGAGGACCAAGTCATACAGATAATAGACTCAAATGCAAAGTTTAGGCAAAGATTAAGCCATTAGTTTATCGAAAGTTGATGAAAAATTACTTCAACCATAAATGCCAAACATTCACTGCTCACTGCTTCTGAAATATAAGGATTTAGATTTTATTACTGTAAATTTAATATATTTTGCCATTTCTTACCTTTTATAGAATAAATTATACAAACATTAAAAAAAACATATTCATCAATTATGGAAATAGTCTTTACTTGCAGCCCTAGACCTAACCATCTTAAAGCAAAATACCTTCGATTATCTAATCCAATACCTGTGCACAACTATTTGTGTATATTTATTCCCAGCTCAACTACTTTAAAACAGGCTGGAACTGGAGATATAAATAGAATAAACACAAGCAAAATGATTTAATGAGCCCCGTGTCCAAGGTTTGGGTACCACATTTCTAAGGACTTACAGAAGACAAATCCTGTTGTGTATCTGAGTGATGAATTCATTTAAAGACGGATGGAGTATTTCAACTTCCTGTCATCATGTTGCCATAAATCTGCCACTAGGCCTGCCTTACATCATTTGTCTGTCACAGGATTTGCACACACACAAAGACTAATGGACCAACAGCACCACACCAGATGTAAACTCAAAGTAGAGGCAGAAACAACATCACGTCCTATGGAAAACACCCCAAGGCCTGGACTACTCTTATCAGAGCAAAAGCCATTGACAGAACTAATCCCTTCCGATCGAAAGCTGAGCTCTGAGCACTCTTTATCACCCATGCTCTTAAATCCACTGTCCTGAAACCCTGCTCTGTTATTATGTTCACAGAGAAGTGCTAGTTTACCAGTAATAGAGGGCATATTGTGTTAAAGTGTGTGCGCCGTTTGATCTTCTGCCCTTCTCATCTGTCTCCGACTCAGTTCTTCTCTTCTAATCCAAATTCTGTCCTTCTCACCACCCAGATCGCACATCTTTCACCCAACCTTTGATCTTGCATCATCTCTTACACCTCTCTCTCTCTCTGTGTTAACATATATAAATGCAATCCAATTACCTAAATAATACAGCTTCTGTTTGCCACACCCTTATTGGGTTGGTGTTTGTTCAGATGAAGTCATTCACTGGCATACTGTAAAGCACATGTATGTGTAATGAGCCACACTGGCATCAAAATTAAGTTATATTAAAGTTTGAAAAAGTGTAACACAACAGTGTCTTACATGAATGAAAACAAAAAGAGCAGCAAAAAAATTTAAGAGGTAACGTAAGAGGTAGTTACAGCAAAGCACCTGACATGCTGCCAGACCTGAATAAAGTTATAGTGACAAAAATATTAACGCTAAGTGGCAAGAAATATTACTATGTAATAGTACTGAAAGCTAAATAGTATATAAAAACATTTAGATTACATTAAATCAACCTCATCAGAAGTTAGCTATGTTTCTTTCAATTTTTAGCTGAGTTTAGCTAGCTTAAATTACAGTATAGCCGACTTTAGCTAGCTGTTACCTTAGCTGGGTTAAGTTCCTCCTCAGTTGGCTTCTGGAATAGTGATATAAAAGTAAATACTGAAACAATATCCACAGAAAGGTCTGACAAGCAAAACAACAAACGTTATCTGCTAACTAGACAAATAACTAACAAGTTAAATGAACAGTTTCCTAGCTAGCCTGTAGCTAGCACTAACAGAAGTGGTAAGTAAAAAAAGTCAGAAGCAGCTTCTGTCTGCTGCCTCTGCTCTGCCTGCTCAGTGGCGCCAGCACCATCATGCCAAAGATTATACATTAGTAAGATGTATCACTCAACAGCTTAAATTACTTTGTAAATATTGTAAAAATTTAAGTTAAACACACAATTTCCAGCTTGCTTTGACTAATTACTGCTGAATAAAAACAATTATGTTGTCAATTTTACAGGGTATGTAGAACTGTTATTGCATCAGACTGACCTGAAAGCTAAGTTAAGTGTTATTTTATATTATATTATTATATATATTTTTTATATTAACATACATTTAAAATGTTCTTTGAATACCTTAAACATTTAGTCTATTATATAATTTAGTTATTTGATGACTGATCATTCTGTTCCAGCTTCTCAGATGTGAGATTCTTCTGCCTTTCCTTGTCTGACATTATAGTAAACTGAATATCTTTAGGGTTTTTGACTGTTGTTAAGAAATATGAAGACATCACCTTGGCCTCTAAAACTTGTGATGAACTTATGTCTCTATATTATGCTATTTTATGGCCCAAATGAACAAATTAGTTGTGGAAATAATTGGCTGAATAATAAATTGTTAAATACACATTACAGCCCTATTTTATAGTTTCATTTATTGAAGGACTTTCTTTGTAACCAGGCAGATAAAGGCAAAGCAATTTGGAAACAGTTGGACTGCACTGGAAAGTCACTCACCCAGATTATCATGATCTTCACATGTTTTTAAAATTAAGTAGTATACACAAGGATGTCTTGAGCATCTGTTGCCTGCACATAGACAAAGACAGAAAAGCACCACAACACAAAGTAAGGCACTGCTTCTCTCTTGATGTTTGAAAGGGAATATAAAATCCACATATGTTTTTAGAAATCTGAAGTTCATTCAAAACTTTTTCATGTTGTCCTGTCCTTCTTCCATGTTTATTTCCATTCATCATTTAGATGAATAGAGAAAAAGATAAATGAGAGGCCAAGAGCAGGAACCCAGGGACAGAATAAAAGAGTGATATGGAAATTTGTTCCTGATGCGTGGACTGCTCGATTCAAGTTTTCTAGTTTGTCAGCGCTGGTGTGTTGGTGGATTGGTGTGTGTGTTTGTGTGTGAGACCTTCCAAGCCCTAAAGGTACAATCAAGATATGAAAGGAATTGGCGATGGGGGAAATTATTTTGGATTTGTGTGTGTGTGTGTGTGTGTGTGTGTGTGGTGTATGAAGGGGTTTTGTTAAGTGCTGTGGCCTGTGTAAGAGGCTTTGGTGAATGCTGGGTTGTGAAATGAGAGCTGACTGATGCGCAGCCACATCACTTTTTGTCTTTCTCTCTCTCTGTGTCTCTGTCTTTTACACACACACACACACACACACACAACATATTACTTTGCGATTGACATGAAGCGATGAGGAACATGTACATCTGTTTAATGGAGATAAGACGAGGTTTTCATGTGAGAAAAAAAAAAACAACTAACTTCTGCCAACTCTCTGTACCTGGCAAAATCATTTCCAGATGAATCTGTGCCCGGTGGAAGTCCTGATTTAAAAGCACAGCCTGTACGTGTGTGAGTGTGCCTGTGAGTGTGTGTGTCACCAGGGCTTAATGTTGCGGTTGGGCGGTGGCTGAGGATTTTCAGAACAGAAATTTCTCTTCCCCAAATCTGATTCTTAAAGGCACTGGCAGTTCCCCATCTCGCCGTCCTCCCTTCTTTACTTCCTTTCTTTGTGGTTAAACTGTTCATCGTGTCCACACGCACCTGTTCCCCTCTCACAGTTTTTCTCTTTCTTTCATTCTCCTCTCACTCCTCCTCCTCCCACCTGCCTGTCAGTGCTTGACGCTCTAATTTTATCTCTAATGTATATGCCATGCATTCGATTAACCCAGGAATGCATTGATTTCACTCTGACGATCTTCAACTGAGACCGATGGTGAGCTTTCATTCTCAAGTATGAAGGCCCATGTAAAGGGATTAGGTGCACCGATATGATTGGAGCTTAAGCGCTCTTACGCACACACACACACTTACAAACACACACACGTAATAAAATACACATGTGCTTCCTAATTTAGTTGTGAAAAACACACATACTTCTAGGTCAATAGGAGCTTTGCGACAGTGTACTAATCCGCTATGCCTTTTTGATTTACTCAGAGGGATTGGGGGAAAGTTTGCCCAGTAGTTTTAATACTTATTTTGCACACTAGTTGCTTTTTTCAATCCAGTGTGGCTCTTGCACAGTTTTTACTTTTACTTCTGGGATCAGTTTTATTCACTGTGTGATGGAGGTTAAATCAATGTTAAGTCGGTTGTTTTAAGTTGTTTGCTGCCTTGAGGAATTTTGGTTAAATTCCTTAAAATAGAAACAGAAGCATGAAATTAGAAAATCCCCTCATCATATCCTAGTAGTTTATTTGAGGAGGGTCAAATGGAAGCAGAAACTTCATGACTTAAATTTTTAATGAGCAGACAATAGAGCTGTGTCCAATGTCATTATTTTGGTGCTAGTCACTCTTATTACACCTGTTTTCTTTCTTAATTCACATCATTGTTTTGCTCATCTGCTTATAAATCCCCATCGCTAATATATGCCTATATTTTTATATAGCTTACAGACAATTTATCTTTAAGGAATAGTTTAGAATCCCTTAGAATAATTTTATGTTTAATCCATACAAAAAGTGTAAAAAGTTGTGGTTTTTACATGGGATTAGTGTGAAAACAAACGAGCTATAACATGTTAGTTAGTTACCCATATCCACACTGCTTATTACACGTTTACTATGACCATTATGTCCATGCACAAGTAAAAATGAATTGTGAAAATTGCTTGTTTACAGTATAGCACAGTACACCTCTGATGCATCCGTCCTCACAAGAGACCTGACGTCCACTGAACATACTGCAAGTATTTGCTTGCTAGGTTCTGTAGTCAGGGCCAATAAAATCTCACAATGCAGATTCAGAGATTTATTTTGTTTATGTTGAAAACTAGACTGTACCCCTTGAGGGAAAAAAAGACAGGAGGAAAGTGTTCACCATTCTGAATCATGTGATAGAGCAGCTACAGCAGCCCTGATGAGTGAATGAGAATATGAAGATATCTGCCAGAAATGCACAGCAGGGTGTTGTATATTGCCACTTAAGAGTAGCTAAATTCTACCTGACAAGAAAAACACAAGCGTAAGCATGCCAAAAACTGTGTGGAAAAGGATTTACCTGAAACACCACCAAGGCATTTAACCTCAGCAGAAAAAAGCAACTGACTTGATGCTTTGTCAGACGCTCTCTTTTTTCTGCACTGAAATGCCTTATTTGAAATTCTTTATTTAAGTGTAACTGTTGAGTTCATTAATTATATATTACTACTGCTGGCAGCTCTGAGGGGCGTCTTTTTAAGAACAATTTAATCAGACACTGTCATTGCTGTCTCCAGAGCAAAATTATTTCTTGAAATGATATTTTCCTCTATTTAGAAATATTCCAAGCTTTAAATTTAGGTAGCTTGAACCCTTGAGTTCTGAAAAAGGAAAATGTTCAAAGTAGCTAAATCTGCTGAGACTCAGAAGTACAAATAGGGACAAACCACTGTTCTTTTATCCACATAAGACCCATTTCGGAGCCAATCCTTTCCTATTGTTACAGTCGTAATGTAATGGTGAGTATTATGGGAATTGTTGCTTTCGGAAGTTTGTGTGTGTGTTTTGGGCTTAGTGATGGTAAGCATTAATACTTTAAGTGTTCGTCCTAATCTGGGTGGGAAAATGACTGCACTGGAATGCTTTTTTGCCAAGTGTGTGTGTGTGTGTGTGTGTGTGTGATTGTGTAGATTCATGTACACGTGAAGCAAGGCTTTGTACGTCAGCGCACAAAGCCAAACCTGTTTACTGTGGTTTCTGTGTTTACTGCTTCTACAGAGTATAATAGAACAGAACAGGGCTGAAGTAGCTAAAAGGGTGGATGGATATAATGGTCAGTTACCTTGATGGGAGTGTTTTACAGTAAGAGGATGGGTGCAGACCCTTTATGACCTAATGGCCTTGTGAGAGTTCTGGTTTTTTGTGACATGCAATATGTCTTCCTTAACAAAGAGAGCATCAATGTCAGATAACAGTCTATATCGCAAAAAATATGACCTGTTGCTTCGCTTAGTTTCATAGATTTCAGTGGGAGAGAGGGGATGTTCTGGTCCTTATTGGTACAAGATCAATCAGTTCAGATGATTCCCAGACAACAGAAAGATCAGTTTCTTTCCTGATCTAGAGTTCATATTACCAAAGGCCATTAATGTCTGAGTGCTTCTAAGTGGTGCTCCCATGTCCATACAAGAGCACATTTTCAAGAGATTTACACAACTGGCCACTGTAGTGAGGTCAGAGAGCACAGAGCCCTGACTTTGTAGGCACCAGAATTTCTTAACGTTGTTATATATTAGCAATTAATCTAATGACTATGTGTAACGTGAAAGGGGTCGCTTATAGTGACAAACCCACAAAGAATTATTACCCAACTCTGCTGTTCCCTTTAGCGCTACAGAGCTTTATGGTGTCTTTTAGCTAATTGTTTTTCTCGCTGCTCTCATCAGCTCAGTTTCCAGTCACAACAGGTGGCTTTCAACAAAAAAGTTCTGATGAACCCACTATACACTTCCTGCTCAGCCCCAAACAATAGAACGACACATTTAGTAACTAGCTGGTGAACAAAATGCAGCAGTTTGCCACGACTCTCCTGCCATGACACCTGCCTGTGACATCCGGTTTGGGAGAGTAAGTTTTTGTATTTTTGCATTTGGGTGAATGTGGATTGCTTGGTGCATTTGAGTTTTGTTTCTCTCTCTCTCTCTCTCTCTCTCTCTCTCTCTCTCTCTCTCTCTCTCTCTCTCTCCCTCTCTCTCCCTATCTCCTCTCCAGTGGAGCCTGTGGGAGATACCTGGCCCTCCTATTTTGGCGCCAATCCTCACCTGTCTGTAATCGCCACTCACACACTCACACTGACGAGACACCAATCAAGCTTCTTACAAAAGAAGAGACCAGACATCCAGTCCCCGCCAGATTGCCAAGTCTATCACTCTCTAGTATGACTGAATCCAAATCTCTGCACTCACCAACTTTGAGGCTCGTTCCTGGTAAGTCTCTGAGGGCTTAGGGCCGTCCCACTGTCAAATCGCCAAATGCATGAGACTCTCTCGCAGACTTTTTGAGCCCTAGTTCCATCTCTGCAGACTTTGGCTGAGGAAATTACCCACAGTTCATAGTGTTGTGATGTTAAACCAGGGGAAGCCTGCATTTAAAAAAAGGTAAACAAACATGGAAGGAGCAAATACAAGCAATGTATTGTGCTGTTTTGATAATTCCAGAGTAAATAGATTATTTGAAAATTACCTCTTGTCAACAAGTAATTTAAAATTTAATCTGGAAAAAGATTCAAATCAGACAGTCGGTCAAGGTAACGTGATATTTGTACAGTGCGGTGCTGTTCATTATACCATTTCAGGCCCTTGCAGCATCTCACAAATTAGCACTAATGTACATCAACTAAGGCTTTAGGGTGGAGATTGGGATTGGGCCCAAAGTCTTGGCAATGCGTTCCTGCTCAAAACTTGCTTGTGACTCGTGCTTTTGCTCATCTACTGTTCAGTAACTAAGTAGTGTAACTAATTACTTTTCTAAAACAGTAATATTATTACTAGTTACTAAGGCAAGTAACGCTGCGTTACTCGTTACTGAACACACCATCCTTGACGTAAGTCCATGACTGTGCAACAGCTCAGCGAGACCGGACTTTGTTGTTGATGATGCTGATAGCCAAACACTAAACGAAGAATGGAGAACGAGGGGGAGAGGCGTTGTGTCCACAGCTGTAAGTACCTACTGCCATTATTGTGTCACAGTCTAAGATGCAAATAACATTGTCATCTGTTGTAAGCTCTGTGCGACCAGGGGGAGTAGTGAAAGCAGTGTTTCCCATAATTAGCCTATAATTTGGATAATTATCAACGCGGACCGCCACATGTTGATGTTCCAAATTTTTACTAGGCGTATTTAAAATCATTTTTGAGTAAGAAGCTGTATTGAGGAGCATATTATTATAATAAGTAATTATATAATAATAATAATAATAATAATATATTACAATTTCTGAGTGACTTGCCCAACACTGCTACTGTTTGACTTTTTGCCTTCCTGCCTCTCTAACCCAGTCTCCCTGTCTCCAGGAATCACCACTGGACAAATATTTGCCTAAAGAATTGGTGGAGACCAAAAACAGAGCTCAAAGGAGCATGCCTGTTCTAGACACACAACTCCAAATGATAATGTTGATTGCTAATGTTGCTACATACCTGCTGGATAAGCAAATGTTTGCTAACAAGTTTACCATAGCAAAGTTGGCGGAGAAAAAAAATATGCCACTGCAGGTTTGATTGCAGTTGCTTTTGGTTTCTCAATTGCATGTTCTTTCTTTTATAACTGCATTTGTAGGTGACTCCTGTTAGAACAAGTAATTCTTTAGCTCTCTGCCTGGCTTATTCAACATGTAACTGATACCATTTAAGGACTGCTAAATGTAATTATCCATTATAGATCAATTGCCAATCTAATTTACTTTGAAAGCCTGCGGACACTCCCCCCTCTAATGAGATGATGGATGTTGAGTTTTAGCTGGTCTGCAGCCATCCCATTCCCTAGTGAAGCAGCTCTCTTACATTTGTTCAACACTTCAAATGCACATGTAACTGATAAATGGCAACAGGCAGATTCTCTTCCAGCCAGCACCGCGTCACCACAACACCCTCGAAAGGTCTGCAGGTCTAGTGTCATCTGAGCTAAGCTGGTGTTTCATCTTTGCTGTGAGCTCATTCGAAGAGGCTTTGCGTCATCTGCGTGAGAAAATGGCAGGGGAAACAGATTGTCAACCAAACAACAGAAGCTGCTGATAATCTTGTGACTGCAGCCTCATCAATAAGTCAGTGTTCCTAATGTACCACTAGAACACGAGTGATGTTCTCTTGAGGAAAACAAACTCCTTAGAGAGTTCTCGTGAACATGGATGACTCATCTCGGACCGAACATCAACATCTCTAGCGCTAATGCTATGTGTTAGATGATGTTATTCTCAGGTCAGGTCCTGTATGTCTCTTAATAATTATTTTATCATATCCTTATGACTCGTTATATCAGCATTATATAACCAAATTGGTGATGTGGTGCATTTTAAGCTTAATGTAATTAATGCATGTTGAATCACTAAGAAGTTGAAGATCCAAGTGCCAATGTTATTATTTCAGTCCTCACTCCCACATTCAGACCAATAGTACATGTAGATGAAATGGACATACAGTAGGATTGCATCAGTATTAATCCAGTGCTATTGAATTCGTGGCAAACACACTCAGACTCAAAAGGTAATTTAATAGTAATTCTCCACATTAATAAATGTGACCCCAAGTCAACTGTACAAAAAAAAGGCCTGAATTTAAAATGTTATATAAGACTGTTAATTTTTAGTGAACTGTCCACCCCTTTCCTCAGACCGCATGCTGAATGAGTGAAGTCAACTCTGACCCATGCAAGCATCTGTTATCACAGTGGCTGGTCTGGTACAAACCATGTACAAAAACATAATTCTAGCTCAGAATACCATCTTTCATGTGGTGAAATGGGCCCAAACATGGAAGACTCTTACATTGTTGATATATGACAAAGTGGACATTGGTCTTCATTGTGTCCTCTTGCAATATGTGCATGTTGAGATGTCAGGAAGCACTTCCTGCTGGTCTCTGCAGAGGGACAGTAAAGAGAGTATCGCTCTGTACAGTAACTGTTACAGCAATATATGGTCTCATCGGATCTTCCGATGTGTCATGTGACTCTCCAACAATTCACTCTTGTTCCTATGACTCTCTATCCCACATTCAGAAAAGGAACAAGCAGCAGCATAGACTATAGATTGTGTCAGCTGCAGTGGCCTGACATGTTAATGACTTGAAGCCTGTGTATGTGTTTTCTTCATTTCCTTCTGAAAGGGGCAAAGTGTAGAAAACCACCAAAAATGAATAATGATCGGTTGTTACATAATCAATGCCAGTGACAGATCTGCCTGATGTTATTACATTTTGTATCCAAAGGCAGTTTCCAGGTGGTACGTTTCATGTGCATGGGACTACGTCATTTCTTGCTCTCTCTCGCTCTTGTGTTTCGAAACACTGAGTACATCATGGTAACGATGTCACTGCTCTCGCTCTGTGTTTCCATCAGCTCACTGTCTTCCTTGGGGCTCTATAATGATCAGGTTGCTGTGTGTCAGTTTATTTATATATAGACCATTGTGTCCAGCAGGGGGTCCTTGTTAACATATTCATGAATCTTGGTTCTCCTGTTGATCATAACTTAAAGATTCATGTCGTGCGCATATTCGTTTTTGCATAATTTCTAACAATTGCAAGGCACCCGATCAGTCCATAAACTCTGCATCTTAAATTCTGCCATTTTATACTAATGAATAGCAATACCAGTCTCTCCCATGCAATTTAGGTTCTGTGACCACAGGGCAATTGATATTTTGTACGTGTATTGTGAAATGCACTACTTATGGGCGCAATGTTTTACTAACTAACTAATAGCAGTTTGCAAACACAAAAAAAGTATTGATTAGATAAGTATTGATTAGAGTCATTTAAAAACAGCAGTTGTTTTGAAATGAACATGCTGCTAAATGCAGAAGGAGCTCAGGAACAGCTAATTGGAGAGAGGCTGCATTCACCCATGCAAACATAGTTCCAAGCCGGGAATCATAGAAGAGAATGTGCTGAATTACAAGCACAGAGAAAAAGTGATTCTGCAGAAGGATGATTGATTTTTGAACTCAACTGCCTAACATATACACCCCTACCTTCAGTGTTCCCTTAGAAGCTCCGTCTCCCAAATTTCAAATCTCTGAGGTTTCTCCAGCGTTGAAATCAAGGGTGAACCTCTGGGTCTGAAAAGTGAGGCGATTGCGTTAAGTCCCTTAAACCTGCATTCTCTCTAACGGCCAGCAGGGGGCAACTCCATTGGTTGCAAAGAGACGTCCGGTCCCTTTGTGAATAATAGCAAAATGAGGCTACTTCTCACCTGATTTATTACCTCAGTAAAAACTTTCATAATGGGTTTACCGTCTCAGTCGCTAGTTTCTGTAAATGCAGCGTGATGTTCATTTTGTAAATTATGGTCCGCTATAGAGGAAAAAAGACAATGATGCTTTAGTGCAGGGTTATCTTGTAATTGACAAAATGCTACCATGGAAACCTGTCAGTCAGGTGACTCATATACGCTGCTCTGTGTGAATTTAACCAGCGCTGCTGAAAAAGCTTATTAGGAATTGGCTGTTAATTTTCTCTGGTGAGTACATTTTATTTAAGCCTGTTTTTCAATAACTACAATTATCATCCCAACTTCTCTGTTGATGCTCTTCTGACATTTTCATCTTTGGCTGTTTCTGGGCCATCTCTCCAACTTCACAGTGTCTGGAGTCCAGCATGTTCAAATGTGCCGGTGTATAGAACTCTCTCTCATCGCTGCCGCCCTCACCCCATCACTCCTGTGAGTGAGCGCTAATACCGCCTGTTGCTGATTGGCTGGAACAATGTTGTGGCGAAGGTCTATACCACTTTCTTTGTTGTTCACAGAGCCTGGGCGGGGTAGGAAATCCAGATTTTTTTACAAAACGCACACACAATGGAGAGCTAGCAATAGAAGTATTAGCTGAATTTTACAACAAGTGTGTTGAATTACAATCACTTACTATCCCTTTAACAGGCAGGTTGAAGATTCGTGCATTACGAAAGAAATCAGTTCTGAGCAGCAGCAAAGCATATGGATCAAGGTAAGAGAACCTGTCAGATTCTTATGAAAAAAATACATACAGGCTTTTGCACATAGGTTTCAAAATGTATAAAGCCAGTTATAAACTTTAGAAAAGGGAAAGACTGACAAGCTGCCATAGCAGAAACCACATGCTCACACAAGGTGATTGTGGTTTCTGGCTGTGCTATGAAAGTGAATATGAAAGTTGTGGGAGGCGATCCTTCTGTCAAAGAAAGATTAGGTGAAGCAAAAGAAACTTGAAATTTAAAATGCCATGGTGTTCCTTTAACCTGCCTCCGGTCCCCTGGAGATTTATGTACCTGCACCTGAGAATTTTTCATGGTCATATTATGTTTTGAAGAAGAACACCATGTTTTTTTTTCCATCTTCCACCTACCTGCATCAGTCCTTTTTAGGACACAGTTGTAAGTGGTATTACTGCCACATGTTTAAGTCAGATATGTGTTCAAAATTAGTTAATTGGTTCATCATTAAGTTATTGTAGGACTGATGATCTTGTCATACCAACCCTCAATGTTGTTACTTTACCTGGATATTTGAGCTTTATTGTGCAGAATGATGTAGAGTTTGATACTAAAAGACTGTTTTGATATTTGTCTGCTGAAAAAACTTTCTCCGTGCTCACCTTAAATCTGAGTTTAAGATACACACATGCAAACATGATTTCTTGACAATACAACTAGTTAGGAAGCCAGTCGTTGTACAACTTGCGATGTGGAAACCTCCAACGCCCCTACACTGAGAATGGTCTTTTCAGTGAAGTAGGAAACATCTCCAGTAGTTGAAATTAAATGAAAATATCTGCATATTCATTGTTTCTGGATTTTTCAATGAGGGAGAAGGGGTAGATTTGTAGTTTAAACAATTTTAATGAGGTTCTTATATCAGACAAAAAATATTATTAAAGGCAGAGTACTTTTATGTAGTATTTTGATATAACATGTCTGGAGGGGATCTTTAAAGCAATTTACTGTAATTGAAGGTTATCACAGGATTGACACAGAAGATTGACACAAATAAAAATTAAAAGACAGAAAATACTTCATGAACTCTAATTTATGGATTACATAACCATACACTTTCAGTACTTTTGTCATAAATTAATACACATGGCAGTGCTGATCAAATATCATTCAAAATATGTTAATACAATGCCTATTTCCCGCCTCAAATGTTTTCAGAAGCACATTTTAGTGTACTATTTGAGAAAGTTTTGTTTTGTTTCTGCTGGAAAACGGACCAAGCGTTGACCCAACTTGCATGTTTTTTCTCAGCACAAGGACTGATAACATCCCTCTGGCAAATTAGATAATAAAAAGTAAGTCAATTCAAATTTTATTTGACATTATAACATGTGTTTCCTGATTCTAGGACTCACTTCACATTGCTCCTTAATAATTACCTAACTGTCACCACAATGGAAACACATTTTGCAGCAGTTAAAATAGAACAAGACAACCAGAACACAGTAAAAACATGAATACATTAACCAAAGAGCCATCAACCGGCAAACACAAAACACAAAACACAAACCAACCAAAGACACAAGGGCAGGAAACTGGAAATCAATGGTGCAGGTTTTTTGGCACCATTAACCACCTTGCAAAGAGTGAAAGCTGGGGCTGTTGGAGGGACAGTTTTGGATGCTGTTGTAATGAACTCTTTCCCCTCCTCCTTCCTCCCTTTTCTTCCTCTGCACCACCACCTCTTCTCTCTTTTCACTGATTCTTTTCATCTTCCCCTCTCATCTTTTCACATCTTACTGCTATACATTTACATTTGAGGTGTTAACCTCTAATTCATAGTGACTTACAATGAGTAAGGATATGGAGGTAAACTGATCTTCAGCAGGATCATTACCTATTCCCCCGAATCTCCCTTGATCATTCCCACCGACCCAATTTCCTCCACTTCCACCCCCGTCCTCTACTCCTTCCCTTCGCTCTTAAGTGCTCTTCTGAATCAAGGTGCTCTGACAATAGCTCTGGAATGACAGTTTTTCACCCTAATCCTCAGACCTGTTGTCATGGAAATTGGGCTCTCCAAATGGCACTATTCACCGCCCCTCACATGAAACATGAATGATGAATTTGAGTTTTTGTGTGTGTCACTGTATGTGTGTGTGTGAGGGGGCCTGGATTTCAGCAGTTAATCGCTCTGTCTGTCATTTCATCAAAAGAGGAAAAAGAAAATGAAGTAAAAAGAAGGAAGAAAAAAGACATGTTGAATGGAGACAGAAAGGTAGAAAATCTGCCCAGTGATTTCTCAATGCAGGATTGCATTCAATGCATTTGCTGACAGGGCTAGTGAGTTTGCCTAATTGCTTTGGGCCAAAAACTGCTAAATCCAAAGAAAAACTAGGCTAGGCGCTTAGCCATCTCAAAATAGATAGAGCTGAATGCCTTTGGTCTCTTTGGTACTGATGCTATTGGCCAGTTTTAATAACCTTGCTTGGACTGAAATACAGAAAATGAGTGTGGAGAGATAAGGACTTATTCTACTTATTTAGTCTTTCTAAAATCTCCAGAATGCACTCATCACTTAGTTTGTTTAGTGGGACCATTTTTGTATTTCAATACTGTAGTATTTTCCCCCACTCATAGACATAGACATCGAATACTAGATTCTATATTCGATTTATTTATTTTGTAGGTACTTTCATGTATTTGGTAATTATTTTTCTGCTTGGTAACATTTAAAGAAATCCTGATTATACGTCTTACAAATTTTACATTTAACATAGAAGAACATGATTATCACATCCCTGTATGCATGATTAGAACATCATCAATATTTTGGATCAGTCTCTGTTGTCTGAGCTTACTGACTTATTTCTGAACTGACCGAGATAGTTATAAGTGTAATTGGCTCACTTTGGTGTAAGCCGGTCTCCTAAAATGTATGTTGGTATGGTACTCATTTTCAACAGCAAATACATATCTTGAAAGATACGTTTAACTATAAGCAGGCCTGGGATTTCATCGCTATAGGGGCAAGGCCACTATGGCCGATGGTGTTGACATATTTTTGAGGGCACAAAGGCCAAATACCAGAGTAGCAAGGCCGTCAGTTAAACCAACGATTTTACTGCATTGGTAGAGTTTTTTTCAACTATGTCCTCCGACAAGTTTACTGCATTTATTCATTTAGCTGACGCTTTTATTCAAAGCGACTTACATGTCAGAGGTCGCACGCCTCTGGAGCAGCGAGGGGTTCAAGCAACAATCAACATGCAAGCATCTTGCATCAAGCACATCAACCTTTATGTGTTTTTCTGCCCCATCTACGCTGTGATTGGTCGGTTCATGAAAAGTGACATTGATGAGTGCATCAACTTTTTAAAAAGTTTAACATAACTCAACAAAAGCCGAACCTTATCTTATCCCCATTGTCTTCTGTCTTACCGTTTCAGCTGCAAAACCTTGATTAACAGTTGAATTGGTATGGATTTTGAGGAATAGGATGGGCTGGTGCATAATCAAACGCGCCAGTTTGTGTTCCTGATGTCCAGTCCGATTATGGTTTCTTGTTTTATTCGCTCTCTATCAAACTTTCATACCTCAGCCCTGTCAACCTTCACTTCACTCAGTCACAACTTTTTTGGCATTGGCACATCAGGATGAGTTCATTAAGTCTCATGTGCTATATTGGTGTCAAACTATCGTCATAAATAACCGCAGCAAAGCCCTACTCTGCTGATCTGCAGCAATTCTTTGACTTTGTTGAGCAGTACCTAGTTCTGTCCCTGCTGAGCTACAATTGAGTTTGGCTCCTGTGTTGCACTCTCTGCAAGAACTGCAGCATTCCCCAGCACAGTTCCCCTGATCCTGGTGAGCAGCTGCCTTGTCGCCGGCCTCCAGCCCAGATGCCCTATTGCCAGTTTCCAATCCTGCTGCTCTGTTGCTGGTCCACAGTCTGGCTGACCTGTTGCTGGTTTCTGGTCTTGTGCTCCAGCCATCGGACTCTGGTCTTGGTTTCCAGTCTTGTAGTCTGCCTCCTGCCCAGTCTCTAGAGGTTTTCAGTCCTCTTTGCTCGCATCCAGAGAGGCTCGGTAGTTGTCATCGCATTCTTGGCCATCCTTCTGACCTGTTCAGCCTGTTGGTCCGACCTCCAGGTTGTCCTCCGCTCCTGTTCAGCACCACTGTCCTGGCCCTCCACCTGTATTTCCCTGTTTCATCCCTGTTGCAGCTGCACGCCATCTGCCTGTTGTCTCCTGCTCTGCCCCTGTCTGGACCCCGGATCTGTGAACCTAAGAACACTATTACTGTTTCACTATTACACTATTACTAACATTCTGACACTAATCTTAACCAAAGTCTTTTTGTTGCCTTAATCTCACCACATATGTCCCATATGGATGGAAACTCTGGTCTACCACATCAAAGTCCCGCCCCATAGGCTAACCATCATCCCAACCAACTCCTCAAGCGAAAATCCAAGTGTCCTTCAGTTCACTTAGATACTATAAATGTACTGTAACCATACTCATTCATACCAGTAAAGCAAAGTAAATAGAACTGAACTGATTTGAATTAAAAGATAAATTGGATTAAAAATATTACATGTGTCTTTTGTGTTTATTAATACGTTAGCATGTTAATTTTGCTCTAGGTTAACAATTGATGGTGTGCGTTGTAATTGAGTACATAATGGTGCACACTCTTCACTGTTAATCAAGCGTTGAGAGGTTCAATATGGTCTGTTGCCATAGAAACCAAAAATGAATAGTGGACAAAATCACTTGATTGGACATGTAGTTGTCTCAGTCATTAATGGATAACTAATGGGGCATTTTGTCTTAATTACAAGAGCATGGAAATCAGAGTATGTATTTGTGTGTGCAATAAATTTTCAATAAATTTTCAATAACCTCCATCTGACTTTGTTAGACTCAGTCTGATATATTGTCTACCTTATTGGTACTGTGTTCTACAGTAACTTCCAGTTCTGTAAAAGAGGCAGTGTGTGCATGACTCCAATGGTATGCATCCTTGATCCTTGATTACAACCATCTGTAATGTGTGTTTGCTTAAAACTAAACCTGCATCCAGGGACCAGGGGCTTCATTTATAAAACTGTTCTTAGATTCATACTTGTACTTAGTCTTAAGATTCCCAATGGTATGCTTACGTTTGATTCATAAAAAAGACTGAGCATGAAAAAACCTTGCTTTCGTAGATCCTCAGAAGCCCAATTGCACCCTGTGATCTATAAATCCAAAATGAACTTAAAATTGACGGCACCTGCCTTTCAATCACTTATTTAGTGCTAGCACAATGAAGGGTTTAGTCAAGAATAACCATGGTCCAAAAGAGAAAAGCAAAAAGTGGACAAAATAGTGGGTTGACAAACAAAGCCAAACATGTAGCTTAAGGGTGATAATTCCTATCACATTGTTCATCAAGCTAATGCAAAGTTCACTAGAGGCTTGGGTGCATAAGCATCCCTACATGACAAGCAGGAAAATCATTTACATCAAGCCTAGACTTTCCTAAGACTAAGATTTTATATATAACTTCTCAAACGTGCTTTTCTGCGTCAGTTATACTAAAGATCAGAATTGATCTCCATTTTATTAATGAGGTCCCCATAGTCATTAGAAGCTGGAGGAACCATGTAACAGTATACCACAACCGGACCTACGTATGTTTTGTAAATCACGTGACCTACTTCACATGACTTAAACAACACAACTAAACAGTTACACGAGGGTCGTTGCCAGGCCCAGAAATCCGCCCCCCCAACAGCAACGCTATCAACTGTCTCAATTTCTGTTGCTAACTTGTTATGCCATTTGGTAAACTGAACCTTGTCTTTTACACTTGCCATTTCACTATTTTTTTTATTTTATAAATCACTGAGATATATTTTAATTATTGAATATCATAGGTCATATAAATACATTTATTATGATTATTATAATTAGTACTGATAATTATTAACCTAATAATATTAATTGGGGGGGGGGGCAAGGGGTGCTCCCCCTGAAAAAAATTTCTTGTGATGAGACATAAATCTCACCACAAATCCACACAAATGTTAACTACATTTACTATGTACTACTTTTTTGGTCTCATTGGGAACCAGTAGCTGAACTTTAGAGTCAGTATTTTGCATGAACACCATGGTGTAAATTTGTATAATTGCACTTCCTTTCACAGCAAGTCCAAATAAGCACTGCTACACATATATTTACAACCATCCACAATATGTAGTTTCTTTTCCTTTCTTCACGTTATTTTTTTACCCTTTTCCCTCTTTCCCAATGAGTAATGCTGTCTGCAATGAACTCTGCTCTTCCTGATGCGGTTCAGATACTGACACAGCAGTGTATCACTAGTCCTGTCATATGACATTGTTTTCATGTCTGCAGCCTTTGATTCCTGTCAAGCGGTGACAGATCTAATCTAATTGCCTTTCAACAGACAACAATATATCCTCTCCTGGGATAACCTGAAGCCGCGATGGCAGCGCGTTATCATTCGTTATCATTGCGTCAAATTCCGGCACTTTGACAAAGCATTTGTATTTGATGCCAGGGATGTACTAGAAGTGAAATTCAGCCTGTGACTTTGAGATGGAGAGGCCTTTTGTGCCTATATATAAATACATATATAAATCATTTCAGTGTATAATAAATCCATTACTAATCGTGCACCAGTTGTGCCCCTGCCCTGCCTTATCTGCGCCTGCCACAGCAACCTTTCCACCTCGGAAAAGGTCCGCTAATTGGGCGCTGCCACTAGAAGCAACATTTTTTCCGTCTTAATTCTTATTTTTTGGCACCACCCATTTCTTTTTCCTCTTTCTTTCTTTTGGCCATATTTACCATCTCTGTTGCACTTGTCATACAAACCCGCCATTGTGCCAATAAGATTTCAACAAAAACAAGGATCATTCCAAGTCTGGAGGGGACCCTCGAATCCCCCCTGAATATTGAAAGTATTAGTTTGTCCCAGTCTGACAGACACAGAGACAGTGACAGGATCATAAAGTAATACATTAGAAATGGAAAAATAAAAACTCCTGACCAGCGTTCGGGAGTCTTCCCAAACTTCCTAATGGTTGACGCACAACGTACCCTCCAGTGTCCGTATGACAAGCCATGGGCCTTCAAGTAACTCCAGTTTAACCCATCTGCCATTTGAAATCAAAAAGCTGAGTTATTTAAAGTTTTACGTTACATACAGTTACATACAGTTACATACATGACTTATGTCATGTAACGTACTTATTTCAGCCCTAACCATGATCTTTTCCCAAACCTAATCAAGTAGTTATGATGCCTCAACCTGACCAAATAGCGACCATTCCACAATGTTAACTACATATTAAACAGGCATTTCATACAGATAAAGGGTACCTTGTGTGTCAGATACCGATGCTTTGTCAAAGTGTACAGCAACGTGTCTACAGAAGTAAGTTGGGCAGGACTGTGTGTATGCCTGATTTAATGAGACCCAACCATGACAGAAGTGCGATAAACAGTAAATTACAACAGCTTCCACTACTGTTGATTCTAGTAGCAGCCATCTTGGATTTTGAGGTCGGGGTTGGTTAGGTTCTCCTGACTTTCCGAGTTGGTAGTCTGATTTAAGGTGCGTTCCCACTGAAATTTTCGACTTGGAAATTTCGACTTCCATGTCAAATGGAACAAACAAATTCTCCTGACGCTGTCAGACCTGGGCTGGCTGCTCTTTAGGACAAGGAAACTAGAAGGTCTCACATTTGCCACTATTTCCCAGTACCACAAATGTCACTTACAAAGTCATTCTCTTCTCCTTCTATACTACAATGGCATATTGCTGTCATACTGTTTGTTATTAATGTTCCTTTTGACAGTTATTTCTATATTTTATATTGTCCAAAACTGTACAGATATTCTATTAGTTCAGTTATCCTGGTTGAGTTAAGTGCGCAGATTAAGAACAGTTTTCTCCTTTGTGTGAGTGATTGTACTGTAATGTCTAATGTATTTTTTATAAAACTGGTATTGAAAAAAAGGATTGTTGATTATTGAAGGTATTGATAGTGGTATAAAAAAAACTTTTTGCCTTGCACATGCAATCTCTTGTGTTTCCTATCTATTGATCAGCCTCTCCTCAGCAGGCCAGATCCTCTCTGAAGCATGTCAGTCCTGTACCAGTGGTTAAGTGTTGAAGCAAGTCTGTTTATCAGATATGGCCTGGTAATAAAAGAGGCACTGGGGACTTGTGCAACTTTTTGAAAACCTTTGCATCAATTTAGGTTTATTTAAAATACTTTCTAATCTCATTTACACAGTCCAAAGTGGTTTTAATCAGTAATGTGATCCTCTGGATAATTTGGGAGTCAGATTCGTTTTATCAGCCAAGCATTATCAGTGTGCCAGGATGAGGATTTGTGAAACATTCCTATTTCCAGCAAATGTTATATTTCATGTATGTCTTGACTGCAGTATGCTCACAGTATAGATTCATCGTCTAAAGCGGGGATTGTGCAATAAATAACATAATCGCGTTGGTTTCACTTGCCTCCAGAATACAGAGAACATAAGGTTAAATGTATCATTTCATTCAATGCACTCTGCCTATGATTAGAAGTCAGCAAACTGATTTAAAGCTCTGAAAAATTATGTTTTTCTTCACCGTTTTTTTCATTTGTTAAAATGACTTTTTATGCAACAAACACGTCTATATTTTCACAAGTACAACCCCTTTTTATTATTGTGATCGCTATTTCTAATAACATACCCTATCCTCATTTCCTCTTTTAATTCTAAGTATTTTATGAATATTTTAACAAAAAAGTTTGCTAAAACACAGTTAAGTAGGCCAAGTACAGATGAGTCTTATAGCCAGTGACTACTACCACACCAAGTAAGGCTATAGTAGCAAAACCCATGAGTGTGTGGAATTGAGAAAATGTGAGTTGTAATGATTAAGAATCAGACTTTTCATTTGCAAAAGGAACAATGTGTTATTTTTTTCTTTGTAAAGTTACATAGTCTTGTTTTAAAGCCCTACTCAAAGGCCTAAAGCCTATGAATTCCCGGTTCAACATGAAGTAGCTATCATGTGCTGCTAGCTTCTCATCTCTGTCATACCTTTGCGTCTCTGCCTGCCTGCTTCTGTCCCTTTAAAATCCAAATTTTTTGTTTTTTTTATCCATGCCATTAGCTTAGACTAATTATGCACACCTCCAAAAGCTTGAAATGAGAATATCTTCTGCTGATATTAAACCACATAATTTAGCCCCTTTTCAACAGCACTTCAAGACTAAAAACAAAACCAGTAAGCCAAAATAGGCTATTTGATACCAGTACCTTTGTCTCCTGACAGGATGTACTTTCAGGTTGACCTTGGTCTGCTGTCAGTTTAGAGATTTCTCACAATAATTGTTATGCCCCCCCCCCCCCCCCCCCCCCCCCCCACACACACACACATTTTGTTACCTTTCAAACAGGAAGAAGGTCCTGTAGGGGTCTCCTCTGGCCATACCTCTTCCTGCCTCTGTTTAGTGATGAGGAAAGTGTTACTAGGGGCTGTCAACGGGGTCAACAACCATTTGTTTGTCCTATTACACAACAGTGGACTGCACATTTGAAAAAGAGAGTCATGTTGTTGAAAATTAAGTTTCTGTCTTTCAAGTTCAGGTCAATTGCGTTTAAGACACTTAACCTCTTAGACTGGGACACTTTGTTAGAGGTCGGAGCAGTTATAGTCATATAAAAAAACTATAGTCATATCCCATTTGGTTGTCACTGAAAAGTTTATATTTTATTACCATAAATTCACAGAGGGTGGAGAGTGTATGTGGGTGAGCAGGAGATCTGGTTTGTCTGTGTGTGTGTTTGTCAGGTACCGGCCTTAGACAGCCCTCTCTGATGTCTGCTCCTCCTATTATCTTATTCTCTCTCCACATGCCACAAACATCCAATGCAATAATTAGCAATCAGTCTCACCCCAGTGGCTCCATTCACTGACCTGGTACGCACACATTTTCACCAATATACACACACTCTGGATGATGTAGTCCCTTCTGCACGGTAGAAACACAAGATAATGGCACAGAGGAGAGACTCATCACAATAAAATGTGATTACAGTAGCAGGAACACATGGAAATAAAGTCTGGTGGTATAAAGTGGGGACAGATTCTCATAAGACTAAGAAAAAAACAAGGTTAAGCCAAGTACAAAAACATATTAGAATAAACCAGATAGAAAAGCCGGAGCACGCAGACACTGAAACAAACTTCTAAAGATAAAAGAAAATGGAAGAGGCACTTTAGGTATGAGATTTCCATACATATAATCAGCTTCCTCTCACTTGGTTGCATCAAAAATAATACATATAATAAAGCACAACAGCAATTAAAGGGACAATGTGTGAGAGCTGAGACTACTCACCAACTGTCAAATTCACACTCCAATAATTTAGGGGACAACATATCACATATGAGATCATAACTGCTGCTTACTGCCATTTCAAGAGAAACTTGGACTGAGTGAATAATAATAATTTATTGACATGTTAAGCAATAAATATAAGAATGTGGAAAGTCTTTGGTGATCAGACTCCATCGTGATGACGGGGTATTTAAGGAGGTGGTGGTGATGAAGGGATGAAGAAAATGCTGAGGGTGGTCAGAAGAAAAAAACACTTGGACTGCCTGTGTGTTTAGAAGTCAAAGAAAATATTGTTTCAAATGTGAGGCAGCACTTTCATCCCCCTGTTAGATTAGGAAAGCGGTAATGGTTAAATAGAGATGCAGTTATGAATGAAGACAATAAACTATTAGCTCTGAAAAGGCAGCTGCAAAGGTCAAAAATGAACTTCCAAGCTTAGACATGGGGTATACTTTTGATTTTGTTACAGGTAACCACTGGTCTCCATTCACTTCAAGGGCTCCTCATACATGTAAAAGATAAAATAGGTTGGTCAATGCCTTCCAAAATGGCCCATAAAAACATCTGCTGTGCCTCCATCAGCAGAACATCAAAAAAATATGTAATGTGTCCTTCAAGAACTGCACATGATCATCCCTAAAGAAATGATTCAGCACTGGGTCTGGTTACATTTAGTCAAATGTCATCACCTTTTAATCACACAACCACAAGAAGTCACAAAAGGTTTTCAGCTCTATATTTTTATTCTGTGACTCCCGCAGAGTAGCTTTGGATGACTCATAGCACAAAAACAATCCTTTATCTTATACTGGCCCTTTATGCAACCCCTCTGTTCGTCCTCTGTCTGAAATAAGCTATTTTAGCTCCTGTCTCTTTAAGGCCATTCTTCCTAAAAGCCCACTTTCTTCTGATTGGTCAACTTCCGGAAGCTTACAGAGGGGTGGCACTATGGATGTATTATTAGAAATTGGATATTGGATACAAAGAGGGCACAAAAAGATTTCTAGCTTCTTGGCCGTGAGTTCCCGCTCAGCCCATAGAATTTACAGTGCTATTATGTCACAGATTTTAAATATTGCTTTTCTCGGCTCAAGGAATGTTTAGAAAACCTCCATGGATCAAAAATTCATAATATAAAGAGTCTTAATTGACACTGCAGTTTGAGGTGTTCTGTCAAAAGTTTTACAGATTTTTCTTTTTATAATGGTGGCCTATGGGGAAAATGCTTTTTCGCGGCAATACCGCAAGTATGGGGGTAAACTGAAGTCAATATCATTTTAAATGCACATACTATGAGTCACAAATACATATTACCATTTGTAAACACAAAACACGATCTACAAAAAGATGCCCATTTAAATAAGCTGCACTACATTTGGATGGAAACTTGGCTACTGACTTTGGTGATCCCTTGACTTTTTCTCGCCACCAGCAGCTTGACATTTGGGGTTCACAGTGAAATATCTCTTTGCTGAGGCATTCATGATGTTTGCAAACTCTGGTAATCCCCTGACTTTTCATCTAGTTTCATAATCAGTTCAACATTCAATTTGTCCAATACTTTGTAGAAAAAAAACTTTTTTATTTCTTAATGTAGCATATTTGATGAAGTTGTTCTTGCATGATTCTTTTCGATTTTTCGGTTGTATTACATGGACGTGGACAGTATGGCCTGGTTATTTTGCAGAGAGCATTTGAGGTATACTAGCTACATTTTACTGTATAGATTGTTAAATTGACAGTGTTGTGTTGCATAACACTTTCAGACGCTCTGTTTGCCACTTCACACAGGTGCAGTGAGGACTCGACTTGTGGCTCTGCTTCAACTGTGAGACAGCCAAACAACATTTCTGACATGTCAGAAATTCATCCGAATATCTGACTGCCGACAAAGCTGAATTTCGGCCTGACAAAAAAATTAGTTGTGTGGCTCAAAAATCCGTTCAGAAACCGGCTACAGTGTATGTCCAGCTTAAGTCTTGTTTAAATGAAACCTGCTTTGAAAAATTAAAAATGCTCTGATGGGGAATGGACCATCAAAACAAACAAACAAAATGTACAGCCTTCCCTTCAAGGTGGGGTATTTGATTCTGGAGAAAGCCAATACTACAACAAATACCATATATGATATATAGTGAACAACGACACAGCTGACGTTAGCTAAGTTGTGGGTTAGCAAACTGCTGCTACAGTTGCTGTTGCGAAGCTATGCAGAAAGGACAAGACGGTTTCCCAGAGCTGGACAGGAGTATATTTATGGGAGATTAGAGTGGCCTACCCCACCATTGTTTGGATTTGAGCAATTGCTGTAGCCTCTCCAGCTGAGAAAAAATCTCCCAGCCAGTCTAATCAGCTAAATTCTTCATCAGCAGTAAAAGAACTAAAGCCTCAACTTCTGCAGCCGCCCGCTGACTGAGTTGAATAAGTCAAAAAGAAAGAGGGGCAGAAAATGAGAGGGCGGGCAAGAGAGCACCTGATGAATGAAAAAGGGAGAGAGAGAGAGCAAAAAAAACAACAGACAAGTACAGGCTGCGCCCTCCGGTGCCTTTGTCCTATTGGCCAAGGGCCCACCCGGCGCCAGCGGCAACCGATGACATCACTGTGTGAAACACAGCGGGGAGGGCGGGGCCTTTGCTACCTCTTGTCACCCTGGCAACAGGTCCACTCGTGTGTGTGTGTGTGTGTATGTGTGTGTGTGTGCACTTGTTAGAGTTGTGCAGCGATTGCCTCACCTCTGGCAATAACTCTGTCGCCAATTCTTTTTTATGCTCTCTTCCTTTTCTTTGCTGTCCTCCTTGCATCTGTCCATCCTGTCTTTTTCCCATGGAGTTAGATTTTGTCTCTAAAAAGTGTTTTCTAATTTTTAAAACACACAAACAATATTGATTTTCATATCCATCTCCTATTTTCATTCTTCCTCACTCCATATTTCTTCTTCCGGCCACATGTCCTTTCATCTCCTATTCATCTTTCTTCCTTTTTCATCCTCTAATTCCCTCATCCCTTCTTTTCTCCTCTTTACTCTTTTCAGTATTCAACTGAGTCTATCGTAAGTGGATTGGTGGCGTGCCCACTTAAAAGGAGTGGAGGAATCACACCACTAATCCCATTGTGAGAGAACAAGAGTAAAGGCAGGCCAGTGTGTGCGCGTGTGTGTGCAAAAGAAAGTGAGAGTCCAAGAGGGAGTGACGTTATTTCTGTATGGAGAAAGTGTGTTTGGAAAAGGAAGATAATAAATAGTATCCTACAGTCAGGAACGTGATGAAGAAAGTCAGAGAGAGAGATAGAGAGGTCTTTGTGTGTGTGTGCCCTGTTAAATCAGGCATGTAACGCCAGCTTTTATTGGAAAGCCTCTCCAGACTCCTGTGATAAGTGGCAGGCTTCTCTGATCTGAACATGAAAGAGCGAGAGCAAGAAGGGGAGAGAGAGAAAAGGTGGAGTGGAGAGAAAGTGGGAGAAGAAAAGAATACAATGTAGAAATGAGAGAGTGGGGGATCAGTGTGGTCTGTCCAAAGAAAATGAAATTGTTCCACTTCTTGGGGAGCTTCGTGTGCTGTTTTCCTGATGACAAAGATGAGAGGAAAAGGGAAGAAAATGAAAGGATGACCAAGGACATTTTCTCTGTTTGCTAAATCACCTTTCCAGAACGCGGAAGCTACCGAGTTCTGCAAAAATCAGGACTTTCTAATTTTTCAAGAGAAGGCAACAAGTCCTCCAAACTAAACAACAACATGTGTTATTTCTCTTTGCCTTCCAATGCGAGTCATACAAGGGTTTTCTGACCTAGCGTCCCTACTGAATCTGAGTTAGACTTATAACTGTTGCAAATAAACATTAAAGAAATTATTCATATGGCTGTTTTCTGATCAGATACCTTTGTTTAAGGTTTGGTTAGGTCTAGGCACAAAAATACTGCATTTGGTTAATTGAAATGGTGAACATGATAACAAATAGTTGCCTGTTAACACACCCAGCAGATAGAGCTACATTAGCATTTGGAAGCTTTTGGAATCTGTTTGTGCACCTGATGTGTGTAAATATGAACTCTGCTTTATGTTCTGTTTGAGAAATATCTGTCTCTTTAGCTAATAGATCTAAATGTTGACTTTGTCTGCTGTTCGGTGGCGGCCAAGTAGCTTACTGTTGATTTATCAGATCTTTTACTCGAACCAGCTGCCCACTGCACCTGGATGAGAGCGGTGAGACCGAACCAAAAAAGCAGGAGGCTGTGAAACAATGAGCTGAAAGACACTAAAACACCAAAGATCTATCTGAGTGCAGCTGCAGAGTTGGGCAGTAATTCTCTATGGATTTGTCTCGGTGAGCGACTCCTTACATGTCGTCATTTGATCCGTTGCTCATATGAAAATATTGATTAGAGTTTTAAGGATCGGCAGAGATTGTGATCATGGTTGGTGTATTTTAATGTATTAGCCTATATGTATAAGGGCGTAATGATTTTTATTTACCTAACGATCCACTTCTGTGTCTAGAATTGGATTCTATGCCACACCATACCCATTGATGAAAGCATACCTTTTCCTTTAAAAAACAAACAAACTTTTCACTCCTTCAAGAGCACCAATGGATGTAGGGGACTCCAGAAGTACTTTGCTTACTATCCTTTCTCTTTAAACAAAAGAATATTGACATTTGATAGGAAACTGTATGTGGCTTACCATGTCAAAGTTGTTACTCCTGCACTAAAACAACGTTACACTACCTCCATTTTGGCTCTTACAGATAGTGGTCACATTTCACACATCTGCTTGACGTCCTTGTTAGGTAGATGCAAAATTACAGCTGTAATTTTTCAGACATTGTCAAAGAAACAAAGAAAGACCACAGGAAGTCAGAGTCTCTTCTGATCTCTTGTTGAAGTCTCTCTTCTGTCCTTTCCAACCTTGATTTACATGCTTGCACCATGCCAACAGCAGCGCTTCTTTCTTATGATCTTTTTTTCCTTCATCCCTCCCTTCCTCTCCCTCACACACTCATCTCACAACATAACAGGCTTCCCTTTCATTCCTGACACCCCTGTTTTCTTCTCTTCACTCCCACCACTCATCGCCCTGTGGGAGGTAGAAAGAGATTTACAGAGGCCGAAGTGATATCATTGTTAACGGCTGTCCTCTGAGCTTCTCTTTGAAACGCACACACACACACACACACACACACACACACACACACACACACACACACACACACAGCAGAAGTGATGCGTGATCAAATGCATGCAGGTGACTGAGCAAGCAATGAAGGGACACAAAATGTACAAACACTCTTTGAGACACACACACACACACACACACACACACACACACACACACCTACACACACTCCCTCCTTAGCATTCTCCTGTCTGCTGTCAAGAGGGCTTGTTCCCACGCCGGAGAGAGTGTGTCTTGCATGTGTGTGGTGTGTATGTGTGTTGGAGAGTGTATCAGGACACTTGAGGCTTTTCTTTGGGAATTAAACTCGTGTTTTAAGGTCAGAGAGGGTTGCACTGCTGGTAGCTTGAGGATTTGCTTAGACCCCCCCCCCCGACACACACCACACACACACAATCAGTCAAGACAGAGTTAGCCGGTTTATTTATTTCAAATTCAGTATGGTGTGTGTTAGCTATTGCCTTGCCAGCTAATCAATTAAAGTGACCACAGAGGCTCCAGTGGTACCAGCACCTATCCTGCGAACTGTTGGTTTTTATGTGCATCTTTGTATTTTAAAGAGGATCTCTGAGTTTTTTTACTGCAGTAAGAGCTGCTTTTCCAGCTCAGTGTGAAATTTGACTTTAATGTGAAAATGGCCTCATCGGGTCTGAATCTTCATTTATCCAATACTTTGGTTTGGTTTACTGTAATACCTGCAAAACTAATGACATTCGCGTCAGCCTCAGTAGTACTCTGTGTTTAATGCTAATTATAAAAATGAACATGTAAACTAAGAGGAACATGAACATTAGCATGTTGGCAATGTCACTGGGAGCATGCTAGCAGATCTAGCTCAAAGCACCGATTTGTGTAGCCTGACAGAGCTGCTAACGTGGCTGTAGACTCTTAGCCTTGTTATCGATTTCTTTGATTATTTAAGGACAAATATGTGCAATTTTTAAACGGAGCACATTGGTTTAAAGGGATTTTCTCTCACTATTAACCAGGATAATTTTTGTTTTTCTTCCTTCCAGGAGACATGGATCCCCCTATTTTACAGTGAAGACCATAAGTGATGCTATCATGATGATAAGCTCAGAAAATGTTCCCAGCAAGAGAAAGTGAAGAGAAAAATTAGTGAGCAGTTGGTTTTGCACCAGATTCCATTGAAAAAAACAACAGTTCAATTGTTATGGAAATGGTATTATTAAAATGTAATTTTGTGTAATTACACTAATAACAGTTATATGTATTTTTTAAATAAATCTAATTTCCACTCATTGTTTGATATTCAAAACAGACTGTTATATTCCCAGATTTGTTTTTTAAACAAAAGAAAAACATGGGCCTTATTTTAACTCCTCGAGTGTGGATACAGAGCATCTTATTTTCAAGATCACAGTTTGGTAGAGCCTACACTACTGACCTTGACTGTGCATGTTTTTTTTGCATGGTATAATTTACATCTAAATTAGCATTAGTTACAGGTATTGACTGCCCTGACTGTGAATTAAATCAACCTCATTGATCCAATGTGAGCGAGAGATACAATTGGGTCTGTGAGAGGGATTAATGTGATACTATTGAAAGTCCAAATAACAAGTAATAGGCTCAGATGGGTTATGCCAGTGTTTGAATTAATGAAATGTAGAGGCTATTGTCAGTATGACTAAGTTGCTGTGTCATGCAAAAGCAATGATATCCTTCTTGCAGAAGATCACGTACTGTCTGAAAGACTGTCTGGTTGACAATAAAAATTTGACGTAAATATAATTTCTAACTATTACTGCATAATTTTCTTAAAAGGAACATGAATCACAGCAGTATTTAACACTGAACTTTAATAAAAAGCGCCAGCGCTTCAGCTGATTACTTGGAAAGTGTTTTTTGGGGTGAATCGAGGATTTTAAAAAGGGATATAAAGGCTTGAGAGTTGTTTTTGAACAAGGGTATTAATGCTGTTTTAATCCCATTGTTATGAGACATTGCGGCTTCAAGGCATCAGTGTCTCAGTTGACTGGTTTTGGGTTGCCACTGTGTTTTGGTGATTCTGTTCCCGTCTAGACAGATGACATTTGACTCAGTATGCTTATTTGTCTGACATGCACTAATACCTTGAAACCTATGTGTTTGCTGTTATTTGGATGTAGTTTGAGCCATAACATAGATGTGTGTATTTTTAACAGTATTAGTTGGTGTTTCAAATTCTAAATAGATTAAATCTTAGAATAATGCAGACTCTCAGAGAGAGCAAATGCTGCTGTTCATGGTTATTTTGTCTACATTTAAGGGAAGTCTTCCAATGGGTTAACAAAATTTTTATTTTTTAACAGTTTGGTTCCTGACAGTTCACTATTTATAAAGCCAACAACTTTTCTTTTTAATCATTGTGGTCTGGTGAGGCTCAATTTGAGGAATCCCCCTTCACTCAGACACAAAGCTTTACCTCACCTGATTGGACAAACACACCAATCCAACAAATCCATCCAAATTTACATTTTGCGAGGTAATGAGTCACATCATCATTCTGTGTTTGGCTGCTTCGTCCACCTTCCATCAGTTAGATTTCATTGGATGTTTTCAGGACTTTGTGAAAGCTACAGTTTATTACAACTTGACTTTTATTTCAGTTAGACCGGCCATGGGTTCTATCGGTATTGGTAATATTGTACTCATGAAAGCGATTGCTGAGTTCTCAGAAAGCAGCAACATCAAGATAAAGAGGTCCCATTGAGGCCAAAAGCACAATAATACAGGTTGTTTTCCCAGATTAGCTTTTTTTTAGAGAATGAGTTCCTCATTGTGCATTGTGAATTAACACACAACAACTACGACAAGTATGACAGGTAAAAGTTGGAGCAGGAATTCGGGCTGTAAGCAATGGTGGATGTAAAAGACAGACATTTTGGGTTGTGATTAAATTTTTTTTTCTCTTTCTGGCTAACCTGCGATTCCTTGACAACTAGTTTGATCTGACTGCTTGTGCTTGTTGCCACATTTACCAATTTTCTGCAGTCTTGCTGTTTTCTGAGATTTCAGCAATTTCTCTGGTGCTTACAATTTCATCATAGCACCCCTGGTCAGAGCTACTAAATAACACCAAGTTGTAAAAACTGTAGTTCTCCTTTAAGTCTTTGAAAAAACTAAGATGCATTCTTACTATGTGCAATGTAATGCATATAGACCGTTATACCGGTATTATATATTATTAACTATCAGTTCAGACGACCTCCCTTATTATAGATTCCTCCATAAGCACAGATACAACTATGTAAAACATACAATACAAATGGACCTTGCACTTTGATTTCCTCAGGGAACTCAACCCCAGAGCACATCCTGACCTTTAAATGGTCAATGTACAAAGACACTGAGGACAGCCTGAGGCAAGCAGAGGACTGTTTCCAAGAAAGAGCAGACTGGGTTGTGTTGTGAAAATAAAAATACACGTCATTTTCTGGAAGATGTTTTTTTCAGACTTTCTGTATCTGTGTGAACCAGTACACAGTTGGAATATCCTTGGATGGTAAACCAGTATTTTTTTTTGGTACATTTTCAATTTAAAATCCACGAACGTTCAGTCTCTGTCTTTGTTGCTCCTTGTATGCTCTGATCAAGCAGACAAATTATCAGTAATTTAAAGCACACAAACTTTCTCTTGAGCAAAGTAAACTTACCCAACTTATTATCCTTACTGCACCTTCTTTATATGCATATTTGTGACTAAATCAGATTCATGAGATACAAATAGTCATTTCTGGAGGGTACCTTCATCCTCATCATCTCCTTCATTCGTCTGACAGTGTGGGCAGCCATCACAGCCACTGTTGACAAGCCGCTGTCCTGAACCCACCGTGACAGGGATGATGACCTTGTTGACTGCTGATTGAAGTGGCGTTCACAGTTCTGCAGTTGAATAGACATTCAATCATGCTGGTATATTATTACTCTCCGGTGTGGCCAACATTTCGGTCAAGGGAAAGCAGGCACTAGATTGTCAGTCTGCACACATATTAGGAGACAGACAGCAACATAGAGGAAATGTGTGTTTATGTGTGATACACTTGGTCATATTCACTTCATTCACAGGACACCACATAGCTTGTCAATTTGTAAACTGCTGTACATGAGTGTGTGAGTGCAGAAGTTGATTTTGACAGTGTTGGCTCTGCAGTGCTTTAACACTCTATTGACTATTCAGAAGGCCCATTCAATTTTCCTATAGGTCCTGTGTGCTAACACCTTTGCATCTGTTTGACAGTATAACTATTGCTACACATACTGTCAATAATTTCAGCTACTTTGCCCTCCATTAGCTGGGGTAGCTAGATCAGCTGTGTATTGATTTTGGCGGTGTATAATTGTGTGTAATCAGATGGCTTTTCAGCTTCATGAAATTGTCTTGACACTATTTATAGACGGTGCATTTTAAAAGATAAAAACAAACATTCAGGACAGCCCTCTGAACGGCCAATGTCACCTTGTGTAGAAACTTGACTGAAAATTATTCTTGGCCTCCCGTAAATTGCACTGTGCAGACAGAGCAGCAGTACAAAATAGGAAAGTGACAACAAGGCTGTGTTTGATTTACAGTCTCACTGGGTAGGTTGCTATGAAATGTGTACTTTAATAAATAAATGTTTCTGGTTACAGAGCTGACCTTTCCTATAATCCAACTAAGCGGCTGATTAGAGGCCTGCAGCCACCAGGGGCCCCCAAACTCATGCATCGTTTGCTGAATTGATTGATTGTCTAACCTGCCAAAGTCACATATCTACAATGAATTGGTGCTTGTTGTTGCTAATTTCTGTTTTTTAATAAAACACTTTAAAAAAGTTCTAAACAGTTGTGGGTGCTAGTTAGCTGTAGGAGTAGACTGCAGCATGCTCTGCCTCCACGTCCCAGCTGTCTGTAAGGCCTTTTCACAGTGAAAATTAATGTAATCTTTTTTGTGTGTCTATGTAAACAACAAGGCCAAAAAACACATTAGTTAGATTAGCAAATTAAACAAATACATACTAAGCTATAGCTAGATAGGTAAATAACATTATTTACCCTTGGATTTACAATAATTTACACTAAAGTTATTTTCTGTTCACAGTATTTGTAAAAATAAATTCACTGTCTCAGGAGCAATAATGAGGTACTTTTGAGATATGAGGGTCGACCCTGATTGGTTAGAACGTGAGCTGAGGAAAACTGACCTCACCTGTCTACCTACTGGTGGCTGGTTGTACACACAGTAAAATGCATGCACACACTCTTTGTACGCACATTTCCCCCTCGTCCATCCCACTAAATGTCAGAAAGCATTGATTGTGAGATTGTGAACAGGAGCCCACAGGCGATTTCAGATTTAGTTTGTGTCTCAACAAAGATATAAAAAAAAACCTGACAGTGTATTTAAAGGTCAAAACTGAGGAATGGAGGGGCTCTGTGTGTGTGTGTGTGTGTGTGTGTGTGTGTGTGTGTGTGTGTGTGTGTGTGTAGAGGAGGATGGAGAAATTTGGAAAGTAAGAGAAAGGAGGGCAAAATAACCATGTTGAAATGTAGAAAGATTTTTTCTCCTGAGAATGAAAGTAAGCAATTTAAACCTCTAAAAACATTTTAGATCACTGATTTATAGTTTATGTAAAAAAAGAGTGTGTTTCCTGCAAGATTTTGATTACAAGAATGAGAATATTGTGTTTGTGTGTGTGTTGGCCTGTCTTATTAGAGTTAGGAAAAATGGAACAGGCATTTCTCTCTCTCTCTCTCTCGTGTGCTTTTGAGTGACGTTGCTTATGTTTTTTTCTCTAAGTCGGAGTGTCGTTGAGGCTTCAGCCTGCAGTTGGACCTGTCTCGAAAAAAAGCCTATACGGTTGCATCATGTAAGTAAAATAACGTCTTCTTCTTTCAATTTAAATAGAGTGAAGGTACTGACGATGCTAAGCCTTGTTTAGCTGGAGCAGACAATGTGTTTTTTTGTTCTTGTTGCTTTTAGCCAGTATCAATATGCTGAGCCACACATACAGTACATTTGGACAGTTGAGGTGAATCTACTTAATCTCAGTGACAATATCCTCGGCTGCAGGCTACAAAATATATTTATTTGTACTGAAAACAGCTGCTGAGGGCCACTCATTGTGATCACAAATTAGGGTCCAACCCCTTTTCTGACACCTAAAGCCAAATTTAAAATGACTGCTTTTCCAACTGAGGGCAGATACAGTGTTGTCTCTGTCCTGATTAGGACTTGAACCATGCCATTAATAAAAGCACAGGACCTCACACACGCTCATTAATGGCTTTCTGCCGGAGGAGCCTCTGATTGGTGTTGAATTAATCTCAGTCTCAATCCACAGGCACTAATCCAGCAGATTATAGACCCCTCACTCCGGGACACATGCATACAGCGCGATATTAACAGCCTCTCTATTTCATGTGACAATCCCCTTTGAGGGATACTGCCCCCTCAGCGTTTGCCCACATGACACCAGCTGAGACGTGGACACATATTAACACATATATACACACACATAATGTGCAATAATGAACAGTATATCCTCGCATAATTTATGTATGCTTACACTGATTCATGGATGTCTACACGCACAGATGTACCATCGATATGCAGCATTTGACTTAAGAGTGAACTCTCTTAACATATTGTGGATTTTGCATGGATTGAGGCATTAGTGCAACAACACACAAACTCACACGCTCATACACAAATGCACACAATTATTATTAAGGTGATTAAGTACTCTGAATTAATCTGTCTCAGTGTCAGTCATAAGACAAACGACTGAAATTTGCTGACTTTCACCACATGTCAGAAGAATGATGTTTGGATTATGTAGATACACAAGTCTGTGTGTGTTGTGTAATCACATGTAATCTGTGATTATATAGATACTGGACACGGGACACATATAATCCCTCTGACCTGGTAAAGAGAGAGATACTCTCCTTTGATGGAAAGAACATTTACTTCAAGGTTCAGTAGGTAACTTTGTTTGTTTGTTACTTCATCTTGACACATAACCTGTGAAAAAAATCAGGTTCCTCTCGCTCCTCCTACCTTTACTTAAGTTGAGTAGTTCAGTTTTATGATACTTTATATGTCAAGTCCACTACATTTCAGAGTGAAATATTGCACTTTTTACTCCACTGCTTTCATCTGACACCGTTACCAGTTATATATGATGAAATGAATGAATGTGATATTGCGCTATAGTTTATACTAAAGTCCTAAAGTAGTTAAAATGTGCTTCACCAGCTGTAGCATTAAAATTCTGCTTATGTTTGAAAGTGTCAGTAACAATACTCCAATGATATGATATATATAATTATATAACTCTCTGAAAGGGACTGTTCTGCCCAACAAGAACTTTTACTTCAATATTTAAAGTAAATTTGGCTGGTAATACTTTTGCTTTGTTAAGTGAAATCTTGAATATAGGACAAAAGTATCTGAGTACTTCACTGATACTCCCAAAGTTAAATACATCCTTTCATTGAGAACTCCAGACTCAAACCTGCAGGATTGATAACATCTTATTAACATGATGTGTACATAATGTAGCTCAGAAGAGAAATTGGATAAAGATCTTTGACAAATGTGGGTCTCTATGTTCTGCTGAATAAGTAAATGTTTTCCTCTTGTTACTTTTTTTGCATTTGGGCAATACAAATACTTTACATAGATTTGCAAACTAGGCTACTGGAGTTTCACTTTTAGATCATAACTCCTTAGGTGCCATGATCATAGTCATTCAAAGTCATTACTAAGTATATATACAAGTATAGTATAATAAAAATACACAAAATAATAGGACAAAATAAGAAGGTGCACAGTGCTGACTGATGAAGAGGGAGACAGCAACTCACATCTATTCATTATACATGGCTTCAACAGAGAAATTAATAATTAAAAGAAACTAGCACCAACTTGGTACCAACCTTGCAACTATCAGTAACACCATAGCAACCACTTAGCAACCGCTCCTAACATTCGATCACCTGCCCGTCAAAACCTTTCCACTGCTTGCGTATTCGTCAAGTGATTTTCAACTCTGTTCAAACATTAGACTGTTCTCCTTTAATCGTTGTGAAAGTTCATCCTCTTTCAGCACATTTCTGCTAATTTCTGTGCTTACACTTGTCTTGTCTTATTTTCCTTCAACCTTCCCTCCTGCACTTCAAGGTACTTGTACCACTCCCCCTGTTCCTACCTCTCATACTTGTTCAGCTGCTCCTTCATTCACAGCTTTGCGAGTCAGTAGCCTGCAATCACACCGCATTTTCTTCTCAAAATTCATTCTCTAGTTATAATTGGTATTGATTCTAACAGAAAAGTTAAATATTAAAATTAAAATATTTCTGGAATAACAGGATGAACCTCTATACCGTTTCATTCTGAAAGAGTGTTATGTACTGGTGACTTCTGAGCATGTGGGTATGTATATGCATGAGAGGGAGTAGCAATTTTTATAATGGAGAACAGCCAGAAGAGAGTCTGTGTGTGTGTGTGTGTGTGTGTGTGGGTGAGAGAGATGGAATGATGCCAATGAGTCTGGATGGTTCAGCCTTAGCCTGAGATCAGATAGTCATGCCATGATCCCTCTACAGTTCTGTGTGTGTGCATGTATGTGCATTTGGCATAGTTAATCACTATGATACCGATAGCTCCTCTATATTTCTCCGTCTCTCCTTCGGGCTGTTCATCATTCCCTTATCGGCTTTCTGCTCAGCCAATCATCCTCCACATAAACAGGTCACCAGCCTTTCATACAGACTGGTCCCAACTTCACAAACCAGCCAATGGACTCCTGTTCATCTTGTTGCACCAAAGACTTGTCAGCTAGCGTTAACGCTCACCTCGTGTCCTTGTTTGTCATCTAGAGAAAAAGTTGGCTGCAGCTGAAGCCATCTCATTTTAGCCTAACATTCACATATCCGCCCTCTCTTTTATCCCCCTCTTTCCATCTTTTTTCAAATGCTTTCAAAATTGCTATATAAAGAACGTTTGCCAGGTTGCTTGCTTAGACACGGCTGTTACAGCATTGCATGTTTGCTCATTGTGTTTGCACCTAGCACAGACATATTACATGATTTGCAAGTCTGCGTCCTATCCCATGTAGTCAGGCAGGAGGTCAGTCATTTAGCCTAGCGTACATGAGAGGTTCTTCAAAAGAACTGCCATGTCTGAAATGCCAGCAGTAATTTGATTAATAGTGCTGCTGTCCCCAAGCTACATCATCTCCTGACACCAATAACTTTAGTGTGTTAACAATTTATATTTGTTGAGGCTTTCTGTTAGCTAAGATTAATTTCGGGCTGAGTGGGGAAAAAACACTTATGTTAGCCTCCAAGCTGGAATTTCCAAGAAGGACAAATGGGGACTTTCAGACAGCTACAGTATCTCAGGCTATTGTATTACTCTGTATTGACTGCAGCTTATTTGTTTAGTATTATTGGCTTTTTGATGCATCCTCCAATTAGTAGAATGCTAGATATAATTGCTGCCGGCGGACAACAGTGCATAAAATAATAACACTTTAATATTATACCTACCAGAAAGGGCGGAAATATGACTCTCCTTGAGTAGTAGTCTTTGATGGCAATTTTCAGGCTATTGAAACTTAAACTTTGTTGCAATATCAAAGACATCTGGGGCAAGTAGTGGACTGCTGGGTGTGTGTTTGTGCATTTGCTTGCGTGTGAGAGAGGGAAATGTTCAATCACATAATAAGTTATCATCTCTCTCTATCTCTCTCTCCTTATTATTTATTTCTTTATTTATCTCCGCCAGTAACATTAGTTAGTAGGTTAGAGACCCCCAAGAAGCTCAGATTATAATTCGAACCCTGACTTGACATTAACCAGAATATTTACATTTGTCGTATTCCACCTCATTTCCAATCACCATTATATGTTACTGCTCTCCTTAACTAGCCGGGTCGTAACAGCTGCCATCTCTATATTAATCTGAATAGCTTCACAGGCAAAACCTTTACAGTTTGTGAACACAAAGCTAACTTTTAACAGGCGTGTCTCGAAATGCAGCAACTACTTTTTTTTTCTCCACACCACTAGTACAGCAAGTCATTGACCCTTAGTTAGGCTTCTGTCAGTCTGTGTGTCTTAGTATGTTCTACAACATGTCTTATTTGACTGTGAGTTTTGAATGTAATTCTTTTGAATGACTGGGTGCCATGTTGGCTCCACAGAGCAGCATTGGACTGGAGCCAAGATGGCAGATGGCTGCTTGTCTGCAGGGTTTGGATTCCTACAGGGCTGCTAATACAGCAAACACAGACAACTGGGTGGAGGAAGATGCTTCCCGGACAAGGATGCTGATATTTATTGTCTCTCTCTCTCCTTGTATTAATTTCTCAATCCATTTTTTTCTCCTTTTGATTCTCTCCTCCCTGATTCAACGTAATTCCATTCCATGTTGTCCTCGTTTATTGTTTTCCCGTTTGTGTTTTATGTTCCCAGTGTTATCATAAATGAGATGTTCTACTGCAAATTATCCAATTTAAGATATACATATAAGAATATAGGGATTTATTTTAATGTCTCTCTCCCTCCCCTCTTCCCAATTTAGATTACACATTTTGGATTTTTGTAATTATCTGATTATGGTGTAAACAACTTTAAAGCATGTATTTAAAGAGCCCATACATAAGATGAGAAAGAAAGGGGTTGTTTTTCTCTGCATTTTACGTTCTCGTTACTTTGCTGACCCTCTGATACCAAGCGCTTTTGCCACGTGCACAGTAAGCTTTTATTCCTGTATTACAATTAGTCGCTGATATGAAACATGCAAGATGAGTTCCAGGACAAAAGATTAGATTAAAACTTTGCTTGACATCTAAAAAAAATCTATTATCTTCTGCCAAACAAGAAAATGAAGAACTGCCGAACACTGAAATAGGAATTACATCTATAAATTTGTTTTGGGGTTGGTATTAGAGAGTCATTTCATTCTGAGGAGAATAATCTGAGCTGGGAAAAAATCTGCTCAGCAGTAAGGAAAATTATATCTGCATCTCCTCATTCCTGCATCATTCATTTCTGTATCCTTTTGTCCCCTCTTTCCTTTCTCTCCCTTTCCTCCTCTCTCCTTACTCCATATTTCTACCTCTTTTTGTCCTTTTCTCTCTTTTTCTCCACTGATTCTGACTCCTCCTCATCCCTCATAACCTCCCTCTCTCTTTCTCTCTCTCTCTCTCATTTCTGCATCCCATTCTCTTTTCCATCTCGATTTCTCTCCTGGAGCAACAGTATGTATACACCCGGTTGCCATGGCAACCGGAGGAGGCCACATGAGCGGGTGGATGAACAAAAGACCCAGAGACCCTCATCCACAGAGAGAGAGAGAGAGAGAGAGAGAGAGAGAGGGAGCGAGAGAAGGAAAATCAGATTTCATTTTTAGGCGAGGGGTTTGGTGTGTGTGGAAAATGAGGAGGTGGAGGAGGAGGAGCAGAGGGGGGAGGGATGGATAGCGTAGGTGAGGTGAGTTCATAAATGAAAGAGAAAGAGAGAGCGAGAGGGGGGGAAGGGAGATGTGGTTAACAAAGCCAAAAAAGGAAAAGGTTTCTGAGAATTAAACAAAAAAGTAATAACTGTAAAACTGGTGTCTCAGAATTAGAGCTCATTTCAAAATCACGGAGGTGCAGAAGATTGGATGTCAATTTGTTATTATTAAGACCATTTCAAAGAAACTTGATTGTAGGATTAAAATCTTTAAGGTGTTTTACTGCATGTACTTTACAGTAATGGAAATGTTCTTGCTTCTGTATCACTGGCTCAACATTACTCGCATGAAAAGCAAGTAATACACCAGCAGTGTGTACAGTATGTAATGTAGGCTAGCAGGGACATGTGAGAGAGAGAAAAACCTGGACAGGAGTCTGTAAGAGGTTAACCCACAATGTTCCCTCTGAGCCATGAGCATGTTCAACAATGTGAGTGCCAACTAGAGCAGTGGTACCCAACCTGGGGTCTTGTACAACTCCAAAGTTTCATAAGATAATTCTGAGGGGACACGACATAAATCACAAAGTCAGGGGAGAGGAAGCCTTTTTTTTTTTTTTTTTGGCTTTTTCTGTGAAATACTTTAGTTTTACCTCTTCAGACCTCTTAAAATGATTAAAAGGGAACTAACATGAAAAGGAACAGTTACTTTAAACTAATTATTATAAATGAGATTGTTGCCACACAGTTAGACCGTGGTAAGAAACGTTACTGGGTCTCTTTCTAAAGACCCCACTTTTTGAAATTATCCTGGAAGTTTGTCTTTTGTATTCACTTCATGTATAATTATAGCTTACCATTATTTATTGCAGCTAGCTAAAAAACGTTAAATCATTTTTTGCAAGTTAAAATCATCTCTTTGACATGATACTGGTACCTAGAACAGTATTATGGATCACATTAGCTGGTGAAGTAATGTGACAAGTGATACAACTGTAGTAACTTGCAGTGGATAACGTTAGTGAGCTAACGAGACAAGGTTAGCCAGCGACGTTTAGATAAATCAACGTAGTCCACTTAAGAAAGTTTTATGTTATTACAGGTATCTAGCAACTGGTTGGCGTTAGCAGACAAGCTAATGTTATCTAACTTTAGCAAACTAAAACACAAAATCACAATACTCTCATGTGCTTTGCAGTAATGTTAGCTTACCTGTCCAATAGAATGAGAGTCAACTCAGTCAACTCTTTTTCTTTTTTTTTTTATCCTTACATGGAGTGTAAGTGGAGTGGAGTTTGTGTTGGAGGCTATGTTGTGCTGGAAGCTGGCCTTTTTTTGGTGCTAGCTGACTCCTTTTCATTAGCTGCGCAGTGTAGCTGATGACCTTTTAAAGTGGGTGTTGCAAAGGTCAAGGTGGGGAAGTCTTTACCATTCATCAGTAGCAAAATCTTTTGTTGCTGACGTCATGTGGCTTGACCACATTTCAGCTGCCTAATGTATGATTGTTTCCAACACCTTCAAAAGCCTTTAGCTGCGTGAGTGTTTAACCTATCTGTGCTTTCGGAAAGTTCCCTGACATCATATCAAACCCTCAAAGACATGCTGGCCTTCTTCACAGGCTACACTTTTTATTGAAAGCACTAAATAGTTTAGTATGGTGGCAATTTCATTCCTTAAATAGATGAACAGATAAGTAAAGTGTATTGGAGGAATGGAGTGTCTGTCATATGAAACCCTGTATAAACCCACTGGACAATGAAAATGTTGACAGTTTAAATCTGATAAGAAAATGTGCTTTTAAGAAGCTATATATATAAACTTCAGTGTTAAACATGAATTAGATTACAGTGAGATAAGACACCTTTAACTACACTGTATGTTTACAGTCATGTACATTACATATATTAATTTACAATGAGTTTGGCATGCAACCTTAGAATATTGTTGTGTGAGCAAATCTGATGTAGAGTGATGTGATAATAAAAGTAATATAAAGGCACTGATTTGATCATAAAATATAAAAATACTGTACAATATGATATTTAATTACCCATAGAATAATTTCTTCCTTTAATGGACCTCCTCAAGGCTTCTTCCAATTACTGCAGCTATAAAGAAAACAACTAAATGTCTGATATAACTACTTTTATCAGCATCTTCGGCTGCATTGCTTAGCTGGTAATTATGTTGCCCTTGTTGCTGCTCATTCTGAACAAGAAGCAGGCATTCATGCAGTCTCACACATTAAGCTGCAACCTAGTAATAATCAGGGGGAAAAATTACTCTTGGGAAGAATGTCAAGTTGATTTCCACTTCAAGCCTTGCTCTCATTATGTTTGCTTTTTAATTAGAGTTTTTTTTTTTCATGGATTTTGCATGGATTCTAACATGAAAAAAGGTCCAGCAACAACTTTGTTACTGGGTCGATGAAGTCCAGGATATTTTTCATTCTCAGTTTTTTTGGACACATGATGTTCCCTCTCTTAATCATCTATAAGATGACGACCCCCAAATGCTCCCGTCAAGTCTATTAACCTTTGAAGTCCATAATTAACAGTTGAGCTAGTGGCAAACGCTCTCCTATTTGTCTAAGTAAACGTATGGCGTGCTGATCCTTTGCTGAATATACAGATAGACCCTTCAGGGCACTAGTGGGGGACCCATATTCAATTATCCTGCCTATTAAAACAGGATTGTGTGTGCATGTGTGTGTGTGTGTTAGCTGAAACAGGACAGCCTTATGCAAATATCATTACACCAATTAAACCACAGAGGGGCCTCAGAGGGGGTTTTGGGTGGAAAGACTGGCAGCAGTTATGTGCGAGTGTTCGTGTGTGCCAGTGGGTAAGGTGGTTATAGAGCTGGTTCTCCAGTGCATGTGTGTGTGTGTGTGTGTGTGTGTGTGTGTGCCTAAGTCCATGTGCACATGTGTGGGTGTTGACATTCTGGGAACACTGTTCTTCTCGCACCCTCTCCTCCATCCCCCATCAGTACCACCATCACCCCATCCCCCAAAGCCTGCCTCCCTGTCTGTTTGTCTTCAGGGAGTTGAAGGAGCTCAAAGGAGAAGCATAGGAGAGACTCCACGTTTGGAGGAGCGGTGGAGGAAGGGATGATGACATGGAGACAAATGGAAGCTGGAATACAGGAGAGACCTTGAATGAGTGAGGCCAGGAGCAAATATTTAACACATAGTTGGAGGCATTCAGAAGATGGGTATTTTCTTGTAGCAATGACTGTGTGTGACCGGCATCATGAGTAATTAAAACACCAGAATTGCTTGTTTCTGCTTGAAGGGCACTTTTACTTACTTTCTCTTTGAAGAGGACATCTTCGTGGGTCTGTGGCAAAGAGGCCCAACCTGGGGCCAAGTTGGACTAATTGGTCCAAATTTTACTCAGTCTAATCGGGTCAAATAGCTTCTAATTTTACTGCCATGGGTCTGTGGCATGGGTTTATGTGTCAATATGTCTAACACCTGAGCAGATCTGAGCACACACATATCAGTTCTGATCACGTGGAACGACATTATAACTGTGGAAGAAAAGATTTTAGAAACTTGTAGCCTATGTTAAAGATTTATTACTGTAAATAATTTTTTTGAATTTGATCCACGTTTATTTAATTGCTTAGTGTTTGTTTTCATCTCTTGCCATTCTTCACCCTGTTTTATTGAATTCAGAACCTAGGTGGGGTGGATAAGAAAGAAGGGAGGCGGGAAAGAAGCAGGTACAGACAAGCTTTCAGTAGCTGGACTGACTGAGGGGAGTGAAACAAGATCAAGAGGACATCAGAGCCGTGATGAAAAACTATATAGTGTTAGAGGCAGTAGAAGGAGTTCATCAAGCAAGGGTATGGAACTTGGTATTGCTACCATATCTTGAAAAGTCAAACCAATTTCACAGCTTTATACCATTGTACTGGCTTTTTAAAAAATCAGATATGGGTAAAAGCTGCATTTATGAAAGCACTTATGAATCTATTCATGAATGTCTCCATATCAATTTCTGCCCGAAGAAAAGTTCAGGAGAAGCTGTCTATGTGATGGAGACAACCAAGGGAGAGAATGACTGGCTAAACTGATGTAATACTTCTTGACAATTCCCCCCCTTTCCTCCTGAACAGATTGATACTCACTAGTTTTTGCCCAAGGGGCAACACCAGCAACAATGTCTGTCAGGTTAAATGTACCCCAGAGAAACTACGTGTTCATACACTCAGAAGAAAAACAACTGAATCTTTCCTGACATTGTCTGAAAAATCTTTTCAGGCTTGTTCTCATGGGAGATAAACTGTCATCACAATGCAGTAGAGGCAGGTGTATCGCAAACATCAGCAGCCAGGGGTAGTTGCTGTCAAGCTTTCATCTCTGTGTGTTTCCAGAATGAGTCGACAGCATCTGAAGCAACTTAATAAAGTGTTTTTGTGATCACTGTGAGAGCAGGTAACTGAGACCCCCACAAGATAAGACACCAACTGGAGTCACATATTCATACTACACAATATATGTTGGCTGGTAGTCAGTGTTAAATGCTCTCCCATATATCATTACCAGCTTTCCGTGCCACTGGTTTTGGCCAGGATGCCTTTTGTTAGAAAGATGTGATACATAATAAAAACCCAGCCACATAAAATGCAGCAGCTGATGACAATTTTGTCCACATGCTCCAACTCTCTGTCCTCATGGAGAATTAACCTTTTTTTCTTAAAAGGGTCTTAGAGTTCTATAATGTACTCTCTAATCTCATACAGTATTTAAAGAACATATGATTTATTTGCTCTACCCACTTTGCTATATCTATTTTAAGCTCTTAGACAAACTTTAGGCCTTTCCTCTCCTGCTAGTCAGTCAGCAAATGTTTGGGAGGCACAAATGCCACTTTCTTCCCCTTCCCTCCTGTCCTCCTGTCACTCCTTATCTACCTTTTTAATTACCTCTTCTTTCTACCCCTGGTTGCAAAAGCTTAAAATGAAGGAGCTGTTGTCATGTGAGCAGACACCCAGCTGGACTCATCCCTCCTGATGAAATTATTAATCCATATTCATGTGCTGAATACTGAACCATAAATTTTATTAATAGACGTGATGTTAGTGTGTTCTCAGCCTAACATTTTTAATCCCTCCCAGCATTTTCATTTCATTTTCATGGGCCTAACAAACCAGTTTACCTCCTTCCATGTATTTCTGGTCCTTATTCCAGATCTTCACTCCTTGCCCTCTCTTTCTACTTCTTCCTTCAGTCTCACCGACATTGTCTTTATCTCAACCCACTTTTTTTATTTGCTTAAGTAAAGGGCTCCCAGGGACAAACCTATATAACCAAAGAATCCAAGAAAATACATCACACAAAATCCACATTTCATATTACTAAGCATTCATCACTCCACAGTGCATCTGGTGAAGATGGGAGGACAACTGGGTTCAACTAATCCCAATCAAGGCTATTGAGGCCGAGAAGTCATGTGGACTTTACATTGTCACTTTCTTACCAGAGAAGCTGATCGATCATTCCCTTAGTAGGTTGTACGAGGATCTTTGGTGAATGTTTACATAAAACACCCTTCAGCATTCTGTTCTTGTAGTATTCAGTCCAAAACAGAGCTCAGATTAGCATTTTGACTCTTTGTAGATATGAAATTGAGATGCTGGGGACTGAAGCCAGAACCTCATACAGGCAAAGTGTACCCTCTACCACTGAGCTACATCCCCATTCTAGAAATTTTATTCACTGTATCATAATTCAGCCTTTAAATGCCTCAAATGAAGAGAGGGGCGGTGTTAATGTGTTAACCTTTATGAGCAAGATTAATAAACCCAAAACTGATTATTATGGGTACAACATATTTCTTAGTGAAAGACATTGCTGAAAGCATCCTTGAACAGTATGCAGATAAGTATTAACAACACACAGCAATTCGGACAGATTAGTTCTCTACTACCACTGAGCACCTGTGCCGCCAGTAAATTCACTGTATTGTAATTCAGCCTTCAATCAAATAATCCACTTTTTTAAAATTCACATTGTTCTGTTTTTTGGGCTTTTCAAAGTCTGGTAAAGGTGCCTTGTGGAGTTTTCTTGTAAACATTCGTGCTGTGGAATAACACAAAAGAAATGGTAGGAATGTGCAAAGCACTGCTGATTTGCATATGCATCCTTTATGCAACAAAACGGGAACCCATTCATAACCATAACGCCAAAACTTCACAGAATAGGCCTACCTTTAACTTTCTGGGGGCAGGTTGCTTTCTATGTGTCTTTATAGTAAAAAAAATCTATTACTCTAAATGTTACTCTACATTACAGCCTTCAAATCATTGTATGGTGTAAGCCTCAAAGGTTTTGTATTTCCGCAAACCAAAGTCTTCAAATCAAAGGCTTTGCAAAACATAATTAATGTCTATTTTACTGTAAAATCATCTTTATTCTTAAATTTTTCATTTGCATAACTGAATATGTTGCCGATCTACTTCAGTTGGATCCCCCAAATAAAAACTATTAATACAATATTAATGAGCTTGTATGTTACAGTAGGTAGTAGTAGTAGTAGTACAGTAGTAGGGCAAGGATCAGTCTCCCTCAAACAACATAAAAGAGCCTACTCACACTGTATGGACATCCATGTTTATGTTAAACAACAAACAAAACAAAAACTTCAATGCCGCCACACACACACACACACACACACACACACACACACACACACACACACACACACACACACACATAATGACCTTGGATATGAATAATAGTTACAGTACTGGACGCCATTCTGACATATTAGCTAGTCTTAAACATGTCAGACTGAGGATTATTATTAGAGCAGCCGCACATATGCACAGTTAATCATTTAATCAGTGATCTATAGAGCAGTATACTCTGTGTAATCAGCCATTGAATCAACTGAATGAAATAATCAGTTTCTTCCATATAATCATAATCTCTTATCCTTTCAGCTCTGGCTGCTGTGTAATTACTCCAATGTGATCTTAAACAGTCTCACTGTGATGGATTTTTTTTCTGTAAATGAGTGTGCAAGGCTTAAAATGCTGTAGTCTTTCTTCTCACTATAATGCTGAGTGACAACTGACAGTGTGTTTGAAGACAAATGTTTGAGCTTACGGACATTTTTTTAAGCAGATGCATTTGAACACAAAAAAGTCAAGACAGCTCCAAAACATACATCATGTGGAGCTCAATGTAGGAATTTAGCTGTCATATGGAAATGTAAAACCAAAACAGGCAGTATACCGTTCAAGATGTGGTCTACAGCCATGCTACCAGCTCTTTTAGGTTGTACTGAAGCACAGCAGTGCTTTGAGCTGAATGCTAATACCAGCATGCAAACAAACCGTGCTAACAGGCTGATCCCAAGCAGGTAAAATGCTTACCAAGTTTAGCTTGCTAACACGCTAAACTAAATACACCTGGGGCTGATGGGAAAGCCAATATTTTTAGACATGCTGATAACATGACTACAAAAATCTGTTCTATTATTAGGATGAACAAAGTTCTATAGTGGGATTTTTTTTTCACTTCTGGGGAGAATGTTAACACAGGTCATTTGGAGAAAATTGGTCTTGGTATCAGAGTCTGCACTGAAGCTGGACTCTACAGTTTTACAGCTCTGGCTCCAGTACAGCCACAGCTTTCTTCTCCCTCAAACAATAAATGCTTTCACACTGAAAGACCTTGAACGTTTTCAGCAAAGCATCTCTTGCCTCTCAAATGGGAATATTCCACATCTGCTCGGGCCCACATTGCAGCACAGTGATAAAGCAAACAGAGGCAACCCCAGCCGAAGTCAAAAGCTGTGGTGGTGTGTAGCGCAAAGGGTTTAAATCTGTCTGCTATCAGCCACCCACAGCAGTTTATCTCCCAGCACTGGAAACTGTGCTTGTGAGCATGTTTCTGAACTAAATAATCTGCCATGAAATCTACCATAGTGTTACTGTGTATCTTGAATGTCATTCTTCCCGGAAATGTACATTTATTCCCACTGTAAATAATGCAGACCTTCTAACTGCTGCGTGTGCCCCCACCCACCTCACATCTTTTCAGTGACCCTTTTATTCAGCTTGATGAGGGGCAAAACATGTTGTCAAGAACAGCTTAGCACACAACAGACCTGTCTTATCCTTCTCAAAGGTCAGATTTTATCATTAAGAAACAATGCCCCCTAATCCCCTCACAAATTTATAAGTAAACAGCTTGTGACCCACCACCCTTCACCAACCCAGTCATACAGTGATAGTGATTATGAGTTGAAATTACTAACTAAACTAAAACCAGTAAAAGATCATCGTTTGTGTTCTACAGCCATGCTCAGTGACGCTGCACAGCAGTCCTTGAGCTCAGTGCTAATACTGCTAGCATCAGCAGGTGTAATGTTTGCATGGAAACCAACTTTAGCCTGTTAGCATGTTATCATTAGTTTTGTAGGTAGAGATGAACAATTTGAAATGTTGATTTGATGAATGGAAAGTCAGGGGATTACCAAATTATTACAATTTGTCATGGGCGGGACATGAATGTCTGTACCAAATTTCATGGCAATCTATCCAATAGTGGATGAGACATTTCACCCGGAACCACAACTGTCAACCTCATAGTGGCGCTAGAAGAAAGGTAGGTCATAGGATACATAGGGAATTGCTGGGTTTCTATGAATACATTACAAAGCGTACGGTCTAGACCTGCTCTGTATGAAGTGCAATGAGATAACTTAAGCTATGAATTTGTACTCTATAAATAAATAAATAAAATTGATTTGTCTGTGAACTATGACTTTCTGTTCTAAATTTAATGGCTTCTTTTCAAAAGTTGTTTGTTATTTTAGTCTAGACCAAAGTGGTGGACTGCCGACGGACAGACAGAAGGACATTGCCATTTTACTGTAAGCTTTTCTACAAACATCTGTTGAGTTCAGTCTGTTTTCAATATGCTGTATACGCTATGAAACAAATCTTACAAGCTGTAATTAATAGCAAATGTTGTCTGTCTAATCCACTTTTGTTTCCACTGCAAGTGCAGTGATTCAAAGGACCTTTTTTCATGTATATGAAGTTCTTGGACCTCACGTACTGCGCCTGTGGATTAGATGATTTACTATGTAAGAAGTGGTAAACCTCAACTTAAACATAGTGTAAGCTGGTGTTAAAATTTGCTTCCTGTTTCTCTTCACCCCCACATTCACAATCCTGTTTTTCAGATTTACATGCTGCGGATCACTGAGTAATTTTTGTTTCATTTTATTTTTTTCACACTAGTCATGTATTAATGTCACAGTGAGCTGAGGAGCTTCACTTTGTACCAAGCACTTGTTTCTTCAATTAGTTCTCAGCGGGATGGAGGGATACAATGTCGTACTTGCCCCTGGGCTCTCTCCTACACTCTCTCTGCTTCTCCACACAGCTAGAGTGGGTTAACAGGATTAAGGGGACATTTGCATTGGGTTGGGTGGAACGCTGAGTACGTTGGCAGTGACTCCATCGTGGTATGTAGTCAGATAACGTTCAGAGAGCTCAACGTGTAGTGTATTTAGGTCAGATGTGAAAATTGCATATATTAACACACACAAATACACCCAGAGGATGATAACGACTTAGTACCAGTTGGAAGAATATCTTGATAGATAGATAGATAGATAGATAGATAGATACTAGTCACAAGACAGAAAAGGTGGGACTTTGTTTAAAGAAGGGGAGTTGTGATATTGGGGGGCGCTCATCTTGTTTATCTATGTTGAAACTGAGTTTGGATCATAAGGGAGTTGATGTTGGCATAATCTACTTAATCTGATTGAGGGCAGAGTCGTCTTCACAGGCTCAATAATTGATAGCACCATCTGCTGTGGCATCAATCTACCAGGATGCCACACAGGAGGAATTAGGTTAGGGTAATTACATTTTACCTTTCTTTGCCACTAGGAGACTGATACATGTATTTATGACTTTTCTTTCCTCATTGTCGCAACAGGACTGATATGCAAGTAGTTTTCTGGGTTTGTGGGTGTGTCTGCCTCAGGTTTTTTGTTTAATCCGTTACTTTTAGCTAACCACTTCTTCATTATGTTTAGCTGAACATTTATCCATTACTTTTAGCTATTTATTTTATCCATGCATCCATTTTGTTTATTAGTTATCTATTTAAACTGTTCAGCCGTTACTCTTTGCTAACTGTTTCTCATTGCTTCTCCGCTCACGTGCTTATGCCCTCTTAAAGGTTCAGTGTGTAATATTTCTGAGGATCTATTGACAGAAATTCAATATAAGATCCAAAACTATGTTTTTGATCCTACATAATAAACATAACCATGGACGTTGTCACGTTGCGTCGTCATGTTTCTACAGTAGCTGAAAACGGACAAACAGTGCTACAGATTTCATCACTGTTCTTTTTGTTCTACTTCTGGTAGAATTCAGGCAATGCAGACACTCGTCACTATGTTGAATACTTAAGTTAGAAGAAGAAGAAGAAGTAGTAATAATATACGGCAGGGGTCTGCAAATAAGTTCTGCATCAGAACAATATTTTCGACCATTAGATAGTGGATGACAATACAAGTCATAATATTGACTGGCATCAATACGTTGTTTGGTAATCTCATTCAGTGTGGTGCAGAACTCACAACCCAAGGAACCCAAATGGATTCTGCTGCAAACGTTTCTCAGATCAGGGCATGTGCTGCACTGTTTTTGTTTCGATGTTTGATCCTCATCCATCAACCTACAGACTCTTTTGCATTTCCCCAGAATCTCCAGGCAGGGGACATTTAGGGGAATCACGTTTTCTGATGGCTCTTTCAGAGGTGTGTCAAGCAGGCTACAGACTCTTTTAATGTCATTCAAAATTTTTCAAAGTAAAAGCTCAGTTCAACTCAAAATAAAGCATTACAGTAACTAAGCTTCTCATGCTTTTATTTAAGCAAAACCACCAAAGAGGAAGTGATTATGTGAGTAACTGTTGCTGTAATGACTGAAATCTATTTCAGCATCGCTATCAAAGCATTTATTAATTTATATGTTTTGCCGCTATCAAAGCACCATAATCGAGCTGCGGGCCAGATATTATTGATGGTGGGCAGTTTTGAAGAGGATACCTTATTACAGAAAGAATGTCTATGTTTGTATAAACTTTATTGAATGTGTGGCAGAAACAGCGACAGTGTTTCACACTCTTGGCTTACATTTTCGATGTTATTTGTCAGTGGCCAAGTTACAATAACATATGGTTTTACAGAATAACTAACTAATAACTATATATAATTTCTTAATAAATATACCTGAAGAAACCTCATTTCTTGACTGGCCACTCTCAGCTGTCTCAGAAAAGACACCTTTTGTGCTGCGTCAGCCACTGTTGCTATCCTACACGCTTTGAAAGGTTAGGGGACAGTGGTAGACTGGACAGATGGAACCCTCGCCACTAGATACCATTAAATCTTACACACTGAACCTTTACACAATGTTCAGGTGTTATAGCTGACTCAAAGTCAAAGTCAATTTATTTGCACGTACCCTCTGGCCACTGCAAATGGCAAAGTACCCCTGGTTAAGAATCACTGCATTAGATGATTAAGTTAAGTATTCAATTTAAGTGGTTATTGAATAGTAGCACGTGTATCTTACGAAGCACTTCTTGGTTCTTTGAAGGATGAAGGTAATGATTATGTTTCAGCTCATACTAAAGAATGGCTACACCACAGACATAGAGGTTAATTATAGCTGAAATTATCCCTTTAATTAGAATGGGCATTTTAATAGGATATGGATATGTGTGTGTCTACTCTGTGTGCAGTCATGTGTTTTCTGTCTAGATTGCACTTGTGTATGACATGTAAATAATTAATTGGTAAGCATTGTTTGAACATCTTTAATTCACATCACAGGGAAGGATAGCGCACACAGAGCTCTCCCACATGACTGTATGAAAGAAGTGCCTGCAAATGAGCTAATGTTTGACAGATTAAGACACATTTATTAGCACTGAAAACATACACAACCTACTGTATGTGATGATACAAGGCAGCTTTTTCTCTTGTGTCAAGCATTATGTTGCAACGCCTCAGCAGGTGCATCTGTAACAGGAGAAGCCTCTCAACATCATCTATGTTTCTTGGATGCCTCAGTCAGTGTTCATGTTATGTAGGAAAATAAAACAGGTTGACGGATAAATAAAATTTAGGAATGCTGTGAGCCTTTTTACCCAAGAATTTAAAGACACTAGAAGACAGATATGAGATGATGATTTTTTTGGTTGCTCCTAATTATGTTAGATACAATATGACATGCGTGCAAGGGCGTAGAATTTAGTATAGGTGGCAGAGACTTATCAATATTCAGTGACTATTGAGTTGTTTCTAGCAATCATTTTTATAAAAACAATTAAAAACCACTGTTGTCAATGTCAAAGTCAACGTATTTGGTACAAAAACTGTTAACTCGCTCTCTACCACGAGTTAAATGCTTTTTTAAGATCATGTCCCTCCCTCATATGCCTCACACTGCTCAGATTAATCTCAGTCAGCAGCTTTCTCTCTCCTCTCGCACCGTGCGCACGCAGACAGGAGTGAAAGTGTGTTACTATGGTTACAGGGACGCTCTGTGTCTCTGTGGATCTGAAACTTCCAGACAACACAGGAGGAAAACAAGGTGGGATGGTAGATAAGCAGCCAACCTCATAGCAATGAGATCATTTTTTCTTGTATAGTCATAAGAACAAAAGAAACATCCCCTCGTTTTTATTTCATCTTACCCCTGTACTGTGTTTGCTTAAGGAAATAACCTGCATGAGAGGAGTGGAGTTGAAGGAGATGGACATATATGAGGAGCAAAGTTTAAGATTAAATTACATCACACAAAACTGTCAGGTTTCATATTACTGTATTCATAAAGCCAGTTTGTCTGTTGAATGAAAATCATTTGAAGGACAACTAAGATTTATGAAGGCCATTGCTTCCAAAACCAACAGTGAATATGCGACTGTAGGTTCTTCAGAATTAATTCTCATTGGAGGGAGTACTCAACTGTAGCACCTTTCAACTGTGCATGCACTTCTTGTGTGACCAGAAGAAGAGCATCTCTCCTGGATTGGAAGCACGACAGCAGCTATGCAGATAAATAGTCAAGATGCTGGAGATCGAACCCAGGACCTCATATGTGCAAAGCATGCGCTCTTCCACTGAGCTACATCCCCTCTTATAAGCATTGACTATTTAACCTTTATTCAAAGTGGAGGTTGTCCTTTTTTCTCCTTTCTGAGCAAGACTGATGAACCCACCCCATATACCTGCAAAACATACCACTTTCATGTACAGTATGTGCCTGGTTCTGTCCAAAGCTAGAAAATATACAGGACACTTTCCTCCAAGGAAGAATGACAGCATCAGTTTCAGCAAGTTCTCCTAAACAACATGTTTGTTTGCTTTGAAGTGACAAAGCCTTCTAGCCTTCTAAAATAGTAGGTTAGTAGTTAGGTGACTTTGTTGTAGAGGGACAAACTCTGTGTAGGAAGGAGGTTTGGATGGATGGGTCAACAAAAAATTTGATTCCCAACCCCCTTCCTACACAGAGCTGTTCATCTCCTATTTTCAACTGTAAGTCATTGCTGATTTTTTAAATCGCCCACTGTCGCTCATAGACCTTGACCATGTGGTTATTATTTGTGACCATGTCGACAAAGCTCCCCAAACCTCAACGTCATTTTAACCCATACTGTTATGTTTACCTAAACCTTATCAAGCCATTTTGGGCCTAAATCCAACCCAAACTCAACCATAGTGTTAACAATGACGTTCCACACATGTTTTACTATATCGTTTCTATATACAGATAGCAGATAAATAAGGAAGTTGTAGGCTCTTACATAGTAAGTTCTTTGCAAGAGAGTGTCTGTCTTTCAATTATTTATTTTTTATTCATCTTGTAGGCAGTGGAAGGATAAATTTGAGTTTTTGGTGAGACCCCTGCATGTTGTGTATGACCCTATTGAGAATCCCACCCAATGTGAGAATTCTTCTTTAGATATGAAGTAGAGACGCTGGGGATTGAACACAGGACCTCATACACGCGAAACATGCGCTCTACCAATGAGCTACATCCCCTCCTTAATAACACCTGTATTACAATTCATGCTTCATGCAATGACCGAGGGGAGGTAGTCTCAATGTCTTGTTCTGAGCAGGAATAGTTGAATCCATTTATTGGTTACATTGTATATGACTGATTTATCTACATATGATCCACTTTGTGACATCTTCTAGTGGTAAGTTAATATTTCTGTGTATCTTGAGTAACCTGGACAAACATAAACACACTCATGGATCATTTGGGTGGAAAGAAACTAATCAAATGCTTTAACTTTAGTGTTGATCCTAATCTCCAGGCTTACCTGGGCTCAGTACAGCCGTTCAGACCCACTGCCTGCGTCCCTTCCATCTCCGCCCTCAATTAAACAGCAGAATCCATTGTTGGAGGATTAGTGGAAAAGGTTTTGGGCTGTTTGTTCCATTTCCTCCTCAGCAGAGGTAAAGATGGGGGGTAAATCAGTTGGCAACCAGCCAGCTGCGATAGAAACACCAAGTAGTGAATATCACACAGGGTGGGGATTGACTCCACACTCGCCTTGTAATCTGTTTTAGTCGGACATTGTGGTTCAAATGCTCAAATGTTCTGCACAGGATATCTGCTCCATGCTTTCATGTGGTGCCTTAACTGACAGCTTGATGGATGGATTTAGACAGAGGGAGGGAGGAGAATGTGTGCGGATGGAGCAGGAGAGGTGGAAAGTGTGATGGCAAACAGGGATGTCGGGGCGAGAGAGGTAAGAGAGTGCAGAAAGAGAGAGAGAGAGAGAGACAGGGAGAGAAAATCAGGGTACACTCTATCTTGGGTTTAATTAGGGAAATGAAAGCTGTTAACTAAATGAGTTTCTGTGTGTGAGAGTGGATGTGGCCCCTCTGCTCCTCAAGGCAAGTCCCCGGCCTTTTCTGACCCCCCCCCCCCCCCCCCCCCCCACACACACACACACACACACACACACTTACCCAGCAAAATTGCCTACCTCAGCTATACATTTGTCCAGATTTAATCCCAGGACTGACTTCACAACAAACAATAATTTCACCTTTTTGAACAAAGTCCCCGCTCTTTTGTCTGCCCTGATGTTCAAGGACAAGGGCAAGGCCACATGCATGTGTGTGCATGTCCGCCTGGCCTAAAGCTGATCGGTGATTCTGAGCCATATAATTACATTTGCTGGAGGTGGTGGCTCGTCTGTCTCTCTCCATCTCTTTCCTCTGTCTGATTTCCTTTTCTGTCATCCTCTTCACCCATAACAATCCCTCCAGCTCAACCAGTGGTCCCCAACCATTAGTCACACACGCACATACACACTCATGCAGACACGCATGCGCAAATAGACATATATAAAACCTTTGACCTAACCCACTGTCTGGTCTTGGCTGACACACATGCATGCACATTTGTAAAAAAAAAAAATAATATATGTGCACACATACACGCAAGCATGCAAACACATACTGTTCAGTCAAAAGGACACATTTGTGGAGACTTGTGTCAATGTATAGAGAGGCATGCACACTGATGCACACATTAACTGAAGTAGTGCAGGGTCACGGATTGCAGCTTCCTTACATCAGGGTCTGAATATTAATGTGCGGGGACAGATAAGCAGCCGTGGCAATCCCTTTAAGGCCATACTCCTCTCTGGTTGGTGCTTCTGTTTAATTTATGCCAATCTGTGTGCCCAATTTATGCAAATGTTGTGTTTCATTTCGAACCAGTGTGTGCCAGTGCTTTGATAGCTTCAATCAAATCTGATTGCATCTGTGCATCTCGCCTAGTCTTTTTTCTGCTTATCATAACACCTTATTTACTGATACCCTTTTCTGGCAAAAATCCCCATTTACAGACGGTGTTTTCCAGTGTGTTTAGTTTTTAAGCCTGTGCTTCACCTGTCCAGAAGGGGGCAGCTGAGCTAAGCTCAGAGAAGTTTGATAGATTTCAAAAACTTTGATTTTATCGTATTTTCTGAATCAAAGTTTCAATATCCTCCTTATTCCCTTCATGCCAGATGCACTGCAGTCAGTCTAAACAGTAACTGACCCAGACTGGACCTCCACAATGACACTGATAAATATACCAGCGACCTAAAAGTCAGGGGTGAGCGCTCGTTAGGATTTTCTGAAGTGCCCTCATCTCCAACTGCCGCTCCAACTGCCACAGATGAAGACATACATTGTGATACTGAATAACGTTTCATCGTTCAAAAGTCATTGGCCGCCTAAAGATGAGACACGCACAGTGTGAGCTTAATCAGGCTCGATTAGAGACGCCGCCGCTCACTTCTTTACTCCGTTTGGCTTTTCTTTATCACTGCTCCCTCACCTCTGACCCCTGTCCTCCTCCTCCTTCCCCCTTCTCGTCTACTAAATCCTTTAATCCAAGTCCCTCTGTGACCCCTCCCTTTTGTCCCGGAATCGGGGTACATGTCTGCGCCGCCGCCCCGTGAAATCAGCCGGTCAGCGCCGCCAGCATTGAATAGAGAGGGAACGGGTAGAGTGTTTCTAGTATTGCAGGCTGCTGCACAATAATCAAAAAACATAAAAATTACAACACAAGGTCAGCAATTTCTATACTAAAGAGACTTTTTCAAATGACTGTGACTGCATGTGTGTGATCACCATGTTAAATCACATCGATTTATATTTTTGAAGCAAGTAAATGTTAAGACAAATTAACAGCACATGGCAGGAAACAGCCTCTGTGGGGATTATTAGTGTGGCTAGGCCTCCAGACCATTGACCTCACATACAGTTTAATCATCTTTACTTTAGACCCCCCCCCCCCCCCCCCCCCATGATGTATGATGACTGACAGGTGGATTAAGGAAACCAGCCCACAGGAGCAGAGTTAAAAATGAGCATAGAGAATTAAATTGAATACACTTCTATTCGATATTTATTTATAGCGCCAATTCATAACAGAAGGTATCTCATTGCTCTTTTCATAGAGTATGTCTAGACCATAGTCTTTGTAATATTATTTACAGAGACCCAACAATTTCCACCATGAGCAAGCACTTGGCAACAGTGGCTTCCTTTTAGCAGGTAGAAGAGAACACTCCTGGTTAAATGGATATTTTGAATTGGTAAAGAATGAAAAATGTCAAAAACCTGAAACAGATATTATTGGCAGATGTAGCCTATCATATATATCAACTGCATGATATATCAGTCTGACTCTATTGCATACTGTACTATTCCTCTGAATAGTGGGAAGAATATATCCAGTAGCCTAATTTGTCTACAACCTGGCTTCTTTTCAACATTTCACACTCTAAATAGGCTATAATCTCAGTTTGAATTATTTCGAGAATGTTACATGCATCCTCCTGGTTTTAGGACTATTGCAATGAGAGGTTTCACTTTAACTTTATGACAGGGCAGAGTACCACTAATAGACCAGTGAAAACTAATTACTCCCTGGCCCCGCTGCCTGTCATTTCCACAGGAAATGTAATGAAATTAATCCTTAAACAACACAGAACAAGACAACTCAATAGTTTGATTTTAACTTGCGGTGTTTCTGAAAAAAGGAATGAAAGGGTCTGCACCTGCCGGCCGTGACATCTTACCTGTTGTGTCGCCTGGCGCTGCTTGTTCCGGAGGGCGGGGCGCGAAACCGTTGGCTTCTGCTCAGTCAGCGCTCGCGCTTTACGGCAGCACATCTCCGAACCGGTCACTAGCCTCCGTATCGCTGTGCACCCGTACAAGCGCTCGAGCACCAGGGACACAGCGCGCGCTCGGAATTTAGTTTGGACCTTCTTGCTTTAATTCAGATCATTTTAAACTGAAGACGAGCGGTGTTTTTCTGTAGCAGCCTGACAGGCTCGGCGACACCGGGGCACAGAGAGCGGGGAAAAGAGCGAGGCTTCAGTTTATTATAACCCACGACACTGGACATTGTTCCTGCACGAGAGGACGGTACTTTGGATTACTTTTACATACAGTTTGTGACTGGAATACACGATAAATATAACTACAGTAATTTATCTTCTGGTTTTCAGCGTGTCCCCTTCCTTTAGTGGATAATACAAGCCTCACATTTGCGCTGAGCGGATGCATGCACTTCTGTGCGCTTTGTGCAGATTATAGCTACAGAGAAAGCTCTAACCTGTAGCAGAATAGCACAACATTTGAGTGAGTGGGTACTTATTTTAATTAGAAATAATCTCCAACTTATTTATCACCTTTTTTGGATCAAGCTCCGCGCCTCTGCGCCTTTTGAACTCAGAGAAACCTGTGAAGCCCTGATCCAGATCAGGATGCAAAGCAGCTGAGTCCGGGACTTTGGTGTTTAAATCAGATCGGACGGACCTCCACCTCCCTCCTGGACCAGAACAGGAGCCGAATCATGATGAGTCCTGGCGTTGCGATGTTGATCCTTCTCCCGGTGCTGTGTCTGCTCTCCGGAGCCTCCTGGGCAGCGACCCTACGCAGGCTGGAAGGTTAGTAGGCTACAGCCGGCAAGGCAGAGGAAAACAAACACCGAGGAGGGCACTGTTACTGATGATCAAAGCTGAAGTGATATTTAAAAAAATGTGATTTTTCCTTTTTGCGCAGGCTTCTGTCGTTTTCATAGGCTGTAGCCTATTATAGATTAGTCCATGTGTTTAACATCTATTTGCAAATAGGAAAAGTGTTTCTGATGCTTCATCATCCACAGCATCCCAGCTGCTGCTGATTATGATGGTCACAGCCATCAAAACAATAACATGCATGCATATCATTTAATCACGTGCACAACCGAAAGCGTATCCCTAAAATTAAGTGTCATAAGCTTTGGCAGTGTTTGGCGCAAAACACAATTTAACTCAAACTTAAACCTGCGTATGTGCCGCCAACCTCTGCCCTGCACTGCTGTTTTACGCACTCGGCGCGCGGTGCCAGGGGGCTGCCTTCTGCCTTTATTCAGCTTTGATAAATGGTGATGCTGGCGAAGCATGCAGGTGCCAGACTTGTTCTGCTCAACGCCAACAACAAGTGCACTGACTGGGCATTAACACTGGGCTGTCGGGTCATCCAGACACGTAGCAGCTTTCAAACTTAAAGGGACAGTTCAGTTAAATGCGCTTCCCGCTGGAGGGATTGATGCATGTGGGGAATTTGTCTTTTCATCCCGAGAAGGCTGAGGTCAGGATCAGTGGCTCTGTAAAGCTGGCAGTGATTCAGCATCTTTGCTGAGGGACACTTCACTAGAGTGGATGCAGGGGCTTGAAAAGGTTTCCGACTGTGGATCTCCACAATGACCCCAAAATGGTCCTTAGTTTTCTTGAAAAGAGACTGTGTGCATCACATTCACAACCATATTCAAAAAGTTTTAGTGGGAAAATAATGAAGGGCAAAAGAGAACCAGACCCAGATTCGGCTAGCTGTAAGAGTGAATAGAAGACAAGCCCAGCTCTCTAACAAGCTCCCCCTTTGTCCTGGGAGTGTCGGGGTCAGCAGCACAGACTCACTAGCCTTCCTGTTTTCTAGAAACTGACTGACAGTTAAAATGGAAAACACAAAGTGAGATGAGGCATCCATCACAACAAAATAATAAGAAGCTTATGGGGCAATACTCATACAGAGCTATTTTGTGTCCCTTTGGAGATTGGATTGCAGGCTGCTACTTGAGTGTGCCTATGTCTTCATTTGTCCATGTTTTGAATGTGTTCTCAGAGTATTAACTCTGTTTGTGCTATCTCTCCATTTGACCCTGTTATTTTGCCTCCTGTATTTTCCTCTTTCATTCCCTTCTCATTATTTTGTGTTTCGTGATTTGCTCTTGGCCTTTCCCCCCTCTCTCTAACCTGTGATGGTGTTTACACCCAGATGCAGCAAGGAGGAAAAGATTTAGAGATTGCGTCACTGTGTGTCCATTGACCCGCCTGTACTCCAGTCACCTGACCCACCACTGCTCTCTGCAGCAGATCTTACTGTGCTTTAACCCTTTTGTATGTCCAATCTGTGATTGACCTGCATCTAAATTCCTGGTCACTGCTGACTGTTGATTCAGGCTCATTTTCTGAATGAAGACAGTGTCTGTAAGTTAGCTCCCTGTCTCTGTGTGTCATTATGCAACTGTAGCCTGTGGAACGCTGGCTTCACAATAAATACAGTTGCCAACAAACAGCAATGAGAGAGAGAGAGCGATATGATGCCCCACAGAGCTGTCTTCTTATTTTCACAAAACAGTTGTAGATTTAGAAATACACCAGTGTTTCTGCACCCCTGTTTTTCTGTTTTTCGCTGCAGTTAAATCAGATACATCAAAGGTCGCCTGCTAAGTGCAAAGATGCACGCCTCTTATCTTGGAGGGCACAACAACATTTCACTCTTGCAGAGTTGAAAGCACCCTCACCAGGGTGTGTGTCCACGTCTGTGTACTTGCTGTGTGTGCATGCGTCTTATGATAACGGAAGAAAGAGACTCTTATGCAAGGCAGTGTAGTTGTTGTGAGAAAATTGTCAGGTGATGCGTGTGTGTTCGTCTCTGTGTGTTAAGCTTGGTTTGCATGAAAAGTTATATCCCAAGACAAGGTGCATAAGCTGCGTGTTGAAGCCAATGCGCCCTGCCTTCAGATGCACATATAAAGCACGTAAGGTATAGACACTGTCGGACATGTATGCTCACAAGAGGATGAATTCTGGCGAGGTTGGTGATTGTCTCAGTTTACGACAGGGGTATCTCTAAAACATAAATACTGAATTTCTGCCAGCCTCAGCTGTACTTAAAGATGAATGTTAATGTAAATTTAAGAACAGCAAATATGTCTCTCCATTCCATTCATCAATATATTGTATTTACTGGTGTGTAATGACAATTAAACACTAGTAAAGATAAATTAAATTTTTTGGAATTCCATTTGGTCCATATGATCCATCTGTCTTGCATCACAAATATTTTCACTGGCTCATTGCTGCTGTGGTACTTGTGTCTGGTGCACATGTAAGACGTAATATGAAATAGTGAGGTCGGCTAATTAGGCTGATGTGGAATTGTTCCAACTCTCTGGTTAAGGGTTTGGGGGAAAGTCATAAAACTACTTGGCTGAAATTACCCACAGCATAATGGAGTTACCATCAGAGTGTGTGATTTTCATTTATGGAAATCACAAAGAAGCCTCTGCAGTTCATCATAATTGTGTTTTTACAAAAATATTTTGCATGTGGCTCAGCAATGGCAGAACACATGAAATAATAAAGTAAACAACCTATATCTAGATATTTTAGTGAAGAACACCTTAATGTTTATTTTAGGCCGTACAAGAGTGCTGATATAATTTCTGTAATGTCTATAGAAATGGAAATAATGATTAAATGGGACTGCATTTAAATATTAAACAAAACTCCCCTTGGCTTTACATTTCATTTCTGTGTGTGTGTGTCTGGATCAGAGAGTGCCCCTCTGCAAGCTCCGTTCAGTTTCACCGCAGCCCTTTTAATGCCCCTCACATGAAACTCATTAGGGTGTCGGCACACAAGGGAGCGCTACCAATGGTGCACCGACTGCATGGATCAGGGTCCATTTACAGTGAGGGAGGGAGGAGCTACGTCTAATTTGATTGGCTTGTTTAGTTGGAAACTATGCAGGTACATAAGCATTATGTCGCTCATAAGGCCACCCAGTGTCCATCTACTGTACCACCTGCTTGGCTAGGAGATCAGTTAGCCTGCCTGCTCACCAAAACTATACTTTCCCTTTGTTTTTAGTCAACAGGAGCTTAACAGAATCTCCATTCAAACGTGTCTCACTCCAGTAGCTTTCAAGATTTATTACTCTATTGTAGTTTTCTGATTTCATGCCAACATTTGCACTTGGCTAGTGTGTGTGTGTGTGTGTGTGGGTGGATGGATGGGAGCCCCGTGTAACAAAGAATAATCAAAGCAGGCTGGAAAATACAGTTAGCACCTTGATTTCACAACATGCTGGGGCTAGAGACGCGTCTGGCCTGGTCTGTGCCTCTCGTGAATTTTACTTGCCAGCTGAAACACTAGTGACAAAACGAGGAAGCATCCAACAGATAATAAGTGACAAGTGTAAAAAGTGCCGCAGCTGCCAACGGTTTTGGCTGTCAAACTTAGATGAATTCAAGGAATTACAGTTCAGCTGAATGTTCTTGGTTGCTCCTCTAGTGGTTCTACCTTTTGTGCTGTATCACTAGAGGGGTCTGTGTATTTAATATTCATCTGATTGATTCATCTTTAGCTCTGTCAGTATTTAACAAAGTAAGGACAGAAGTCAGAAGAGAATAGATTTCAGATGAAGTATTAATCAGGGTTTCCTTCGGGAATCTGTTTAGCTCATGGTAAGCCTGAAGCACCTCATGATAAATTTTGCAAGCAGATGATGGCTTAAACAGTTGTCACTTTTTCTATTTCATAAATATGTGTGAATTTAGTTTTAACAGAGTGATCATATGCTTTGTTTCATTCAGAATCTATAGACTAGTTCTTATTACCCTGTGTGGTTACAGTGTAACGAAGGCAAGTTATGCTTAATATTGATTGAAATGGGGCTTTTATTCAGGCTTTTTATTTGGTCAGAGATGTCTTGTTTGGAGGGAAGGTCAGGCTCATTTTTGTCATCACTGCATATTTTCATATCAGAGAAATGCCTTGGGATTATGCCAGGAAGAGTGCAACCACTAAACTGTCTGAACAGGGTTTTGCCTGTGAGAATACATGTGGACTGCAGTAGATTATGTGTTTGGGTTGAGGCTGCATTGTTGTCTCCCACCAGGGAATGTGAAGTGGTTATCCAAAGACAAGAGAACACTCTTTCCTTTTCTCATCGCTGTGTCCCGTTCTCTCTCTCTGTTTCTTTGCCAGTCTTTTCAAGCCCTCATCCCCCGCTTTCTTCTAAGTGTAGTTGATGGGGCCTGGTGGAGTTGAGTGGTACCACGGGAATGGAGAAAGGGAAGATAAATGCTTTTGGCGCTTCTTTCAGTTTTGTCTGATAAGCTCTAGCTCTTTGCTGGCTGTAGCCTCAGTGCATAATGGAAGGCTGTGGCATTTTAAAACCTGCTCTCCTATCTATACCTCTGTTTGGCTTAGCATCTCTTTGTGTTGCTACTTATTCTCTCTCTAGCCACATCTGTTTTATTTTCTCCTTCTGCTAATGCTCGTTTTCTTTCATTCGCTTGTCTTTTCTGTTCATCATCCAAATCCCCCCTTTTCTTCTTTTTCTTTGACGCTAAGCTCAGAGAAAAAGAGACGACAAGGCTAACGCTAAAGTTAACGCTAAAGCTAAACCTCAAACTAAGCTAAAGCCTCTAACAAAAACAAGGCAACAACCAGGTGTTAACAGGTAGGTTTTTTTATTATACATTCAAGAACCCAATATTAGTATGACTTGTTCAGCGTTGGTAACATAACATTTGTGAAAAATATGGAAATAATATGGCAAAAAATGAGTGAAATATTTAGCCAGAAAATGTGGGTATGACGGAGAGGAAGTGAATGAAAGAAGGATGAGAGGAGAAAATTCTCAGCTGTCGTTGGCCACCTACAGAAAATATTCTCTCACTCATTACATTCATCAGCAAAGTTCATTAACTTCTTCTTGCGCTTTTACTCATAATGCTCTCTCTATGAATCTCTGAGTCTCAGAATTACATTAGTGGTGTACACGTACATAGTTGTTCATGCACTCTCCCACGTAGTTTGTGAATGGTCAGCCCACACAGGCACTCCTGTGACTGGAGCCTGTCAGCGTAAAGGTCAAACCGAGTCAGATGTCAAAGTCCACACACACACACACACACGCACGTACACACTCGACGCAGATTCCCTGTGTTGCATTCCCGGGAGGATTTCATGATTGGGATTCTTGATGGCTATTTCACTCAACCCTAATTCTGCGTCTCTTGCTCTGACCCGTCCTGCCTCACCTAGTGTGACCGCTGTGAGCAGTTTAAACACAACTTGAAGGTCAACAACATGGTAGGCTGATTGTGTAGGTGGAATTCTCCTTCATTCATTCATTTCTCCTTCCTTGTTTCCACACCCTCGTTCATAAAAGTCTTGTGAAATGTGCTGTGTCATGAGGTGAAACACAGCTTCTGCACACTTTCTGGAATAAAAGTTTTTAGTTTAGTGTGTAAACTTTATTTTAGTTAAGGGTTTAGCGCAATAGAGTGTTGATCATTCAGTGTGTATTACCTGCAGAGGGCTTTAGAAGAAATGATTTCAGTGCACAGTTCATGTAGCATCTATCATCAACTCATTGGAATTCACACCTGCTTTCTGTCCTCATCTCCTTCCCCTCAAGCCCTCTGTTGCGTGAAAATCCCATCTGATACAGAGCATGCTGAAACCAATTATAATGGACGGAGAACAGTTTTTAGCATTTAGACACGTAGGCTTCACTTAAGCTTAAGAGTTTAATTTTCTCCCACCCTTTGTTCTATATAATTTCAAGTTAAAATGAAGCTTTGTTCGAATTTTAATCAAACCTGGACAAACCCAGAGGCGTTAAAACTTTACTTCATGTTATGAAATCTGGAAAGAGTTTGAGAATTGTCTGAGAAGCATCGTCATCATCAATCAGTATTGATTTTATTGTTCATCAACTCAAGGTGACCTAAAGGAGATCGAGAAGGGACGAAGACAATGTTGAATGTTGACGTTGTGATGAAATGACCCAAGAAAACAAAAGTGAAAAGTTGGAGAGGAGAGGGTTACATCTAAGGGAAAATCTGAAAAAGAAAACTTTTTTTGGGAAAGCTTTGGGAAAAGAGACAGAAACGAATAGTTATTGATGAAATAAGACAGAGAGAAAGAGAATCTAATTGATCCGTCTCGTCCAGGACAAAACCAACCAGACAGACAGGAGGTGATGGGCGTCACAGGCTTAAGATAAGGCCAGAGGTCACGAATGGTCACCCTGTTCACGTTGAGGCACGGACAGCATGCACTTAACCTTTTAGCTTTTTCAAGGTCACACACGCGCTCTGCAGTCACAATGAGAAGCTCCTCAGAGAGTTGGTGGCTATTTACTGAGACTGATTGCAAGTCTGGAATCAACAAAAGTCATTAGTCGATTGGCTTGTCAATCAGTCTGTGTATCGGGATGCGCGGGTGTGTCTTCAGGTCAGTGAGTGCGTCTATTAAAGGAAAGACTGGAACGTGAAGGCACGCTCGACCTATGTGTGTCTTTGCGGAAATCACTTTTTATCCTGAAACTTTAAACTTCATTTGCAATACATAAAATAAGTTTGGATTTCATGAATAACTGATTCAAAATTGAAGGGATTGAGATTGATGTGTTTACATTTTAGGTCAATGCCTCAAGTCTACATGTTGCTCTTTATACAGGACCTGTGTCAGCATTAAGGCAAAGGGAGGAGTGTGAGAGGGGAAGGAAACACACACACACACACACACACACACACACACACACACAGCCAATATTCCCAAAGAAACTCTCTCTGCAGCGGAAGACACTAACAATCAATAAACACAAAGTAGGAACAGCAGGGTAGCCCTTACTGTCAGGCTGTCTTTGTGTGAGTGTGTGTGCGTGTGTGTGTGTATGTAAGGAAAAAATGGGCCTCGTGGTTGTGTGCCAACCAAGACTGCCAAAAAACACACACATACACAAAAAGAGTGAGAGAGAAGGAGTGCAGAGAGGTGGTTTGATTTACTAGGCTGCCAAAACGAAAACGACCACAATATACAGAGAGGAAATAGATATCTTGGTTCATTATACAGACACACAAACGCTCGACACACACACACACACAAACACACACACAGTAGACTCGAGCAGCCTTATCAGTTTCTCCTTTTTATTGAATAGATCCATTACTCAGATTCTCTTTGAAGACTACTAGTTTGTGTGTGTGTGTGTGTTCCAGACAGGAGTCGCTGTGCTAAATTTATGACCAGGTGTGTTACCTTGATCATAGCAGGAGTGGTAACTTGCTCTGCGTGACATGCAAAACACCCTGTGGTGTGCGTGAGTGTGTATGAACATATGCACTTGCTTTACCAGTTTTGTTGTACTGTAAATTCACTAAATACCACAGCTACATATGCAACTACATATGTGTGGTGCATTTAAATTTTCTTTGGAGACCAGTTGGACCAAAGAATTCGTTCATTGTTTACAACTGTAAACCAGTTAAACCTGATGGTTCAGTTCTGAGAAAAGGCATTTTAGAGAGGCTTGTTTGTTGTGTGTTACTGGTGTGTCCCATATATTTACTCTGGCTAATAACCTAATCTAAAAAGATATGGATGGTAGTAGAAAAGCAATGTATTTTAATTGTCTTAATAATAGCACGTATATGCGAAGCTAGATGTGCGTGTGCTTCACACACTCTGCTTATAATTTGGCACTTTAGAAAAACTGACCTTTGAATTCAGACATGGCCAGATTTAACTGCTAGAGGGACACGGGGCAAATATTAGCTGCCGACCTATTAAACTTCAATTTCTTCCAAGTCTCTGTGCATTTTGTACAGATTTACCATGCTGGAATACTCCATGTATGTCATTTGATTAAATCCAAATTAATAGGAATATGGAACTCTTAAGTGCAACTCTTAAGTCTTCCCAGCTGGTAATACATACAGATGCATGACCGAGCCTTATAATGCTTTAATCATATTCCCCACAGTAACTGTGTTTGCATTTTTTCATTTTCTTTGTGATATAAAGTGACAGTGTGCTATGCACATACATCAGGTAACTTTTAAATTTTAAGATGACTGCCATGCAATCGCCATGTTTGCAGTGGAGATGGCTTTGCTAGTTGCTTGTTGTTACTGAAAAGCAGCAGCTTACTGAGTATCCTTCAGCTTCCTTAATGTTGTATTCACTATCAACAACCTCCACCTGCATTAGAAACATGTAGGAGAAAGCAGCCCGCACAAGCAGCCCGTGCTGACCAATCACATTTCCTGCAGTCTCCACATGGTATCTGTAGCGGCCATAGCCCCACAACTGTCCTCATTTAAGCTTTTCATCGAAATATAAACAAGAATTTTAAAGCAATACATTTTGAGTTTGCAAAAAATGAAAGTTTGTAATACAGTATTACAGTATATCGATCACTGTGGTATTAACAATGACACATCCATATTAATGAAAGCAGAATTTAATTATGCAATGTCTGGAAATAGGTTGAATTGGACCAAAAAAAAAGTTTTCCTAATTTTTATCACAGAAAATACCGTTTTCAATACTTTTGTGTACTGTGGTTAATATTCTACAGGGCCTCTCCCCATCATTCTATACTTTTATTTGGTGAGTTTGCACGAAAGCACTCTCACTGCTGTAAGAAAGCAATAAAACTGGAATTTACAAGACATTTCCTCTGCACTCAAACTCAGCAGTCTGCACACGGTGGCTTCTTCAAGCTTCCAACTGTCACTGAGGGTAAAAAATGCCAACAGGCACAAATCTGGAATAAGCTGACTGCTCCTTACTGCCAATGCAGCGCTGGTGTGAGGAGTTTCACCACAAAAAGAGGTGTCCAGCTTTTAAACAACCTCTGCTGACACAAACCCTGAGACGACAACACGCTGCTCATGTAGCTTCATATGTGGCTGCCAGAGATCACTGACCAAAAACAAGTGTGGTGAGATGAAGTGTGTGCGTGTTTGTGTGTGTGTCTAGGACGAAAGGGCAAAAGGAAGTATAGTATTCAAATCACCAGAGGAGACAGGAAAAGAGAGCTGTGTGTGTGTGTGTGTGTGTACATTTGTCAGTTTTAAAAGCAAATATTGACTGTGTTGTATTCTCTCTCTCAACGTTGACTCCATGACTTGTTGTCGTCTTTAGTTTTTTTATCCTCTTCTTTCTGCATAGCGACCTTCTGCATCTCTCTTTTTTCAATTTGGTGTGCGCGTGTGTGTGTGTGTTGGTGTGTGTGTGTGTGCAGTTAAGGAAGGCAGAGTACTGGGAACATTAATGGCAGGAAACTGGCTGGAGTAAAAGACAAAGGAAAAGCAGCCCCTCTCTCTCACACACACACACACACACACACACACACACACACACACACACACCTTTTTAAATCTTTCTCTAACATTGAAATGTTGTATTACCTGCATATGCTACTAATTTTGGATTGTATGTATTTATGTATATGAGTGTGTGTGTGTGTAGACAAACCTCTCATTAAATCCCCCCCCCCCATCTCTCTCTCCTTCGTCCCCTCTCTCTTTCCTTCACCGCCCCTCGGTCTCCCTCCTCTGCTCTCTCTATTGTGGTTTCTTTTAATTGGAGTCTGAGGTGGTAATTACAGGGAGGGAAGGAGTCTGGGAGAGGAGGACGAAGGAGGTGGGTGGGGATGGGGGGCTCAGATGAAGAGAAGGAGGAGGAAGAAGCTGCAGGGCTGTGATGACTGAGCTGTGGAGGAGGTGAGAGAGGGGAGACACCTTTTCAAGAGGAGCAGTTGTTGAGGCCTGACCGGTAGTGGTTTTCTCAAATAATACTTGTCCTCCACTTATGTGACTGTATGTGGTGCACATGCAGTCACATTACCAATGCTGTTGGTATCGCTCGTTCAGACAAATGAGTAGAGTTTATACTTTTTATTCAAGGAGGTGTGTAGGTAGATAAAGTGCGCTTTCTGCTCATTTTGTGCATGTTTTCTGAATAGTCTGGTTATTCACATGAGCTATTCACAAGACTGCCAAGTTAGTGGGCCATTATTGCACTTCTGCATATTCTTTGCCTGTGAATTATGATGCATTTTGAATGTTTTACATTGTTTAGATTGTGTAATTTGAGTTTCTTCTGCCCAAATTCCAATCCATCTGGACTGTTGAGACGCACAGATAGGCTTATTTTAGTGTCTCTTACTTTGTCCCTTTCTTTGTCTTGCTTGTTCTTTCCCTCAGCAGACACTAGCTTCAGCATTTCCCTGAATCCTCTTATCTTTCTGTTTTTCTATCTTTTCCTTTGTTGCATTCATGAAAAACTTTGTTTTTAACCGTCTGTGTAAGTCTGTTTGTGTATATGTCGTTATCTTCTTGTGTGTGTGTGTGTGTTAGAAGGTAGAAATGCTGAAGGCCTCAACATTTTGCTTTCCTGGCGGGAGTAACCTGTGTTAAATGAGATACAGTAGCTGCCCCTCCTCTCCTGCTGTCTGGGACACACACACACACACACACACACACACACACATTGTTGAAAGCCAGCCGTGCTGTAAGGATACATTAATGCTGATCCACATTATCATAATTGAGGTGTCTGCTGTGCCTGTTATGTGTATTTTTTTTTGCGCGCGTGTGAGTGTGTGTGTGTCCAGGGAGAATACAGAAAGAGAGAGAGGGTCTTTAGAGCCAGACAGACACCATACTTTCATCTTTTAGCTCAACATTACAATGGAAGACTTGCTGCCTTAAAATGTGTGGTTGTGTATGTGTGTGTGTGTGTGTGTGTGTGTGTGTCACATCACTAATGCTGGAAAAAAACTCCTAAACGCATTATCACGCTGATCTAGAAAGCATGTCGATTACAAAGCACTACACAGCCGCTTCACAGGCGGAGGCGGTGACATCACAGTAAGAACACGCTGACTGAGCATTTGTTTGAATGGAGGAAAGTACAGACAAACAACAAAAATGATAGAAAGCATAGTACTTGTTGGGTTCGCTGACTTAAAATAATTGGAATATACAGTACTGTATCCATAGGAAAAGGCATTCATCATATCCAAAGTTTTAATACAGCGTTTGACCTGTGAACTCCGACACAGTTTAAAACAATTCCATTATAAAACTGCAGGACACTGATCCAATTGAGATTTAAAGTTATAGGTTTCCAATGTGACATCATACCGCAGAGTGTCCAGTCAGATGGCAGCATGACATCACAGCGTCTTGGCCGATCTCATCAGCTTAAGTGCTTTTATTTAAAGGCCCCTTTATCCACATGGGGCAGAATCGAAATTAGATCCCGGCAGTCCAGATTGGATTAATATCATGCTGCCTAATATGTTACAAAGGCACAGAGGAAACGTATATAAATGCATGTGGGTATGTATGTACACACACAAATGCACAGTAAAACATTTCATATTGTTTCATAAAATTGAAGTAATCCAAACCCATGTTTATGCTTTGTGTAAATCAGTGAAAAATTCTATGAAAACCATGTATCTGTATAAAACAAGTAAACAAAATCCTGCTGCACAATCATGTAAATGCTGCAAAATGCAAAAGTTTGTTAGCATAAAGATTTGGATTAAAACAAGACTTGCTGATTAGTTTACTGTTTGGATGTAAACTCTAGTGCTGAAACGATTTATGCATTTAATTGTCTTGCATATAAGGGAAATTAATTGTCAACAATTTTGATAATCAGTTAATCCTTTAAGTAATTTATTAAGCTACAATGCCAAATGCATGCATTTCCAGATTTGCATACATACATACTTTGAGTTTTTAAATGTTAGGAAACCTTTTTAAGTTTATTACTATTTTATTGACTAAACTATTAGACTATTACAATCAATTAATTGAAAAAATCAATCACCAGATAAGTTGTAGATAAGAATATATAAAGTATAACCTGCTTTTTGTCTCTACAAGGCAAAATATCTGCCTGTACACATATTATATAAAATGCTTCCTGGCTGAGATCATCTGTTTCCATTACATCGTCGTCACTGTTGAAATACTTCCTCAGTCTGCCTGTTCACTTTAATCCTTCAGAACAGGAGCTTGAACAAATGCCTGCATCCATTTAAATGTAGTTCATGTAGGCCTTCAGCCACTGAGCTAACAGGTATTGATGGACATCAATCTGTTAATGGGATTGTTTGTTTGTGTGTGTTTGTGTGTGGGCGGGGTTTGTGTGCTATTGTGTAGAGCCTGGCTATGCACTAATACGGAATTGTAAAAAAGGACTTAATGCATTAAAGACATTAAGAGGTGATGGGCACTTATCCCACTCAAACATATGGGTTAGGTCAAACTGTGCACAAGTGTGTGTGTGTGTGTGTGTGCTTAAGAGGGAATTAGCTTGCAGTTTGGGACCTAATGTGAATTACTTATAATGAGTTTGTCTAAGGATTGTGTGTGTGTTTGTGTGCCTGTAGTTTGATGACATTATGCACTTGGTAGGTGGCTACTTTAAGAACCACTGATGAGGTCTTAATGTACTGCTTGTGATTGTCACATCCAGCTTTGCGCTGGCAGGACCTGCTGTTTGCTTTTGAGCACAGGAAGTGTGTTTATGTGCGTGTGTGTGAAAGAGAATAGGAGGTCAGAATAGCTTAGTCATGTGATCTAGTTATATACGTCAGAAAACACGCAACAGTAGGCATTGCTGTTAGCCTGGTAGACTCGCTCCGTTATGATAAGGCTGATGAGGCTGATAAGACCCAGGGACCTGTTATGTACCTACCTGTGAAAACAATCTCCCCAACACACAATAATGAGCAACGCTTTGTATGGTACTGTGCCGTATAACAGGATTGTGAACTACAAAACATCTGTGTATGTAGATTTTAAAACTACAAGTCCTCTGTTGTTACTCGTCGAAGGATTTTTTGACACTCACACAAAGTACATACTGTCGGTGGTAGTGATGACAATTCAAAGTGAAAAAAACTGGCATATAACAAGTGCTGCGCTTATTTAGTTTTATAGGCGCAGTTCCATTAATGACCCCTGTAAGTGTCAATTACAACACTATTTATAGTGTGAAGAGTTAGATACTAGAGGCTAAAATGCCTGCTAAAGGTCACCCGCGATGCACAACAATATAAAGTTACACCTCATATATGCTCAGATCAACACAAACCCTTATTACAATGAGGACATACACAGGATCTCTCTTTTATTCTCTTTAATATTACAAAGCTGACAACAACGTTGTGAACGTCAGCCCAACATTTGTCAAGAGAAGAACAAGGCTAGAGTACAGTACTATATTGCTTAGAACTTTAACTAGAAATTTCATTGGAAACATTAATTTTTTAAATAATGAATTTCATTACAATACAGCATAACTTAAAATAGGTTGTCCTTCCAACCATCTAGTGCAAATATGAAACAATATGAAGTAATGAGAATACCTCCACCCCTCGAAAGACATCTTGGCTGCTCTGCCATTTCTGTTTCCTCATGAACTGGCGCTAAAGTCAAAAGTGAGGTCGGAAAAGTGTTACGCAAACATGCACGAAAAGGGATGTTTGATTTATTTTTTTCTCCTCCTGTTATGCAGATAGTTAAAGAACATTTAACTAAGTAATGTCATTATTTTGTTATTAGTAATTGTAATGTGATTTTGGTATATGTATGCTAGATAGATGGTTAGATGGTAACTTTATTAATGCCCTAACAGTTGTATGGCTGTATGGTTATATGTTATATGTTTTATGATGTTATGTTTTAATGGAGCCAGTGCTATGGCATTATGTTTTATTGTTGTATATCAATTGCTGTGTGATTTAATGTGGGTTTTTTTTGTTTCTTTTAAGCCATTATGTGCCTAGTATAACATCTTGCCAATGGACTACAGTTGAAAATTAGCCTGCTGGCTAACACTGGCACATTTACAGAAATGTTGATTAATGTGCACTGTCCTTAAATAAATAAATGAGAAATTAGTGAAGTTATCAACAGTAATGCGTTACACTACTGCGTTACAGACGAAAGTAATCTGATTATAGTAATGCATTACTTTGGTGCTGAGACAGTGAGGTCACGTTGGCCTCCTTAAAATATTAAGAAAGTGAGATGAGGTTCAGTTCCCCGTCTCTTTGGTTCCAGACTGTTCACCGGTTCTGTTTCTTTATTATATGTTGTCTGGATGTTTCAACATCCTAGGTTAGTTTATTTTAGTCAGCCTGACTGCTTTGCATTATGAATGAGTTTTTGCATGTCATCGTTGTTGTCAGGTGCAATGTATTGTTTAAACTGTAAAGGTCAAATTCTGTGAGTATGTGGCAGCTAAAGGCAAGGAAAATAATGGCAATCATTGCAGTGCGTTAATATTCACGCATCCACAATCCCACACTGCAGAAAAATATTCAGTAGCAAAGGTCTGTGACTTTTTCAACAGACTGTTTCAACAGTTTAATGATGTACAGCAGTGTGTATCAGTGTCAGTTGTTGGTTGATAAGGCTAAGTGGCTTGGTGGCTCCAAATTCACCCTGGTCTGGTCAATTATTCGCTCCTAACCTTTTTACCGTCTGTTACTTTAGTTGAACGCTTTAGACAAGCTTAAAGTGTGTGTGTGTGTGTGTGTGTGTGTGTGTGTGTGTGTGTGTGTGCCTTCAGATGAGCCAAACATGCTGTAGTGCAGTGTATGAAGTGTCCTTATGAAGGATACATAAAGGAGCCATAAGCCCACACTATAGACTTAACCTTCAACCTTGCACGGGGTGTGATGTATTGTACTGTACACACATTATAGTGCATGTTCATGTGTTTTATCTCCAATTTTTTTGTCTTTGTGCCTTTACTTATCTGTGTCTATCTGTGTCTATCTGTGTGTGTGTGTGAAACAGTCACTGCGGTTATATCGACTTTACAGCTATCAACCACTGATAAAGATGTCAAACAAGTACTGCTGATGTTATGAAAATAACCACAGTGGACACTGTCTGCCTGAGCTACACAGACATTTTATTTTAGACTCAACTGAAATGTCCTTATATGAGCTTAAAGATCAGTATATTTATATGTCCTTCAAGTATGCCACTGATATCATTGCTCTTTAAAGGTGCAAGATATACAGTATAAATGCTGATATATACACTATATAATAGTTCTTCCCCAGTCAGCTAAAAGCCATTATATGGACAAAGCTTTCCTTGTTAGCTCTGCCACACACACATACACACACACAGACACACTGGTCTTAGTATTTGCCAGGAATGAGCTCAGGGTCGTTAATCTTGCCTTTCTTGAAGCAAAATGACCAAATTCACCCTCACATAAGCGTTCATGTATACACACACTCGCATGCACACATGGTTGCATGCCCACACAAGCTGGCAGGCACAACAAATAAACTGCCCAGGGCTTTCTCTCCGTTTACCCTCCATCTCGTTTTTCACTTGTAAATGAACACCACCTCTCTCTCATATCATTTCGAAGGAGGATCTGTGAAGCTCCTCCCTCCCACAAGTTCCTACATACAGGTGCAACCACATGTATGCGTGAGTATGCTGTAATGCACAAATAAATAGACCTAAACAGGGCGGTGCTGCTCCACTGGAATTCCACTGGTTTTGTTTTGGGTCACTCATCTTTTGAATGTGCATAAAGTATTTGTTCATCTGTACGTGTTTGTGTGTTATGCAAGCGTGTTCCACACAAACACACACAAAACAAATCAGCCCGGCCAGATGATTGTTTGAGTGGTGAGTAAGGATTTTATACTGTGGAGCCACCGCAGTCAACAAGAGGATTTGAAACCTTTTAGTGATTATGAAGGCAGGGGGTACAGAAGAATTAAATAGTTGTTCTCATGTTATTGCTACTGCTGGACAGAAGATGTTCTTTAAGCACACACTGTATTGTGTTGTTGTTTTGTCTTCATTAGGACCTGACTGATACATCGGCATAGCTGATATTTAACTGATTTTAGCTTATCACAAATACAGTCCCCTCCAAAAGTATTGGAACAGTAAGGCAAAATCCTTTGTTTTTGTTGTTCACTGAAGACATTTGGGTTTAAGATCAAAAGATGAGTATGAGACAAGAGTTCAGAATTTCAGCTCTCATTTCCTGGTATTCACATCTAGATGTGTTAAACAACTCTGGACATACCACCCTTTGTTTGAACCCACCCATTTTTCAAGTGAGCAAAACTATTGAACATGTGACTGTCAGATGTTTCTTGTTGCCCAGCTGTTGCCTTTTAGGTTGATTGTCCAAACATTAAATAGCTCTGCATGACTAGTCTAAGTTTTCATCCTTGGTTCAAACCTATAAAGACTGGATTTCCTGTTCCTGAGGATGAACCAGCAAGAGGACCAGAGAGCTGTCTATAGGAGAAAAGCAAGCCATTGTCAAGCTGAGAAAAGAAGGAAAATCGACCAGAGCCACTGGAGAAACATTGGGCATAGCAAGCACAACAATTTGGAACGTCCTGAAAAAGAAAGAAACTACTGGTGTACTGAGCAACAGACGTCCAACAGGTCGGCCAAGGAAAACAGCAGTAGTTGATGACAGAAATATGGTGAGAGCTGTGAAGAAAACCCCCAAAACATCAGTAAGTGACATCAGCAACGACCTCCACAGTGCAGGGTGAGGGTGTCACAATCCACTGTTGGAAGAAGACTCAGAGAGCAGAAATATAGAGGCCACACCACAAGATGCAAACCACTCATCAGCAGGAAGAAGAAGGCCAGATTAAAATTTGCAAAGAAGTACAGAGATGAGCTGCAAAAGTCCTGGAACACAATCTTATGGACTGATGAGACCAAGATTAATCTCTACCAAAGTGATTATACAAAGTGATTATACTTCAGAAACAGGCTTTTTTTTTTACATGGTTTTTATATGCACTGACATACACCAGGATGAGTTGTTTTAAGGATTAGAGGAGGAGAAAAACTGCAAAGAGGACAGGAGTACAGGAGGTGAAAGGCAGAAAATGAAAGAAGGAATAGCCTTAGCTATTCCAAGCTGTAAATTTTGTGGCCATGTCCATGGAAAGAGGGGTCAGAGTGGGAGGAAAAAGAGAGAAATAGAGAGGCTAAGAGGACATTTTCTCATCACCAGTAGAAAATGAAAGTAAGATGGCTAGAGAGGAGAAAGATGTGGAACAAGGGCAGGAAGTCAAGACGAGCTGTCATGTCTTGTAGACTGATGGCAGCCTGAGAGGAGGAGAGATGAAAAGAGGAGTTTTTCCCCTCTCCCTCCCTCACTCCCTCACTCCCTCACTCCCTCGCTCTCGCGATCTCTTGCTGTGTGACCCGCTCTGTCTCTCCCTTTGGGCATAATCAAGCAGACAGTTGGTTTGAGCTGTTCTGAGGGGGGATTTATCATCAGCGGGCATTAATCTGGGTGACAGGGGCTTATTAGATGAGAGCGACCACCCCTGCTGGCTCACAGTGGATGGAGCCGGCGCTGACAGAGAGCGGTGGCTGAGAGGAAAGTCACACTGTTGGGAGGGCAGACGAAAGAGAGATAGTGATTTAAGAAACTACCTATTTCCTCGGAGGAGGATCAAAGTGACAGAAAGAAAGAAGGAAGGAATTCATTTTTATCTACTTTGACAGCAGAGATCTGCTGTCTTTATTAGGAAGGTCAACATCAATTAGATGTGTCGTGAAAGCCAGTGCTGTCCATGTCAACATTCATATTACAGCATGCTGCTCTGTGTGTGTGTGAGCGAGAGACATGCACTTAGTACGCATCCTTTTAATGTATTGCCAAGTACACATTTTGTTGTATGTGTCTTTCTGCTCCCCACCCCGACACACACACTGTCCTCACACATGAATGACTGATCTTTAGAGCTGATTACGTAAGGACACAGCAGCTCTGCAGAGCTTTTGTTCCAGCACAGCGTCTCCCCGGGCTAAGGGAGGATGTAATGAGACTCATCCTTTCAATACTTTATAAAGTCCTGGCTGCAGCTTCTCCCCAGCTCACCCCAAACCCTGAGCTGCAGTTTAGTAAGTTCCTTTAGCTCATCTGGAGTTATGGCTTGTAGTTTTGCTGCAGGAGGAAGCTGCAGGAGACGTAAATCACCTGTGTTGTGATGCTACACTGTGCTGACTCACTCTTCTGTGTGCAAATGGAGCAGGGCACACACACCAGCCCAATCAGAGAAAGAACAATGAGTGATCTGTGGCACCATAGTGACAGCATGCAAAACAGGTTAATGAGCAGTAAGCCTGCTGCAGCATGCTTAGATTCCAATAAATTAGCTATATTCTAACATTTATGTAACTTTTTTTTTTAAATGCATTAAATATTCAGCTGATGTGTCCTGTAGTTACATCGAGTGAACAGGTGATGATTTAGTGTTGTCTCAAGGACACTTTTGTTTTCAAGAAATAAATGGCTGCATATATTCACCTAAAAGTAAACATCAATCAAAGATAAGGCAGTAAAGGACAGTGTCTATTGTTAGCAAAGACTTGCTGAACTTGAAGGTGTAGGTTTGTGAGGTCGATGCTTCAAAAGGAGGTCAAATCCCACTGCAGAATGTGTGTTCAGTCAGCGGGCAGATATGAGGAAACACATGGAGGATGTTGTCACTGTAAAAGTTGCATTCCAGGAAAAGACTCAGACTAATGCAATTAGCAACCTTACACTACGTTACGGCTCGCGTATCACCACAGCCATGAACTGTCTGCCTCCCTCCTTCTATCTCTCTTCCTTTTTTTTGTTTCTGGGCACGGCAACAAGCTGGCAGGTTGTGGCTGATGATTGACCCTCCCCGAGCTGCCCCAATTTTAGTGTTACGCAACACACACACTCACACAAACAAACACACAATATGTTGTAGAGCAGGTCCTGCAGGTGTGACTGAGGGGGCGGATAGTACCTGAGGATACGGGTTCTCCACAACAGCCTAAAGGCAGATGTACAGTATGTATACGAGCTGTTGAATGAAAGTCTTACTTCTTATAGTGGATGTCATTTGTTAATGTTAAATCTTCTTTTGGTCTTTTTGATATGTGGTACTTGGGTTTCTTTTAAATAAACGGGGATTAAATGTTAATTTTTACCAATAAAATCTGGGTTAAAATCTGATTTTACAAATACGTTAATTTATAATGCAACCTTTTTCGTAGTTCACTTAATCTTGTAAACTATAGTGGTCAGCATCTTCATGCAGAGCTTCTGAGTGCACTGAGACACTGAAATGTTTAAACTAATGTGCTTCTTTAAAAAAAATAAATTAAAGCAGGTAATTCGCCATACAAAATCTGTGAAATCAAAAACCAGTGAGGCATATATATTTAATTTGTGTGTTTGTGCGTGACCTTGTACAGGCTGGCACTCCTGCACTATTATGAGGTTTCTCAGAAGAGCCAGATCAAATGACTTACAAGAGAAGCACAGAAGAGCAGCCAAACTTGTTTGCATCTTCATATTTAACCAGAGCTGAGATTTCTTTGCATCTTCGCCTCTTTCACAAGAAGAGAGTCTGGTTATTAAACTGAACAAAAAGCTTTCTGACATGTTTCTGTAGCCACAAGGCCACATGCACTTCAGATTTAGTTCTACTTCCTGTTGCATGTGGAACCAATCCAAAGCTGACCTTCTGAAGATCCTGGCGTGTTTTCTTTGTTTGTATTTATGACTTATTTATGACACAACATGAACAGCGGAGTGGAGTTCATAAAGCACCGAAGACAAACACACATTTACATACAAACAGATTTTGCATAAACCCATGCGAGAGCTTTTCCTGCTCTCCCCAAAACAGTGTGTGTGTATCCATTGTATTGGAGAGGTTGGTCAGGAAGGAAAGGCCCTGCCTCTTTATTTCCCTTTGTCGCCCAGAGTGACGGTGACGTCACAGAGGAGCCCGGAGCTGTGGGGCATCGTGGGAAATGACCTTTAGACCTCAGCACATGGAAGATGCATGCGCACAAACAGTGTGTGTGTGTGTGTGTGTGTGGTGTGCTGTGTGTGTGCGAGAGTGTGACCCGAGAGAGGTAGAAAAACAGAGAGAGATGTATGAAATCAGGTTTGGGGGCTGGACTCGTGGGACTGTGAATCTCATCTCCAGAATATTCTACCCATGTCAGCAATTTGTCACTGTGTGTGCGTGTGTGTGTGTGTGTGAGAGAGAGAGAAAGAGAGAGAGAGGGGATAGATAAATGGATTGAGACAGCCTCTCTGACATGATTAACGACTAGATACTGTGTTCAAGTGTTTAGTCTTGCTGTTGTGTGTGTGTGTGTGTGTGTGTGTGTGTGTGTGTGTGCGTGTGTGTGTGTGTGTGCGCTGCTGTGTTGATGCTAACCTCAGTCTGTATGCGTCAGGAATCTATTAACATTAATCGAAGCCCATGGAAATATACTCTGCTGCTGTGCACAGTAAGCAACACCTACTGTGGACCCGATGTAACTGAGCCTCTTATTGTGTAGCTACTGTACTGTGTCTACATGATAAATCTACACTGAGCATAAATGTTCCTGCAAACATTTGCAAACCTCTATCAATCATAGTTGTTAGTCCATTAGCCTGTGACCAAAATGGTATAGTATTAACATAGCGTTACAAAGCCTGTGTTATATTGTACATATTGGGTTTGGTGGCAACAGCTCATATACATATACATCCAATTTTTTATATTATTGACCTCACTTATCATCTGCAATGTTATGGTATATGTGAAAGGTGATGTTTTATTACATTCTACAATTATTAGCAGCGACCTGTATGTTCTACTTAAATTGTATGTGTGTACTTTTTGAGTTGCACTCGAAATTTGTCCAAAGCACCAAATATCAAATATACCAGAAGTTGGTATTTAGTTCTTTGTCATATTCTTAGTATTTTGACTTATTCCTTGATCAGCCAGTTCCTCTTTTAAATCATATTTTAGACTGGATTTTATTGAGGCAAATCTCTTGTGGGGTTGCTTGTGTTTAGTATCAAAAAATGTGTTCATTCCTGATTAAATCTGATGTACTAAAACCATACACTCTCAAATTACCATAAAGGCAGTGAGAACCAGGCCGTATTATTAGGGCAAGGCAAGGCAGTTTATTTGTGTAGCACAACAAGGCAATTCAAAGTGCTTTACATAAAACATAAAAGCAACGTAGGGAAATATAAAAAAAGGTAAGAAGAACCAAGTATACATATTTGCTCACCCATAATTCTAATGGGTTATAAATAACCAGGCCTTTCAACTTCCATTGTTTTGCTTTTTTGATTTCCCGTCTCTCACACCAGTCAAACCTGATCCTCTTTATTGTACGATATTTATTTTTCATATTCATGATCGTCACTGCGAATCCAGATTGTTTGCTCTACAATCTCGGTAAAAACAGTCAAAATAGCGGCGAAAAAGACAGGTTTTTATTTCAAATTTCCCTCGTTGACAGGTTGTCTTCATAAATTCAGCATAATATTTCCACGTTAATTACTTATCTAGTATTTCATTAAAAAGAAACACTGGCTGCAGCAGAGGCTGAGAAAGTGAAGTGTATTTGGTGGGAAGCACTCTTTAATATACAATATTTTAAAATGGTTCATGTCATCTAAGAGCCAAGTATGCAGAGGCAGATATGAGCATATAGCTATCAGACTGTATACAGGGTCTGAGTGTGGGGGAGGGAAATAGCTTCTGGGAAAGCAGTGTTTAGGGATACAGCATCACTGCTCCAGGGGTGAAACCCATAAGACATCCCTGCGTATGTATGTGTGAGTGTAGTATATGTGTAGCTGTTTGCCTCTGTCTTCCTCATGTCCTTTCAACAATTGATATTTTCTAAATGTCAAACCTTCAGTATCATGTCCCTGCAGGCAACTAGGATTTATTTAGTGTAATGTATGTGTGTGTGTGTCTCTCAGATTAGTATCTCAAACAGCAGAAAAGGGCGTCAGAGACAAATACTGGTGATATTTTCCAGCCCTCACTGTCAGATTCCTGTCTTGAACTTACAAACATTTATCCAAGACTGGAAGCAGTGCACACAGAGCATGCGCAGAGCCAACACAAAATGGAGAATCCCTTACTCTTCTTCCTACTGTACATGTGGAAGGGGAGAGTATCGATTTCTGGTCAGACATTAATCAAATGAGCGGTACGAGGGAGGGAGCGAGAGATAATGTTTATCTATTGATTTGTGTCATTACTGGGCTTTATAATTTGAGTGATACCTTTGCATTTAGGACATATATACATTTAAGTTTCATTACTTACTGAAATACACACACAGGATTTTTAGCTGCAGCCTTTGGTTTAAGTCTGAAAACCATATTCAATCTAGAATCGCATAAAACAAAGAAAAGCAGAAAATCACATTGGAGAAGCAGGAGGACACATTTAAAGAAACAATAGCTGGCAATTAATTTACTGTCAGTGGACTACCAGATTTGTTGTTGCAGCTCTGCAGCAGTTAATAATTGTTGATGAAATCTTTTTAATGAAAAACGGCTGCCAGAAACCCAGTTGGAAGAAAAATGGAAGGACATTATGAAAGTACAATTGATCTTGGCAAAATGACTACAGTGAATGCTTGATATTGTTGTAAACATATTTCCCAAACAGGTACCATATGTCTTCAAAGTTGAAAAAGAAGGGTTAAAATCAAATCAGCAGAGGCTGAGATATTCTGACTTTTAGTCAATTCTATTTGTCAAATATTTCCCCTGATGGAACCAAAACTTCTCTTTGATTCACCCTTCCTGTCTAGTAAATGCCAACATTCTTCAAACTATACACTTGGAGAATGTAACTCTGTGACATTTAAACTGCTCTCTATGTGTACAGTTACAGAGTTTCCCTTTAATTTTGCAAATGTTTGACCAAAACTCATTTGTTGCAACAAAAAAAAGAAAGGCAGAAACACAAAGAACCAAAAACAATGTGTTTCTCAGTTAACTTGAGGTTGTGGCAACAACTCTAACCTAAGCTTGAGGTAAGCAAACATATCAACATCAGCACTGAGGTTTTGTTGCAGACGTATTGTCCCCTTTCACCTCACCACTTGAATGGGTTTTAGGAGTCCTGGTTTCCTTTTCTAGGCTGGAGGCAGTTTCAGGATGACATCACACAAGATGAGTGACAAGTGTTTCGAGCAGGACAACTCACAATACTTCCTCTCTGCAGAGCCAAAAACTGCCCCCTGAAGCTCGAACTGTTCCTCCACGTTACAGGTTGTGTCACCCTGCAGGGGCATTTAAATCACGATGTAAACTTTACACCTACAGCACAAAAAAAGTCCATGTAACTCAATCCAGTTTGTTTCCTGTTGTCTGTGAGTATAAGAATTGGGTGTGAAAACATTTCGCAAGTATTACTCTTGTTTTGAAGTTAATTTAAAGGAAAACCTTGCCCGACAGTGGCCTATAGCCACTCATCACCTACTGAAGCTCCAGCAGGCCTCAGAGTTGCAGAAGCAGTGGCTACTAGCTGGTTGAACTTTGTCTCACCCCTCATCCTGCCTCACTTTAAATGTTTCATATAAACAGTATGCCTTGACTTGTGCCTCACCCTTTAACTCCCCCACTCCCCCTCTGTGTTAAAATGCTCTAACTGCCTTTAACATCAGAGACTTGAGTCCAGAAAAACACCATGCTTCATGTTTAATGTTTGAGTGGAACTTGGCATGTGCATGCAGAAAGTGTGTGTGTGTGTATGTGTGTGTGCTCCAGCTCACTGACACTGCTGTGAATCAGCACAGAAGCTTCAGCCATGTGTAAATAATAGACATCATTTATTTAGCATGAACTGTCCCGTGTGTGTGTGTGTTTGTGTTTGGTATGAGGCATTACAAGGCCCACAGGCTCTCATCATTGTATTTAAAATGTGTATAGCATGTGTGTTTGTGGTGTGTGCATGTGTGTGTGCTATATATCATACGTTGCTTTCTCACCTGTCTAAGATTACCTCCCTCAGAAGAGAACGGCTTAACAAAGATACTCATTACTGTCACGTACCAACATTTCCAGACATACACACAAAAAGATGTGTGATGTCGTGACAGCACAATATCTAATGATAGGGATCATTCAGATGCACGCACACACACACACACAAACAAACAAACAAACAAACAAACACAAAGGCCTCTGGGTCAGTATTTTCTGACACAAACACACAGATGTGTGAATTACGACAGCATGAAGACAAGAATAGCGCTCATGTGCACACACACTTGGACTCACACGTGTGCTCAATGCTTTGATTGGTTAGCTGTTGTAGAGTCTATTAATTTGTTTTCAGCACCAAGCTTTTGATAAACATTAAATGATCCGCTTGTAAAGAAGTGATGTTATGGTGCTGATGGTGCAGGAACCTGTGACCATGGCAGACGATGAATAAATAAAGCAGATTCTACAGTGATCTATTGTTTGCGGCACATAATCACATACACATACACACCCTGATCTCTTTTAACAAATGTTTTATTCATGCTTGACTCTGTGTGTGTGTGTGTGTGTGTGTGTATGTAAGAGGTGTGGTTCTAAGCTCATTCAACTCAACAACAGACCCAAGGCAGACAATGATTTGGGGCTCAGAGATTCATACACGCACGCACACAAATTCTCATGAAATATTTGTTCCCCTCTTGAGACATGAAAGAACATTTGTTTTGCTTTTGTCTCTCTCTCTCTCTCTCTCTCTCTCTCTCTCTCTCTCCAAAAACTCCAAAATGAGTTTTTAATTGATCTGTTTGCTTTTGCAGAGGGATTACATGGCCAGGTCTAAGTTTAATAACATTTTGGCTCGTGAAATTCCACCAAAAATTTTATTTCAAAAGAGCGTGGACGTCCAGCCAAATTAAAGGCTGCGTTTCATTAATTTCCTGGAAAGTTGACATTTTGGAAATGCCACGTTTTCACCCGACAACACATCTTCCCTCCAAGCTATACGAGACATCAACAGTTGAGCACTTCATCGCCACACAATCTGTCACCTGCAACATCCATCATCAGGGTGGTGGTTATTGATGATTGGTAGTTATTTCCCCACATGAATCCAAATCCCGGATTAGAGTGTTTTTTTAGTCAACTTGCCCAGATAAATAAGACTTAAAAAGACTGACGGCTGAACGAGAGATGCGTGATGCACAAGGCTCCATCTGCTCTTTCACTTTGGTCTCTTGATCCTGAGGGTCGCCTGCAGGACAGATAAAGCTATCAGCTCTGGAGACACAGAGGACCTCAGCACCCATTTCACAAGAACAGAGCACTTAACCCATCGACCTTAACTGCTATATATCATCTAAGACACACGGCGAACCGCTGCACTGCTATAACAGAGGGCTCAGAAAATGGCCCTGGTTTCACTACAAGGCTGAAGCTGTCCATCTTGCACTTTCCATCTCTCTCTCTCTGTCAGGTCAGTGAGTGCATGCCTTATTGCTAAGAGGGAGAGAAGGATTGCACTCAAAGCAATACAGAAACAGAAAATCTTTAATTGCTTTCAAACGGGGTTTTCATCTCGATCAATATGGACATGCGGAATCTTAGAAAAGGTTGGAGGACACCTGGAGTCACGACAGTCCTGTGAACAGTGGCAGATACACGCAGAGTGCAACCGCTCACGTCACAGTTTACAGGACTCAAGGCAGCTGATGCAGTTATCATCCACTTCACGTTTTGACTGAAAATAACCTACTTGTGAACGAGGCAGACATCTTTCACATCGTGCATAAACAAATTAATCAAATGCATTCAGCCATAAGTCCACATATCCAAAAGCGTCCAAAAATCAGCCCCTGCACATTTGTTAAAACCTACAGTAAATATATTACACTTTGATCATGATAAGAAATGTTGTATATAGCCTTAAAAGTAAGCCTTAATAGTAATTTGCACACACTGAAATGCAGCATTTTGTATGATTAGCATGTCTACATTAAAGCCTTCAGCATTGCCGCACATTCATTAGTGTTGATATTTTAGCTATTCCAAACACTCAACAATACTCAGGGCTGCAGTAATAGTCTCTTTATAGTCTTTATTGCAGGTCTGTTTCATCGGATTGCAATATCCTGTCACTTGCTCACATTACCAAAAAGAGACATGTTGGCACAATCACAAGACTTTTTCCAGTTGGGAGTGCAGATGGCTTTTTTGTGTTTGCGCTTCACTACCTGTGCTCGCTCTTCATCTCTCTATCTCCTCTATTTTTCGCCTCTCTCTCTCTTTACCTCTCACTCGCTCTGTCCTTCCTTTCACTCTCTATAGTACCTTTATTTATTCAGATTCCCCAATGCCTCTTCTTCTCCATCCCTCTCACTCTCTCTCCTCCCTCCCTGTGGAGTTCCTCTTGTGTGATTCGGTGCTATGCTAAGTAGCTTCTGAAACTGCACACACACACAGACGCGCTCAGAGAGAGCGAGGTAGTGAATTGCTAACAAACGCAATTTGAAGGAGCATCAGAAAAAAAACCAACCTATGATCCAGCTGACCTTCATAAGGCAGCCAAGTATGGCAGGAAATAAGGATAGCAGCCAAAAAGAGGAGGAAAGAGAGTGGTAGAGGAGAGGAAGTGCTGGATTTTGTAGCTCTACTAGGAAGCTTCTCTCTCTCTCATTCTCTGTCTTTCTTCCTCTGTTTTGGAAACTCTCTATGTTTTTATCATGTTGTTTGCGAGACTGGTTTCTGTGCAGCTGCAAGGTCATCGTCTGTCCTCTACCACCACTCACACACACACACACAGTGACACTGACTCCAAAGTGTTATCAGTGGCTGCGGTGCTAAAAGTGTGTGAAAGGATCAGACTGCATGGAGAAGAGGGGTCACAGGTCAAAGAGGGTGTCATGTTTGTGTCAGTGAGAGCTACCCGACTGGAACCGCTATTATAAATTCATCGACAGCCACATGGCGAGGTGTGTGTTTGTAGGATTTTGGCCCGTGACATGCACTAGTGAGTTTGAAGCTTGGACACTTGGATAGTGCAGGAAGAGGCAGTTATTTTGGTAACTTGAGACAGGGAGACATACAGACAGACACAGAGAGCATTTAGAGTCACATGTGTCTTCGGCGACAATGTGTCCACTGTTCTTTACACTGAGTGATACTGAAAAGAGAGTAGGGGAGAAGCAGGGTGAAGAGGGAGGTGCTGAGAGCATCTCTCCCCACTCAGGATGAGTTCCAGCAGGGCCTCCTGGATCTTTGAAGACCAACTCATGTACCTGGAGCAAGTCCAGGAAGTGAGGGAGAAAGAGGAAATGAGAGAAAGATTAACTTTGATCATATGTTAATAGACTTTTGAGGATTATTTAATCTTCATTTCATTCAAACCTAAACACTGACTTGGGCACTTGTTCAGATGGCAGCAATGAAGGCTTTAAGAGTTTTGGCATACACATACACACACACACATACACACACACGCATACACACACAGACACACGTGCGCACACGCACACACTCTCAGGGTAAGTCAGTGGCCAGTGGCTAAACATTTGGTGCTTTGATCTCTGGTGTCTGTCAGTGGCCAAACTCAGTTCAACACACTGGCCATATTATTCTGTTGTCAAGAATAGACCCAGCCCCAGACATCATGAACACCAAAGTGTTCGAGCCTCTTTAAAATGATTGAATAGGGAAGCCATGAACGTGATAACTCAAGTGCTTTTACGTAGGAGGTAACAACTTAGCTGCTAACAGCTGAGCTTCCATTTGGCTTTTAGGCAGGAGACCGGAGTTTTGTCCCTTCACAGTCACTTTTATTGACTGTAACCACCCTCATTATCCAGGGTTTATCAACATTCTTGCATTGTAAGAGGGTTGGTTTTCTAAGATGATGGAAAGGAAAGGATGGAAACAAATGTGGTACATGGAAGCAAACATTCATGAGAACATTTAGCGGTGTGATTAAGGGGTTAGGCTGTGGTATCTAGGATGTGGGGTCATCTGGTATGAGAGTGTGTGTTTGTGTGGTAGACTTGGTGGCCTCTCCAGCTGGCTGTGTGGATGGAAGATATATTTTTTTTACCAGATGGGAGGTAGACCTCTACAGTTTCTACTAATGTTAATGAGACATGTGCAGGACTGGTGTGTGCCAATGCGTTTTTTTCTTCTTCCATTTAAATCGTTCCATGTTAGCCTTTATATTCCTCTCCCTGTATGTTAAAGTGTGGTCACACACTTACTTATTATAAGCTTGTGTCATTATTCATTAAGTGTTGATGTTGAAACAACTCTTCCCACTTACTCGTGACACCTCCGCATCCCACTCCCTTCCTCCCGCCTCCACTTCTTTTTTTTCTGTCTCTGACACAATCATATCACTATTAATGACGTGACCTTCAACCTCTGAGAGGGGAGGGTGGATGAGGCATGGAGTGGAATGACGAATAGTTGTTGTGTTGCAAGAGATCAGAAAGCATTCTCCTCTCAGCCATACAGGCCAGCAGGCTACTAATTGACATATCTATTATTGATTAGCTCAGACTCCCTTCCCTATTAGCCTCTATTACTATGTGGTCCACAAATGGACAAGCTGCTAGCTTGTTCTCCGAGTATCCAGTCTCTCTCGCTTTTTTACCCTTCAGTATATCTCCTCTGTATACAGAGGAGATAATTAATTAATGATTAATGTCCTTACAGACATTCTCAGTGTATGTAAAATTTATAAAAAGCACACATATTTGCCTGAGACAGCAGGAAGTGAAAATGTGAGAATCATCTGTGTGTGTGGGTGGGTGACGGGAAGGTAGTAAAAACATGCAGGAAGCCTCGTGGTGAACATCTGTGCAGGTGTATCAACATTGCCATTATCAGCGACTGACAGGAATTTAGCGTTAATTATTAAACTTTTGTGCAGATTTAAGCCCAGTCATGGGATTTATTCCTGTGACACACACACTCTGCCCTTCTTAGTCATTGTTTGACTTAGAGTGTCAGTCAAAACCCCCTCATCCAAGTCATCAAAATTAGACTGCTTTGTCACCTATTGTGGCTTTCAGGGTTCTATGAACTCTCTGGGGATGTGGTGTGGTGTAGTTTCTGCTGAAAGCCTTTACTCTGAACCTTTAGTTTTTCTGTAGTAAAATCATTCAATTCAATTCAATTCAATTTTATTTATATAGCGCCAAATCACAACAACAGTTATCTCACAGCGCTTTTCATAAAAGAGCAGGTCTAGACCGTACTCTATGATGCTATTTACAGAAGCCCAACAGTTCCCACCAAAAGCAAGCACTAGGCGACAGAGGCAAGGAAAAACTTCCTTTTAAGAGGGAGAGAGAGAGAGAGAGAGAGAGAGAGAGAGAGACAGGGCAGGAGAGGAACAGAGAGAAAAAGAGAGGGATGGATGGAGAGAGAGAGGGGAGGGAGGCAGCCTACACAATATACACACAGAGGTACAGACAGTAAAGGCGATGTTGCTATAGACTAAATGAAAAATGGTACAGATATTTACAGTAGTGTTAATGGTAACAGTCGTAATGTTAATTATTATAATAACAATAATAACAATAGGACTAGTAACAATAGTCGTTGCAGCAGAGGGTGTTGAGCAGGAACACGGGGCAGCAGGTGACCCGCAGCCACAGATCCAGACTCCACAGCTCCAGAGCCAGAAAACCTGCAGGAAGTGATAGGAGGAGAGAGGAGAGGGACGAGAAAGCACAAGACTACCAGAAAGGGGAGAAGTTGTGTTAGTAACATGCAATAATGGGATGAGGTTGCATACAGAGGGAGAGAAAGTAGAGGAGAGAGGAGCTCAGTGCATCATAGGAAATCCCCCGGCAGTCTAGGCCTATAGCAGCATAACTAAGGGATGGTTCAGGACTCACCTGAGCCAGCCCTAACTATAAGCTTTATCAAAGAGGAAAGTCTTAAGCCTACTCTTAAATGTGGAGATGGTGTCTGCCTCCTGAACCCAAACTGGAACCTGGTTCCACAGGAGAGGAGCTTGATAGCTGAACGCTCTGGCTCCTAGTCTACTTTTGGAGACTCTAGGAACCACAAGTAACCCTGCATTCTGGGAGCGCAGTGCTCTGGTGGGGTAGTAAGGTACTATGAGCTCTTTAAGATAAGATGGTGCCTGACCATTGAGAGCTTTGTAGGTAAGAAGAATGATTTTAAAATCAATTCTGGATTTTACTGGAAGCCAATGCAAAGAAGCTAAAACAGGAGAAATGTGATCTCTTTTCCTGGTTCCTGTCAGAACACGTGCTGCAGCATTCTGGATCAGCTGAAGAGTCTTAACGGACTTTTTTTCAAGCAGCCTGATAATAAGGAATTGCAGTAATCCAGCCTAGAAGTAACAAATGCATGGACTAGTTTTTCTGCATCATTTTTAGACAGGATGTTCCTGATTTTCGCAATATTACGTAGGTGAAAAAAGGCGGTCCTTGAAATTTGCTTAATGTGAGACTTAAACGACATGTCTTGATCAAAGATAACTCCAAGATTCCTCACAGTGGTGCTGGAGGCCAGGGCGATGCCATCAAGGGAAACTATATCTTTAGATAATGCGTCACGGAGGTGCTTAGGCCCCAGAACAATAACTTCAGTTTTATCTGAGTTTAACATTAGAAAATTACAGGTCATCCAGGTTTTAACATCCTGAAGGCACATTTGAAGTTTAGCTTACTGATGAGTTTCATCTGGTTTGATCGATAGATATAACTGAGTATCATCTGCATAACAATGAAAGCTTATGGAATATTTCCTGATAATATTGCCTAAAGGAAGCATATATAAAGTGAAGAGGATTGGTCCGAGGACAGATCCTTGAGGAACTCCATGACTAACTTTGGCATGCATGGAGGACTCATCGTTAACATGTACAAACTGAAATTGATCTGATAAATAGGACTTAAACCAGCTTAAAACGGTTCCTTTAATGCCAATGAAATGTTCCAGTCTCTGCAATAGGATCTGATGGTCAATGGTATCAAATGCAGCACTAAGATCTAATAAAACCAGTACAGAGACAAGTCCTTTGTCTGATGCAATAAGGAGGTCGTTAGTAATTTTCACCAGTGCTGTCTCTGTGCTATGATGAGCTCTAAATCCTGACTGAAAATCCTCAAATAAACTATTACTCTGTAGAAAGTCACACAGCTGTTTAGCAACTGCTTTCTCAAGGATCTTAGAGAGAAATGGAAGGTTAGATATAGGTCTATAGTTGGCTAAAACATCTGGATCAAGTTTGGGCTTTTTCAGAAGAGGTTTAATTACAGCTACTTTAAAGTACTGTGGTACATAGCCTGTTGATAAAGATAGATTGATCATATCTAGTATAGAGGTGTTGACTAAGGGTAAAACATCTTTAAGCAACCTAGTCGGGATGGGGTCTAAGAGGCAGGTTAACGGTTTAGATGAAGAAATTATTGAAGTTAGTTGGTAAAGATTGAGGGAAGCAAAACAGTCTAAACATATATCTGGTTCTACAGCTGTTTCTAAGGTTCCTGAGTTTAGAGATAAGTTGGTGCCAGTTGAGGGCAGGTCTTGGTGAATTTTGTTTCTAATAGCTAGAATTTTATCATTAAAGAAGCTCATGAAGTCGTAACTACTGAGAGCTATGGGAATACTTGGCTCCAAAGGGCTGTGACTCTCTGTCAGCCTGGCTACAGTGCTGAAAAGAAACCTGGGGTTGTTCCTATTTTCCTCTATTAATGACGAGTAGTACGCTGCTCTGGCATTACGGGGCCTTCCTATAGGTTTTAAGACAATCTTGCAAAATTAAACGAGAATTTTCCAGTTTGGTGGAATGCCAATTCCTCTCAATTTTCCGCGATATTTGCTTTAATTTGCGAGTTTCAGTATTATACCATGGAGCTAACCGTCTTTGTTTTAGTATTTTCTTTTTTAGAGGGGCTACAGAGTCGAGTGTCATTAGCAGCGAGCCTGCAGCTCTATCAACAAGATGATCGATTTGGGAGGGACTGAAATTAGCATAGGAGTCCTCTGTTACTTTGTGACTTGCTAATGAATTTAGAGCTGATGGAATCGCATCCTTAAATTTAGCTACAGCACTATCGGACAGACATCTTGTAAAGAAATTTTTGCCCAATGGCGTGTAGTTCAGCAATACAAACTCAAAAGTTATCAAACAGTGGTTTGATAAAGAGGGATTCTGTGGGAACACCACTAAATGTTCAATTTCAATACCATACACCAAAACAAGGTCGAGGGTGTGGTTAAAACAGTGAGTCGGATGGAATCTAACAGAGAGATAAACGCAGTACTAAAGCTGTCATTCTCAATGTCCACATGCATATTAAAATCCCCTACAATAATAACTTTGTACGTTTTAAGGACTAAAGTTGACAAAAACTCAGATAAGAATTCAGAGTATGGGCCAGGTGCTCGGTACACTATAACATAATAAAGAGAACAAATAAGAGAATTGGTTGCAGTGATTTCCAACTTGGGTGCGAAAGACCAAGAACAAGGCTTTCAAATGAGTTATAGTTTGGTTTAGGTTTAGAGCTGATTAGTAGACTAGATAGCTGCAACTCCACCTCCTCGGCCTGTGTCTCGAGGAATGTGAGTATTAATATGACTGGGAGGGGTGGATTCATTTAGGCTAACATATTCTCCATCACCCAGCCAGGTTTCAGTAAGACAAAATAAATCAATATCATAATCTGATATTAGTTCATTTACTAGTACAGCTTTAGAAGAGAGCGATCTGATGTTTAAGAGTCCACATTTCTCTCTCCTCTTCGTTTGCACTATTGCTCTTGTGGTTTTAATTTTTATGAGGTTTTTATGCACAGCTCCTCTTCTGTTTACCTTTTTAAATAATTTCGATGGTCGGGGGGCAGACACCGTCACTATAGGATTTTCACTAAGTAACTCCTGAAATGGAGGAGCAGAGAAGTGTGTTAGACTGCGACTCTGCGTAGGGTTTTGGGTGGGTAACTGCTGAATTAGAAGGGCAGAGAAGTGTGTTAGACTACGACTCTGCCTCCTGGTCTCAACTCTGGGTTGTCATGGATTTGGTCCACTAATAAACTTTCTAGATTTCTAGAAATGAGAGCTGCTCCTTCCCAAGTGGGATGGATGCCGTCTCTCCGGATCAGACCAGGTCTTCCCCAGAAAGTCTGCCAATTATCTACAAAACTCACATCGTTTGCTGGACACCACCTCGACAACCAGCGGCGGAATGACGACATGCAGCTATACATGTCATCACTGGTCAGATTTGGCAGGGGTCCAGAGAAAACTACGGTGTCCGACATTGTTTTTGCATATGTACACACCGACTCAACATTAATCTTAGTGACCTCCGATTGGCGTAACCGGGAGTCATTACCGCCGACGTGAATAACAATCTTACTGTATTTACGTTTATCCTTAGACAGCAGTTTCAAATAAGACTCAATGTTGCCCGCTCTGGCCCCAGGGATGCACTTAACTATGGCCGCTGGCTTCGCTAACTTCACGTTTCTCAAAATGGAGCTGCCAATGATCAGAGTTGGTTTCTCAGCGGGTGTGTTGCTGAGTGGGGAAAATCTGTTGAAAACAGGTTGATGGTGCCCCGTGGACTTTGGATGCTTACGACTATTCCTCCTTCAGACAGTCACCCAGCCCCCCCTTCCTGGCTGCACAGGGGATGCCGGGGGACGGCTACCACAGGCTAATACAGGCCGTTCCGCACCGACTACCGGGGACTGGCTAGCTACAGTAGCTAAAGACTGATCTACCAAGGTGCAGAGCCGGACTTCTAAATCACTGAGCCTCGCCTCCATGTCTAAAAATAAAATACACTTATTACACGTACCATTACCGCTAAAGAAGGCAGAGGAGTAACTGAACATCTGACACACCGAGCAGGAGAAAGTAGGAGAGAGAGAGGGAGAAGGAGAAGCCATTGCTAGCTGCTAAGCTAAAGTCGCTAATGGCTAAGCTAAAGTACTGTAGTGTCAGCTACCAAAACTTTAGAACAACTATGATATTGAACAGCAGTCACTAAAAGATGGAAAGAACTGTGAGTGCTTAGGCAAAATTACTGTAAGAATAAGTGTTTAGCGGACAGTTGGCCGCTGTAATCTAACAAATGCCACTGGTATTTAGCCAGAGCAGCACAACACGGTACCAACACACAAGCACTGGAAACGGAAATGAGTCGACACGCTTACCGCAGTACGTCAGCCACCGCCAGGTTACAGGTTAAAATCATAGTAAAAGTACTTTCCATGGAAAGTAGATCAGAGAGTTGGTGGTGCAAGTCCAGCCTCTTGAGCATGACAATGTTTGGTGAATTTCTTCAGCATTAAAGTGGTCTAATTTAAATGTATTAAAAAATTGGCAAATCAAAGCTCTCCGCAGCCTCAGTCTGATATTTGCAACTTCTTTTATTTTTTAAAAACTGTTAAGTGACTTAAAAAGTTTGTATTTTTCTATTTTAGACACAGAAAAATGTGAATGTGATGTGCAAAAACTAAAAAATGAAACTGAACTGTGTGTGTGTGTTTGTGCATATGGGTCCTGCTGATCCTCCAGCTTGAACAGCAGGTAAACTCTGACCTTTGCCTCACGACCCCCGAGGTCATCAGTGACATGCATGTGACTCTGACCAGCTGTTGCTTCAGCACTTGGTGGGGTATCAGTCCATGGCGTGTGTGTGCGAGTGTGCCACCACATGCAGATGTTAGCTAGAGCTGTTTGGTTGCTGCTATTTTAATGAGAAATGTGTGGGGTCTCTGTGCGGTTGTGTGTGCAGCAGATAAAGAGATGCAGTTAAGTTCTAAGGCAAAAAGAAGTGCGGAAGAAATGTACGCTATTGCATTTTCCAATTACACAGGGGATATAGTGCACACGCAGATGCACATACACACGCTTACATGTAGTTGCGAGAAACCTGCCTGTAACATACAAACAGACATTGAGTTTGTGTGTGTTTGTATCTCTGTGTGCCACAGTGTGTAGTGGCCTGAATCTAATAGTGAACACAAACTGAAACCCACAAATTATAGTTCCTACCCGCCAAACACATCAGGTGAAAAACATCTGTGTTTGTGTGTGCGAGGATGCATATCTGTCAGTGTGTGTGTGGGAGTGTGTGTGTGCTTGATGGTCCCTGTGGTGTTGGCACAAGTGGGTTCATATCACGCCATTTGGTTTTGCTGTTTCCACCCGTTTAACTCTCTTTCTTTCCCTTTTTTCACTTAGTGTCCTGTTGTTTACTACTGTACCCAAAGGAAAACATCTGTAGCAACAATATGAAACAAGTGAATACATAACAGAAGCTGCGTGGCCATTCAATCAGAACGGATAAAATCTGTAGATTCTCTTGAGAAGAGAGCTTGATGTAGCTTATTACAAGTTGTGGCGTTGACAGTTAGATAGCACATCTTTTGAAGCCTTCAGCACTTTGAACACTACCTACGTCATTGATCCCTGCAGGGACAATCTCTTTTCTATTTATCCCTCCAGAGGGAGGTCAAAGGTCAGGCTCAGCTACAGCACAGCAGCCCTTGAGGTGATAATGATACAGTGTCTTGCACTTCTCCAAAGTGGATGATGCTGACAATGGGGTGTTTAAACTCTGGTCCTCCATCTGAAGTTCATTATTACTAACCACCTCAACACACACAGGAAACATACGGAAATATATTTGTGGTAACTAATGCAAATACCTGTAGGTGCAAGAGAAGCGATGGTACTTCCCTCTCGCTCAAAAGTATTAGTTACCATGCACAGTCTATCAAAATGAGAAAAAGTCCTTCGTAAAAAAGTAAAAACATCTACTAAAGTAAGCTACTATTTGGTTAAACTGCACATAATCAACGTCGCTACCAAGGCCGCAGTCTGTGATGTAGGTTTAAAAATACATATTGCGTCATTGTGAGGGTTCACAAGGCAAAAAGGAACAGGACAACTGTTCCAGTGTAACAGATGTTATTGCTGCTCCGGCTCTGTTTGGCTTTAAAGAGACACAGATTGTCTCACTGTTTAGTCTGAATCTACCAGCGTGAACTTAAACACAGCCACGCAGGTGAATGTTTGTGTCTGTGTTCCTTTGTGTGAAAGAGAAAGTACGTTTTTCAACATTAATTTTCAGGTAACACTGGCCTTTAGAGGTCAATACTGTGGATATATTGAATATATAGACATCTATTTGATGTATCTCCATCTATCCTGCCTCTTCCTCCCGCTCTTCCCTTATACAAGAAAGACTTTTAATGGGCCTGATATTTATTTATATTTAAATATTTATGATTACTTAGGATATTATGCTGAGATATTGATATTACGCAACAGGATGACTTTATTATATCTAGCAGTACAGTCTTACTTACAGTAAGATAAAAATAACAGGATTGTGTTGATTCAATGACTCATTCATACAGAAACTCTCCCTCACATACACACACACACACTGGGCTTTATGTACACACACTTCATGTGTGAGGGCTGGGAGATGCTGCAGGCACCGGCTTCTAAACTAACACACACACACACACACACACACAAACACATTGCTCCCACACTCACACATGCACATGCTAATCCTGGAGGGCATGGACGAATTTAGGGCAAGCCTGATTAGTAGTGCTACTGCTTATCACCCAGCGCCAGAGAGAGAGAGAGAGATAGAGAGGGAGAGAGTTTGGATGTGGGAGGGAAATTGAGGAAGAGGTAGTGGGAGGTTGGAAACCGTGAGAAGAGGTTTGGAGAATTGAAGGTATAGCAATGTGGATTCACACAATGGAATTTGTATTTCAGTATCTTTATTATTTTATTCATCACTAACGCACACACCCCGGGAGGTAACAGGGAATAATAAAAATACACAGAAGAAGAAGAGTAGCAGAGTATTAATTGAAAAGTGGGCAACCAGCCACTGCAACCTTGGACCTCCTCCTCCTCCTCCTCCTCCTCCTCCTCCTCCTCCCTACAAGCCTGCTCCCCTTCATCTTTATTTCTGCCTCTCTCTCTCTCTGTGTCCTTGTACCCTTTGCTTTCTGATGCCTTGTTCCCTTCCTCCTACATCTTCTCCAGTCTTCCCCTCTTCTCTTCTTCTTATACTTGGTAATCCTCCACTTCCCTCAGGACCTTTGCTCTGTGTGTGCTGCTGCTCCCAGTGAAGCAGAACCTCAAAGGAGAGGCCGGTGTTCTTGGAGTTTTTGATGTCTTCACCTCTGATTGGAGAAGAAGGCCGTATGTGCACTACAAAGTTGGTACCACTTTCCAATGAAGCACTTTTCTTATTAATAACATAGTGTTTATGAGTTGTGACTAAAGGCTTTGTTAATGCTTAATAAATAAGTGAAGACAGCCCCTTTGGCCCAAAATCATTACAATTTATTAACTGCACGTCGGACTCATTATTGTACAAATCCTTTATTATTGACATTTTGACTTTTAGATCTGTGGACTTGAGGGCATATCAGAATGTGACCCTTTCTTAAAGAACTGTATTATTACCAAATAGATACGATAATCCACTGCCATGTAGATTTTTACAACATGGCAACCCAAAACCTGCTCTTATTAATGGTTTCTAATATATCTTTAAAGTGAACAATTAACAAAGTCATTAGTTACTAATAATAAATACTTTATAAAGGGTTTCTCATTTGAAAGTGGTCACCTAAAGTGCATCATATTCTGTTGCTGTTAATGGTTTAAATTAAACGCAACCTTCACTGCTGTTACTCCCTTATTTCACTTTAAATGTTAAACACTGAGTAGTTTATCAGTATGCTTCTAGTGAGAAATCAACTCAGTCATGCACGCACTGACTAACTGGTTTTTCATTTATCCATTCATTTCAGGGGCAAAATTGGTTTTACATTTTATTAAAGTTACCATAAAATGTTTTCCAAACTATTACATTTGACTTAATGAAATCTGCAGACACACTGGCACCCAGGCGGTCCTTTACTGTGGCTCTAATAAACCTAACTCAAAGAAAAAAATAAGCTGTTAGAAGGACATTGTTACAAGACTATAATGCGTACGTGTACTCAGCTGTGAGTTAAGAGGGACCTTTTTGTTCTTTATGGTAGATTTGTTTTGGATTATGTCATATATTTGTTATATTAGACTATAAAGTTTATATTTAGCTGTGACATTGGTGCATCTCATGCAACTAATCGTGCATCGTATGGTCTAATGCTGCTCGTATTAAGGCTACATCCACACTAATACGGGGCAGACATAGAGACTTTCAAAAACGATGACTCAAACACACCCACGTTCACTTCCTAATTGGGTCTTATCAGTCACGACGTTTACTTCCCTGATTCGTCATGCCCCTATTATGTGACCCTTTTCTGGAAAAAAACAAACCAGCGGTTAATTCAAAATGGATGATGAATTACAGGCCTTTCTGACCTTGTTGTCTATCAGCTGATCCACCTCGTAGTCAGTACAAGCAAAGAAATCTATGATCTTACTTTTCAGCATCGCTGTTCTTGGTTGCCCGGTGTATGCCTGTGGTCATGTGAAATGCTCTTTTAGGCATTTCGGAAACGGTGCTAAAGGCCTTGTGTGTATGGAGATTGTTTTTGTATGAATATTAGTGTGGATGTAGCCTCAGACATGATTGCTCTTACTAAAGCAATTTAGAATTTGTATGCAATCTTTAAGAAAGTTGGAGCATTGATTATATGGGCTACTGCAATTTCTTTCTGCAGTATGCCTCTTTGGAGATGATTACAAGTAAATGAGCCAAACCACAGCTGCAAACACTTTTGACTTCAAGTGTGCCCATATTTAGAAAGATGGAAAGTCATGCAGGTGTTATGTTTTAGCCTTTGTAGCGTTCAGCTGCACTGGTATGTAGCTACTGATGCTAACAGGAGCTAAACGATGACCAGTCTCTCTCTCGAGCTCATGGCTTTGATGCTTTGAGTCTTTTGTAAGGCGCGTTTATCGACTGAAAAAAAAAGACTGAAAATGACCATGACTGCTTCAAGAGGAGGCTTGACTTTCTGTTTTCACTTACTCTCGTGATTTCTGTCACACTTCTGATAAATGAGACTGAATGCGACGTTTTGTCAAACCAAGCTAGAGTGGAACAAGAAGTGTGATGTTTTGACCAAACCAAGGTTAAAGAGGAACAAAAAGTCCTGAGAGATCTTGACTAAACAACAGATGCAGGCCGAGCTATTTATCTTCAGTTTTATATTTTTAAAAATTCATATTCTGAAACACACTCTGCGTCCCTCTCTCTCTTACTTTAACACACTGTAGAAACAGCTCTTCAGACAGGATATGCCTAAATAGCTGACTTGTGTCATCAATCAACACAAAGACAATGAACCACTTAGGAACAATAAGAAGGGGTTAACCAAACATCGCTCACACACACACACACACACACACAAGCACAAGCACAATCCTAGTAACCATTTTCATTGTCTGGATGCTGCATCAGACATGGTATTTTTCTTGTTGTAAATCAGTTTCAAATTAAGCTACTGCTTATAGAAAACATCATCATGTCTGCGCAGCATTCGGTGGAGGTCATTTCATTTTGTAAACATAATATTACCAAGGATGCACTATGCATTTACGTGCCCTTGAGGGCTGCCACACCTCATCTCACAGCTGCTTGTTTCACAAAAGCAGAGCTTCTGTCATTAACGTGAGAAAAGAAAAACAATTCACTGATGTTCAGCCATGTGTTTGTTTTGGATATGGGCTTGTTCACTTGAAATACTAAAACAACCTTGACCGCTATTCATTTGTTTTATCATTTATGTAATATTAAAAAAAAACACAGTTAAGCTTTACACCTGTGTATGAATGACAGGGCGGTTGTCTCACTTCGGATGATGCTACTGGTCTGCCGTCACTCATCATAATGCATGCTGAAGTGTGAGCGTGGACCAGGGGAGCCTGCTAATGGCTGTTCTGTTGAATGGGAGAATCTGCCAAAAGCTGGTGCATTCTTCTAACCTGTGGAGTACATCTCGTCTGACTGCTGCTGAACAATTCAGAGGAAACAGCAGCTGGAAAATGGCATTGAGCTGAGTGGATGATAGCGCTATAAATGTGTGTTTCTGCCGAGTGTGGGACTGTGTTGATCATGCAGCTGTGTCCTGTCTCACCGCAGGGGCTGAGAGCGATGTGTGTGTGTGTTAAGAGACTGTGGGGGTAGGAGCATGTGTGCGCCTCTCCGCATCTCTTCTCTCCATCCCGTCAGTTTTGATTGACAGACGAAGGAGGGAGGTGTATAATTTATCACTTCCTGGTTGGTCCAATCCCACAATGCCCTGCAGCCAGAGACCAGGGTTGGTCCCCCAGAGCAAAAGCCAGTTTATTAAACCCTTAATGGACACGCCACACACACACACACACACACACACACACACACACACACACACACACACACACACACACACACACACACACACACACAAACCATGTTGGTCTCTCTCCCTGGCTGCCTCTCAGTCATGTTTAATGTATAATGAATGAATGATTCATGGCAGGGGAGAGGATTTTGTATTTTAGGACTACTTATTCATTTATACTCACACCAGTCGCTTTTTAAAATATACCCTGGGTGTGATTCCCCCCCTCGCATGTGAAAGGTTGGCAGTTTTTCCAAACACATCATCCGAATCATTTCTAATGTGAAACATTATTGTCCCAGTTACATTATGTCACAGCATTTATAAAGCTCTCTAATAACCTCTCCTCTATTTTTAATATTAACTTATCGGGGGATTACAATGAAGGTCTGTGTCGGACCTGTTCTTTTACACAGCAACACCTGGCTTCAGCTGCCACATAGCTGCATCAATATTTTGTATTAAAAATGGATCAAGATGACTTTGTATCATTAGAAAAGGGTTGCAAATTGCGAGGAATGAGGTTAAAGAGAATTATCACCCAAACCTGGAGATCCCCCCATCTTTGCAAAGCCTTTTAGCGTTCTTCTGATAGTTTTGTTGGCTTACTACTGTGTGTACTAAGTGTCTAACCACTTTTTCAGCCACAGCAGGCAACCGTTTTCAGTGAAATAGCACAAATAAACTCTGATGGTAAAACTTCCTGTCTAGTACCAAACAGCAGACAGACAAAGTTAGCAACTAGCTAGTAAACCTGGTGCAGCATTTAGCAGCTAAAGAGGATTTGCATAGCCAGACACATATGTCCTATGGCTGTTCTTTGTTGCAACATGTGTTTGATAATGTTACCAAGCACACAGTACATACGAATGGGCACTGTGTGTGCATGATATTTGATACGTGGGGAGCTGCAGGCTCCTGCTGTCAAAGAGGAGGCATTTACCCAACCTGCAGAGCATCCTCTCTTCCCGTGTGACACATGTCAAATCAAATGTCTTCACAAAGTGCCTCTGACAAACAGCTCCGTATGTCATCATGTTGATAAAAGACAAGCCGGAGATGAAAAGCAAGAAATTGTATTGTTGTTTATCTTGGGTCAGGCTCTTTTTTTTGTAAGTGTGTGCGGCTGTGTGTGAGGTGGGCAGATGGTGTAGCTGTAGGAATCATCTCTCTACATTAGGGTGCACAGCAGGTGGTGGCACCGTGTGCATGTGTGTGCGCATATATGTGTGTGTCGCCATGTCCTACACAGCCGGCGAGGACCAGTGTGCAAGGACATCTCTCTAGACCTTGCCTTTGGCCTGTGTCACTAACACTTATATCTACTTTGCTGTGTGTGTGTGTGTGTGTATCGGACCAGCAGAAGGACATAGACTGTAAAGTGTGTTTAAAGAAGTGTGAGGCTGCAGGGTGTATGGATGGCAGAGCAGATGAAGAGAAGCGACAAAAGGGGCAAATATTAGAAAAGCAGACGACAGAGAGAATGAGACTGAGAGGTCTCTAATGTTTTTGTTACCTCACTTCTTATCTCCTTCAGCGTTCAGTTGAAGTCAGCTTTGATTGACAGATTGAGGAGGGAAGTGTTTATTTCAGTAGCTCGGTGTGTAAAAGTAGAAGAAGGATACTAAACTACAAAACTTTGAATCAAGGGGAACACAGAGAAACAACAGCTTTGTTGTATTTGAGGAACAGTTAAACAAATGTGTGTGTCTGTGTGTCTATGTCTGTCTGTCATATGCATCTGCTTTTACAGACTGCAAGCTCCCTCCTCACATTGGCTGATTTTCAGGAAGCGCTGGCCCTCTGCGAGCAAATCAGAGCGCAGCTTGCTGTTTGATTGCCCGGAGGCTTTTAGCTGAACAGATGGCTTCTTAGTGAATGAGAAATGACATTCGTGTGAAATGTTACTGGAAACAGACGCAGACTGACTGGATGAGGGAGTCTGGATGGAGAAAATGTCTGTGATTCAGTTACGGGCACACATGTCAGTGTGTTGGGATCTTTTTTCTTTCCACAGAAAAACACAGACTAAGTGGAAAACCATGTCAAAGCTGAGTGCCATTTATCAGAATATCCTGACATGGTACTTTGAGTCCCATCCACCATAACAGGAGGAGAGGATGGTAGTGCTAGTTTAAATCTTTTAGTCGACAGCTGCCAAATTGGGGGGCCATGTTCCATGTGTGGTCCTCAAAGGATTTTCCGCAAATGACATTCTCTTTCATGCAATTTTGGAAATGTATTAAGTTTTAATAGTAATTATTAGTTAACTGTCTTCCTTTTAGCAATTATCTTGATGAAGGTGAATAAATACATTTTTTGTACTTTTGTTCAAAGTACTATTTATAGCAATAAAAAAAAGTTTAATTTTAAACTACATTATGTCATATTATCTTGTGAGGTCTCATAACTACACATAACACATAACTTTGTTTATGTTATGTGTTTCTTAAATGAAGAAAAACAAGAATATCGGGCGTAGCATTGGGCGATGTCTTATCAAATCATGATGATGGCTCAACATTGTGACGTCTGTCAAACATCGGCGATGGACGATGGTTGGACGTCTATCGGCCCAACACTAATCGGGCGATGAATCAGAATATCAGATTTTAAAATCCTCAAATATCAAAATCTGTATCGGTCTTAAAAATCTTATATCGGTCGGGCTCTACTTGTATGTACTCACATCAAACATATGCTTCTTTCTGTTTTGCTGTTGACAACACTCCTCTGTTAACGTGTTACATTGTCACCTCCTCACCTGTACCTGCAGAATAATACAGGGTGTGTACATGAATGCTGTTGTTCTCTCCTTTCATCTCCCTTTCTTTGAATTCCCATATTAGAGTTAGAAAAGCCCATTATAGAGAGGAATGCTATTAGTTCTCATTTACGGGTTTATTATTCTATATGACTCCTGCACATTAAGTAGAGGAGAGTGTGTGTGAATATTAGAGCCCATGTGTTTGTAGAGGATGATATGGCAACTTAAGGCATAAAGGTTAAAACTACTTAGAAATAAAAACTAACACAGCAATCCCCGTACAAATGAAAATTCCTGAGCAACAAAACACATAATTGAAAGTTATATTAATTTATTTCTGGGGAACAAGTTGCGTGAAAGCACTCATGATGCAGCACCAGCGTATCAAGTGCTTAGTGCTAACATGTTAGCTAAGAGTTAGCACATATCCAGCAGACTCCCATACTTACAAAACACCTTTTCAAGTCTGTTTTAGTCTTCTTCATACTGTTTTTGAAGCTGATACCGACAACATATCTGTCTATATGTATATATTTATTTTTTTCATATACATGTAAGATACCACACTGTTTTGACAAGGATCCCTGAAAGTGGCTATTAAAGAAGTATGACTGAAGTGAGCAGACAGTTGTTACTGCTGGATAACACTATGTCAGTGATCTTTATGAACGCCCTACTCGAGACACTGTTTCTAAATGACTTCAGATATTTATTTGACATTTCTATAATTCCATTTCTTGTTACTTGTTACTTGGCCGACATCATAGAGACATATTTGCAAGAAGCTAACCTTGTCCTTGTCCTGCTGTTTTATTTGTGGATCTTTAGACTAGCGGCTCCCTAGTTATATTAAGAGTCTGCATCTGCTTGTGTTTGCACAAACTGGGGCGTAGGCTTTATTATTGTTGTGAGTCATGTTCCATTAATTGTTTGATTGTGCAAATACAGAGTAATGTGTAATGAGTAATATATAATATGTTTTGCTCTTGTTGGCTTGTTTGATGTTAAATTAACATCACAGGCTTTATTCATTAGCATTAGTCTTTAATCTATCCCCTGATGAGTTAATCTGTGGTACTATGAGTTCTTTCCTTTGTAGTGTGTGCCGAGGTGTGTGAATGTGCGTGTGATTAGCAATTACATGTAGACAACCAATCACTGCTTCCTCTTCCTCAACAACAAAGGTCAACTAAGGTCAGCATTGTATGACTTCAAAAAACCTTCACACACACACACACACACACACACACACACACACACACACACACACACACACACGTAGACACAAATACACACTCTCTCACCAGAACTCCAAAGATGTTCAGTACACAGCTGTGCTCTTTCCTCCCAGCAGCGGAGCAGAGACATCAACACACAAGCACACACAGACTCATATGCTTTGTCCTGTAGTGGATGAAAGAGTAGGAGGGAGAGTGACTGAGAGAGCAAACAAGAGCTGGAGCAAAATCCAAAAGCTTTTGGATTTGATTCATATGATTGTTTTGAGATTAAACAGACAAATATAGCTGAGATTATACATCATGCATTATGTAAAAGGTAAATGCATTATTTATTGTAAATCACAATTATGCTTAATTTACTTTATTGTATTTCTCCTCCGCAGTGGATTTGACTCTGAATGAATGTATGTTGGAGATATGGAGGCAAACAGAAAAGGAATCCAGATGGATGTTAGAAGAACAATCGAGACAGAAAACAAGAGTTGCTGTTTGCAGTTAAGAGAGGACAAGAGAAAAAAGACACAAACAGAGTGAAAAAGAGTGATGAAGACTGAGAGGGATTAAAGGAGTGAATCTGTAAATCTGATTGGGTGAGAGGGCAAGGTGAAACGGCGGTTATTCTCATCTCATCTCCTGGCTATTCTCATCCCTCCACTCCTTATCTCTTTATCTCTTTAAACCTCTTGCTGGGAATATGGTGTTTGATTTATCTCATCCAGTCGACCATTTCATTTACACAGACACAGGAGGCACTGCACATATTTAACTTTGAGTTTCCAGTAAATCTCAGTCTGCCAGCTCTTTGAGTTCAATCTTTTAAAATTGTCATTGACAGCAGCACAAACTTCTCTTGAGTCTTGTAAACCTCAGCCTGTCTCTCCCTTTTGGTCCACAGACACCATTCTTGGCCCAGAGAAGTCCTGGGACGTTGCAAACTTCAGCACCTTCCTACTGGACCATTCATCAGACACACTGTTCCTGGGCGCCAGGGATGCCATACTGGCTGTGGACACCAAAAATCTGGACCAAAAACCAAAAAAGGTTTGAAGGGTTTGTGTGTGTGTTGAGTGACTGGTCATTATATTTGTCACATCATAGTATTAACAGTGTTAATTTACTCACTAACTGATTTGAACTGATGGACTGTCTTCTTGAAAGAATTATCTCACTACTTATTTTTGCCATTAAAAGATGAATCAACCAGTAAGAGAGAGGAATAGTCTCACATTCAGGAAATGCCGTTATTCACTATCTCATCAAGAGTTAGATGAGAAGATCGATGTCACTCATAGCTGTGTGCTAAATATGAATCTAGGCTAGCGGTTTTCCCCCTGCCTCCATTTAGCTGAGACTTTTATCCATAGCAACTTACAATTCCTACATATGTCAGAGGTCGCACACCTCTGCAGCAACTAGGGGTTAATTATCTATTGAATGCGGCTTCCTACTTGACTGTGGAACCGATTCAAATGCTGTTTTCAGGGACAATTTTCTGAGTTTAGAGAAGTGTTTTTTTTTTTTCGTAAATGCATTCTACTGTTGAGCTTATTGAATAATATATTGGGGGGGGGGGCAAGGTGCAACTTTGCTTTCTAAACACTGACTAATAATCAGCTACTGATGAGCATGTGACAATGACTTTTTCAGTTCTCTCTGCCTCTCTTTTTCTCTTGTTCCAGATTGTCTGGGATGTGCCGGAGGACAAGAGGAGGTCTTGTGTGGCAAAGGGAAAGACAGAGGTGAGAGATGTGTGTGTGTGTGTGTGTGTGTTTTCCTCTCACACACCTTCTCATTTTGTCTAATTGAGCTCAGCATGTATATTAATACCTTTAACTGTAAGAAAGGTGCCATCAACACGCATTAATGCCTGTGTGTGAAGTTGTCTATGAAGATCCAACGAAGGTTAAAATCAAGGGCAACTGGACTTGGTTGAAGATACTGGAAGATGTTTCGTCCCTCATCCAAAGGACTTCTTCAGTTCTGACTGACTGGCAGGGAAACTCAGCTATTTAATTAACCTCAGTGGGGTCGTTGGCCCGGGTCATCGATACCGCTGGTTCGTTAGTGTTCCTTGTTGCTGTGACGACAGTCGTTACAGTCGTTAAGACTACCTGTGATGACAGTGACTCACAGTGTTTACAGTAGCTTTGTCTTCCATTAATCCTGTGGAAATGATGCTGTACAGAAACATCCAGGAAATTTATGTTTAAAATGATGTTCAGTTCCTACAGGAACAGCTCTTTGCCTCTATGCCTCTATAATATTTAAAGTCTCACATGTGTGTATTCATTTTAAATTATTTATACACATTTTTTAAAACCCCAACCTTAGCAGTTACTTACCATGTTATTTTAAGTATAATATATTGGATTCAAGTGGCCTCAGACATTTGAAATGTGTGATTTCATGGGCATATATTTTTGTGCTCCTGCATGGACATGTATTTGTGTGTGTGTGTGTGTGTGTCACAACCCCGTGCTGTTAGGCATTGGATAGGAAGTTCTGGGATTTATGCCAAGACCTCATCAGGGGTATGTGTGTGTGTGTGTGTGTGTGTGTGTGTGTGTGTGTAGAAACAGAAAGAGAGTTAAAGAGGGCGTATGTGAAGTCACAGATGTCGAGTAACTGTGTACGGAAACTGATGAAATAGAGCGTACTGTACACTCAAGCTGTACACCTCATTATGCTTTGATTACAATAAGACATCAACCCAACTGCTTACAGTAAACTAACTGCTCACTGGAACTATATTTGTTGAGTTGTGTCTTACTGATTCATTGGTTCATAGACAGTTTACCGGGCTTTGCCAGGCTGAAATAGAGCTTCCGCATCATAAGGTAGAGTTTGAGATTACTCTAATGAACTGATAATGGTAAAAATGCCTGAAAAATGCATTTAGTCCAGCGAAATGAGGTCAATTCCAAAGATAAACAAAGCTAATGGAAGGTCAGTGTATTAACAGAAGGGAAGTGCAATTAGTTTTGACCCATTTTATATAATCACCGTCATCAGTTTTCTTCTTTCCACTGTAAGGAGATAGAGAGGTGAAAGGCTGTGAAAAACACTCTCTAAAGGCAGGAAAGAGAAGGGTTTAGGTTTTTTGTCTGAGAAAACATTGATTACAAGATTACATTTGAAATAGAAGGATTAAAAAGAAGGAGGAAGGTAAGGAAAAGAATGATAGATAGGAGAAAGCAAGGAAGCATAAGGAGCATTGTTAGAAGACCAAGAGAGAGAGAGAATGAGTGCAGGAGACAAGAAATGGATACAGATTAGAGAGACAAGATAATCGAGTCAACAAGAAACTACCTTGAAGTTGACCCAGAGAGACACGATGTATATTTGTGTGTGGGCAGATAACTAATATTGTGGGGGAAAAATAAATAAATAATCATAAATCTGTTTACACAGTCACACTGTGGGGACTCGCCTTCCATATAGGGACACAATGCAAGTCCCCGTAAGGTAAATCATTAAATTTTAGGGTGAAGACTTGGTTTGAGATTTGGGCAAGGGTTAGTTAGCAGTTAGTAGGTGCACAATGCTCTGCTGCTATGAGCAGTATTTCACTGGAGTTCAACATTGGATTGATCATGCGGCAGAACAAAACATCAGAAATGCGCAATCTTTTGTGAGACAAAAACGGTAGTGTATCACTATTCTACTGAGCTCAAGTGTGTCAATGATCCCCCAAATCCCAGCCTACAAGAACCCGAATGTCTAAAACCTAAAGTTCATTCATGTGTCAAGAACTGTTGACTCATCTGTGCTTAATATTTGGTGTTGACTTGAGATGTGTTTACCTGTCATAGAATACGTGCAGGTTTGTGCTGACTTGTCAACACTTGCTACATGAGGGTGATCGGTTTTTGACTGATGAACGCACGGGACAGGATTTGTTTTTGCACTCTCAGAGTGAAATGAATGCTGACAATTTCACTGTGGTACAGGAGTGTGTGTCAGCATGAAAGCTTTGAGGTGTTTTGGTGGCAGGACACCTCCACGGAAGCTTTTAACATAAAGAAGCATAATCAGAATGATAATATCCAGTACACTTACATAGAATCAGAATCAGATCAGCTTTATTGCCAGGTATGTGTACACATATGAGAAATTTGACTCTGGATTGTACATTGTACTCACAATGTGCTTACTCATACAAAAATACAAAATCACAATAATAAAAATAAAATAAAATCAGACACAGACTTCAGTGTAGACAACACAAATAAACACTATGAACAAAAACAATATAGACATATTGATAAATAGTACAGTGAGCAGAGTGCAAAGGATGCAGGAGTATGTACATGTTGGAGGTGGATGTGATCTACAGGTACATATACATGCATACTAGGGGTGGGGGAAAAAAACGATACAGCATAGTATCGTGATATTTGCCATGGCAATACTGTATCGATACACGGAGGCCAAGTATCGATATTTTATAATATAAATTGCAGATGGGACTTTTAACTTTTTTGTACTAGAATAATAAGTTTTCTAGTGGACTAAAAATAGACTTTAACAGGACCATATAGAGGACTGAAAAAGTGATATGAACAAACAGAGAAATGTATCTTTTTAGATAAACAGATGTTGACAAAGTTTGACTTTAGGGACCATAATTGGAAGTTGGAAAAAGGTAATAAATTGCAATATATCTCAATATATTTAAAATCGCATTTAAAAAGCATAGTGCAAAGGATGCTGGAATAAATAAGTATTTTGTGCAGGAGTGATGAGTTGAGGTAGGTGGATTTGGTATACAGTATCTACAATATGACAATATAACAGTATGAACAGCACTCAAATAGAGAGTGGTGAATAACTGAATAATAACTGTTAGCCAGTAAACAGGTGCTGATTAGAGGCAGAGTTACTGGGTTAATTCACAGGAATTTTTCCTGACACCTTGAGTCAGAAATCAGATGTTCATCAGAGTAATGGCTTGTGGGAAGAAACTGTTACAGTTTCGTACAGTGCTCTGTAGCGCCTACCAGAGGGGAGAAGCTGGAACAGGTTGTGTCCGGGGTAAGATGGATCTGCAGTGATGTTTCCTGCCCGTTTCCTGACTCTGGAAATGTATAAGTCCAGAATGGAGGGCAGGTTGGCACAGATGATTTTTTTTCTGCAGTCCTGACTGTCCGTTGTAGTCTGCTCCTGTCCTTTTTGGTGGCCAAACCAGACAGTGATGGAGGTGCAGAGGACAGACTGGATGATGGCTGCGTAGAAGTGGATCAGCAGCTCCTTAGGCAGGCTGAGCTTCCTGAGCTGGTGCAGGAAGTACATCCTCTGCTGGGCCTTCTTGATGATGGTGTCCGTGTTGGGCTTCCACTTCAGGTCCTGGGAAATAGTGGATCCCAGAAACCTGGGATTCCACAGCAGACACAGGGCTGTTGAATGTGGTGATGAGGGGCAGAGTGGGGGGGCTCCTCATGAAGTCCGTGATCACCAGAGTGCCAGCTGATCAACCTCCCATCTGTAGGCCGACTCATCACCGTCCCAGATGAGGCCGATGACTGTTGTGTCGTCAGCAAACTTAAGGAGTTTGACAGATGAGTCTCGTGAGGTGCAGTCGTTGGTGTAGAGGGAGAAGAGCAATGGGGAGAGCACACACCCCTGGGGGGCGCCAGTGCTAATAGTCCGGGTGCTGCATGTGATGTTCCCCAGTCTCACCTGCTGACTCCTGTCAGTCAGGAACTTTGTGATCCACTGACAGGGGAGGCTGGCACAGTAAGCTGGGTGAGTTTGTCTTGGATGATGTTGTTGAACGCCAAGCTGAAGTCCACGAACAGGATCCTTGCATTTGTCCCTGGAGAGTCGAGGTTTTGCAGGATGTGATGCAGACCCAAGTTGACAGCATCATCCACTGACCTGTTAGCCCTGTAGGCAAACTGCAGGGAGTCCAACAAGGGGCCTGTAATGTCCTTCAGGTGGGCCAACACCAGTCTTTCAAAGGACTTCATGACTACAGATGTCAGGGCGACAGGCCTTTAGTCATTTAATCCAGAGATGGAGGGTTTTTTGGGGACCGGGATGATTGTAGAACATTTGAAGCAGGAGGGAACTTCACACAGCTCCAGGATGGAGACAGGATGGAGACACACCGTTGGGGCCAGGAGCCTTCCTGATCTTCTGCCTGAGTTGTGAGCTGGCTCACATCCTCTTCACAGATCATGAGTGCAGGTGAGGGGTCAGAGAGGAGGGATGGCAGTGTGTCAGAGGGGGAAGGTGAGTGTTTGAAGATGGTGTTGGAGCGGGGGGAGAGGTGTGACTGTGGGCTTTTCAAACCTACAATAAAAGCCATTCAGCTCGTCTGCCAGTTGTTGAGTACCAGCAGTGTTGGGGGTTGGTCTCCTGTAGTTGGTGAGTGTCCACAGGCCTGTCCACACTGACGCAGGGTCGTTGGCTGCAAAGCTGTTATTTAGCTTTTCAGCGTAGCTCCTCTTTGCTGCTTTGACCTCTTTAGTCAGCGTGTTCCTGGCCTGGTTATACAGGATTCTGTTCCCACTTCTAAAGACCTCCTCTTTGGTCTGATGAAGCTGCCTGAGTTTCGCTGTGAACCAGGGTTTTGGTTGTTGTATGGGCGGAAGGTTTTAGTCGGCACACACATGTCCTCACAAAAACTGATGTAAGATGTCACAGTGTCAAATATAGAATAGAATAAAATAGAATTGAAGTACAGTACAGAGCCATTCGATTCACCCCATGCCAGTTTGTGAATGAAGCTTATTAGTATGAATGAGGTTAATTTGGACCAATGAAATAGCTAATCCCAAGCTGATCCCTTTGTTACCAGCCTGAGCGCTCTTTCTCCCTCTCTGGCTCTCTTGTCTGTCTCACGTGGAGCTGTACCAGCATGAGGGCCTTTGGTGTGTTGGTAGGGGCTGATTTGGGTGACATGATCTGGGCATCAGAGAGGATCAGGTCCCTGGGGGGGGGCGAAAGTGACTCAGACCTGGATCTCATCCAGGATGGCACGCAAGCTACACACCTACACAAGCTTACTGAAAATTGCCTGCGTCATGGTTTTACGGCAACTGGGGAGGCATAAGGAGGGTGTTTTTCCATGACAGCTAGGGACTGAATATGTGTGTGTAAAGACAGCAGAGATTAAAAAGAGAGGAGAGCTCAACAAATACATTATCTATGTTGTGTGTTTATGAAAGGAGCACATAAGTGTGTATTATTTATGCACATGGAAGTGCAAGTGGTCTTAAGTTGCAGTTTGCATGCCTGTGTTAGTGTGAGTCACTATGTGTGGTCTCTGCTGGTAGCAGTGGGGGTCTCAAGTGTCTGTCCCAGCTGTGGGGGTCTCCAATTTCCAATCAAAATGATTGATACTCCAGCTGTTCTTACAATCCACTCCAACCGCTCATTGTGTTAAATATGGGACCACTTCTGTTCGTTGTCAAAACGGACGTGATTTTGAGTCTACTTTATAAAATTCACATGTTGTGTATATTCTTGTATATATTTAAGTGAATATCAGTTTAAATAAATAATACAGCTATATTTCAGACCCTGTATATTTTATCATGTATCAAGTTCATCATTTTATGCTAACTGAAAGTGAACCTCCTCTTTCACATGTAAAATGTTTCATGATCTGGAAACTGAGCCGGACTGTTTATAATCCAATGCAAAATGTAATACATGGGTACATATACAGTACAGTAAAAAATATATATAAATTCCCTCCTAATTTCTTAATTTGAGCCTGTATGCAAAAACAATTTTGGCTTGTCTTAATTCCTGGGTATTTGTCTCCCCCTGCAGGTTGACTGCCACAACTACATCCGTCTGCTGGAGTTTTTTGGCAAGGAACACATCTACGTGTGTGGCACCTACGCCTTCGACCCACAGTGTGCCTTCCTGGTTAGTTTGTGTGTGTGGGTGTGTGTGTGTGAAGCCGTCCTCCTGTTAGTCCATGTATGAATTTATATTTGAGCGAGGCATTATAGGGCAGATCTATGCCGGAGGCACACACTCATCTTCAACACATTATAATTTCAAACTGGTGTGTGTTTGCTTTTGCTTGCATGTACGTGTGTCCCTGTAGACATGTATCTGTGTGTCGTTTCACCTAAAGTATGAGTTTTAAGAGCTGCAAATGAATCTTTGTGATAAGCTCCCACACTCCTTCACACCCAAGTCCTTCACCAAAGGGACAGGCAGGCAGGAGGTTACACTCACACACATGCTGTTACCCTACCACCAATGTGAATTTATTCACTTTTAAACTTTCTCTTTTTCAGTCTCCACTCACATACTTTTTCTCTGTAATTGTTAGAAAATGTTTAGTGCCTGTCAACCAACAAAAGTGTTTAGATGATTTGTTGCCAGTGACATTTTCTAGAAGGTACTTTGAACTCTAAAGTCACTAAAGCTTTTAGCATAAAATAGCATAATTAGAGTCAGTTATAGTGACATTTTAAGAGATAAAATTAAGACCAAAGCTTTTTATTTTTGCAATTAATTTAGAGGACAATAAAACACAAGACAGCTGTGAAAAAAAAAAGATTAATTTACATAATTACCATTACTCGTTTGGAAATTCAGTGTTGCCCTTGTAGTTCTAACTTCTCTTTTCCTGTCGTCCTCCAGGAGCTCTCCTCCTTCACCCTGGAGAAAGCCGAGGATGGAGGGGTAAAGATGGAGACGGGGAAGGGCAAGTGTCCCTTTGAGCCCAGTCAGCACTACACAGCTGTTATGGCAGGTGGGACAGTCCTGCTGAATGTTTTATATTCTAATTGTTTGTCTAGTTGATCAGGATATCGACTCAATCTAAGGTATTATTTTTGGGTTCTTTTTCTATTTCTGTGTGCATTATTTAAATAAAACTCACTTAATTCTCTCTCTTTTGTCTAGGCGGTACCTTATACACAGCAGCCACCAGTAACTTCCTGGGAACGCTATTTGACATCTCCCGGGCAACGGGCCCTGAGCAGGAGCGCATCCGAACTGAACGATCCATCAACTGGCTGAGTGGTGAGACACACATGCACACTTGCACTCACTTGGAAACCCCGATATCCATATATGTTTTTCTGCACAGGCACACCAACATGTTCACTTGAAATTATCTTTATCATGTTCTCACAAGAAAAAGTCTAACTGTGTCTTTTTCAGACCCAGAGTTTGTGAGCTCAGCCTTCATAGAACAGTCTCCAGAGAGCAACCCAACCGGAGACGATGACAAAATCTACTTCTTCTTCACTGAGGTGGCCAAAGAGTATGACCTTTACACCAAAGTCAAAGTGCCCAGGGTGGCGCGAGTCTGCAAGGTAACCCAAACGTCTTGACTGAATGATTGATTGACTGATTCATCGCCTCATGTGAATTCACTGCTGGGTTTAATCTGTCTCCTCCTGTCTGTTCAGTCTGATGTGGGAGGGATGAAGACTCTGCAGCGACGTTGGACCACCTTCCTCAAGGCTGAGCTGGTGTGTGAGGACAAACCCAGCGGTCAGCGCTACAACATCCTGACAGATGTTTTCACCACGCAACACACACCAGGGGACCCCAGCAGCACACACTTCTACGGACTTTTCACCTCCCAGTGGTAAGCTGAGGCACAAGCAGGGGTGAAAGGGGAAAAAAAGCATCTCACTTATATGATAGTGGAATATTGTCAATTTAGTTTTTTGTTATTTTTCTGTTATTGGTGATGTCATTGAAATAAAAGCTGCAAAATAGGAGAGGAAGGATTGATAAGCGAGGCAGGGGGAGCAAAGATAAAGAGAGACCAATAGAGGTGCTCTATTGATGTCAGATCACATTTAGGGGTTTCTTCCGCATGTGGTGACTTTACACTGACTCAGTACAGTATTACAGGCATTTGTGTAGTTTTCTTATATAAGTTGTCAGAACGTCACTCTTGACTACAAGCACAGTCAGCCTAGCTTTTTCCCCCTGATTCCAGTCTTTATGCTATGCTAAGCTAACCGTCTCCTGGCTGTAGCTTCATATTGACTGTACAGCATGAATTTGGTATCGATCCTCTCATCTAACTTTCATCAAGTACAAGCATATTTCACAAAATGCCAAACTCTTCCTTTGACTTTGAAATGAACTCTTAATGCAACTTTTCCCCCTTCAAACGTCGCAGCATCACGGTTTAATGTTAACCATTCTTTTTCCTTTTGTTAGGGAGCGTGAAGAGTTATCAGCAGTGTGTGTTTACAGTCTGTCGGACATCATCAAAGTGATGGACGGTCCCTTTAAAGAGCTGAAGAAGACCTGCGAGAACTGGATCAACCCTGAACCTGTCCCCACACCAAGGCCTGGCCAGGTACTAAACCGTACAACCACTAATTACTAATGCATATCACCCTGTCTACTTAATACAGTGCATTTCATTACATTCTGCTATATTAAAAATGACTTTTTCTTCTTCCCTCACACATTTTTTTAGTGTTTGAACAATGCTTTGAAGGCTGAGGGGTTCGAGTCGTCCTTGAAACTTCCTGACAAGGTGCTGACCTTTGTGAGGGACCACCCTCTGATGGAGAACAGTGTTACTGCAGCACCCCTGTTGGTCCGGAAGGGAATCACATACACCAAGCTGGCTGTAACGCAGACGGGCAACGGGGAGATGCGGAGAGGAGCAGTGCTGCACCTTGGAACAGGTGAGGGGAGAAGTAGGCAGCGATAAGAAGAAAGGACGATAAAACGGACAGGAAATGTCAAAAGATAAACTCAAACCGGCAGTCAAATCTAGAGTTAATGCAAATGGAATAACTGAGAAAGAAAAACCTAATAGATTTTAATTAATTTAAAGTATGTTGAACTGTGATGGCTTATGGGTTAATAAAAATAATGTTCTGGGAAATATTTCTCTCTGGACATGTACAAATAATGAACATGACAGATATAACACTTTGGATATCAGTCAAAATTGTATAACCTTCCTCCTAAAATGATGTAAATACAACTTAATATGAAATAAACTAAATTAAATGTAGTAAATAAAACAAAAATATATTTTTTATTAATATTTTTTACCTAAAAGATGGGATTTATTGTTCACCATGTGCATTTGTGTGTGTTGCAGACCGCGGGGAGCTCCACCGGGTGGCAGTAGTGGGCCAGAACGCCACCTTACTGCAGGAAATTCCTCTGTTCACCTCGCAGGAGCCTGTCAACAATATATTACTGCACCAGGTACAGCATTTTCACATTTAGATCACATATCACATATATGAATCTACAGTGCTCTGAAATATCTGTTACATTGCTCAGTGATTCTATGGTGGTTCTGTGTGTTTCCAGGGCTGGGCTCTGGTGGGCAGCCCGCTGTCTCTGGCTCGTGTCCAGGCTGAAGGCTGCGGTCTGTATACCAGCTGTGAGGTGTGTGCCAAAGCCAGAGGGCTGGGCTGTGTGTGGAATGCAGCAGAAGAAGCCTGCGGGTCCACAACAGTAGAGTGAGTACTACAGGAAGACTTCCAGAAAATATAAAGCAAAGGCAGACAGCAGCAGTATTAGGTCGGAAAATTGTTTAGTTATGTGTAAAAAAGGAACATTTTGTATTTATAGTATGTACATTAATCATTCTGTGTATTTTGTTTCTAACCCCTAAAATGTAAGCAATGTAGGAAACACTCCTGTGTTACCTACAAATTTAACATTCGTTCCTAATGTTTTAACCTTGCTAACAAAATGTAAAACATGTAGACCAATCATTTATAAAAACAAAAACATCACTCACTCTTGAAAATGATTCAGTAAAACCGACAGGAAAAAAGGAGAGAAATAAAACCATCAATAAACACATCACAACCAAAACAATCTTGAAAACGCTGTGCAGTGTTTCCTCTAGGATTTTTTTCAGCAGCGGGGACAGACCTCCCCACAAAAAATGTTATGTTTTCCAATGAAAAATATGTAATTTCACATCATATTGGGCCATTATTTTCACCATACCTCTGAACAAATAGTTGGAAAAGCTAGAGCAGATAATAAATAAACAACACCCAAAGATCAGTCTACTGGGGAGGAACTACAACCTTTAGATCTGGAGAAAGTAATTTAGTTGGTTCTGTTGCTCCACAGTGATTTTACAGTAATGGCACAGCATGTGTTGGGCATCACCCCGAAGCCTTAATGGCAGGAAAACCCTGTTAATATGACCTCAGAAACATTATAGATACGACTGTTCACGTTTGCCTTTTGTGTCTTCATTTTACAGCTTCTGACATTTATCTGTAGACATTAATATTAAAAAAAGGCAATATGAGGTGCATTTTATTTGCACATTAAAATCCAAAAGAAACGTCTCGTCCTTCAGAAGGACTAGTTTGCATCACTAATTAGCTTTACTAACCTCAGCTCCTCCAGTCAACACCGTCCTTTCTTTTCCAAAACCACTTTTTCAGCAGCGCACCGCCGCTCCTGAATGCAAATAGGGGAAACACCGCCGTGTAATAATCACCTAAGCAGGAAATGATGAACCATCTGTTGATAGACTCATTAAATTTTTTGAAAAGATGTCTGTGAAGATTCTCAGTCATCCAGGTCATAGTTCTCCCAGGAAGGTTAAATCAAGGGCAACTGGACTTGGTTGAAGATACTTAAGACACCACTTATCCCCCACCTACAATGCTGTCCTTTCATCTGTTCTCAAGAGACTCACACTCACACTCGGCCTCTTGTGACAATGACAGTGATGGTCGTTCAGACTTGGCCTCAGGGGACTCCAACAACCATAACGATTGTAGTTACAACAGCCAGGAGCACTAATGAAGTGGTATCCATTAAAGGCTATTTTTCGGGGATCCTGTGGGATTCCTGCTGGATGGGAGTCAATTTCACTAATCATCACTGGAAATACAGTCAACGGGAGTGCGCTGGATGGGAATCATAGGTCAGTTTTTAAATAGAAAATTTGAATTTCTAATAGAATAAATGCTATTTTTGATTTTTATTCTTGGGAACTGGATGGGACGGGGGTCTTTCTTCCAGGACTGGGACGGGACAGGAATTTTCTTTTTTCTCTGTCATGGAATTGGGACAGGACAGGATTACTTTTTTTGGGAGCGGCATGGGACAGGAGTGAAAATCCACTCTGGTGTCAACCTGTAGCATCCATCACCTTGATAGTTGGGATGCCCTGTCAAGTAGAACTGAAGAAAGCCTCTTGAATGAGACGTGAAATGTCTTCAAGAATCTTCATCCAAGTCCAGTTGCTCTTGATTGAACTTTCCTTGGATATTTGAAGAGAAATCTGGAAAGATCTCTGTTCCCTCTAAAACTTTTGATGCAAAAGTGTAACCCTATTTTGTGTGTGTGTGTGTCCAGGCCTGTTCCAGGTGATATGGTAGACCATGCCTTAAGACAGTGTGATATGCAGGAGGGTAAGTTTTTATTTTGAGATCACAGACAATGCAAATGTTGAGTTCTTGCTGTCTAAAATGATTCAAACAAATAACACTTCCATGACTATGGTATGTCTGTCATTCACCTCTCTCGCTCTCTGTCTCGCTGTGTGTTCTGTCCTCCAGGGCGTTGCAACCCGTCCATCAGGGAGCTGCGGGTTTCTATGGGTCTGCGCCTCCTGTTGCCATGTGTCCAGCTGTCTCCCAGGCCCTGTAGCTGGGAGCATCCTCCCCACAGACACACCAGGCAGCACCACTCTGACCTGGAGGTGACTGTCACAAAGGACAGCCTGGGAAAATACACCTGCACATGCCAGGTACACAGGCCAAACATACAGAAATATACATACAGGGCTCACAGATGCCTATTCCACTTTCCTGCTATTTCCTGCTATAAGTAGCCTATTACTAAATGAGTCAGGCAATTTTCTCCACTGCTTATGTGATTTAAAAAAGGGGGTAAACTCAAACAGATCAAAACAACTCTTGTTCTCTGTCATGTCCCTCTACTCCAGGAGGCAGGACCAGGTATCAGGGACCCCACCCCCTGCCGCAGGGCCGTGTATCAGCTGACACTAGAAGGCCCCAGTGCTGGAGGAACGGTAGCGATACCAGGAAGTCGTCACGTCCTAGCCGTCTACATCCTTATCTTCTGCGGGGGTTTAACTTCAGGTGTATTCCTCATCTGCTTCGTGACCCGTCGTCAGAGCTTGGGTCGCCAGGGCCACCACCTGCCAGATAATTCGCTGTCGTCAGAGAAGGGGCGGGACTTGCTGGGCTCCTCAGCCACGCCGCAGTCCCCCAGCAGTGCCAGCCTGTTTTCCGAGGGATTCAGACTGACAGAAAAACGTAACGGGACGGCAACCACAACCACGACTACAACTCTCCTCAGCAACCAGGGTAATGGCGGTCACATTGGGAACAGCTTCAGTGGCACACTGATCAACAGCAACTCCAGTAATGGCCATGGGAATTCCCTGTACTCCAACTGCAACACAAGTAACAGCGGGCTGAAGATTACAGACATTTTAGTTGCCAACATGCTGGATGGAAGGACGGGGGAGAGGGAGAGGCCCGAAGGGTAAAGAGGGAGCCAGGGGAGGGGGACGAGGTGGATGAGGGGCTGGGGGATGGGTTAGGGGAAGGGATAAAAGTACTGGAGGAGGAGTTGTCTAGCCTTACTATGTTTAAATCACCAGCACCACTGGCCCAGTGTGAAGAAAGTTCAATATGAAAAGCGTAATATACTATTGATTATACCATTTTGCATCCTCCAAAGAAACTGAATACTACTGGAAGAAATGCAAAATGGTTACTGCCAAATGCCTTTGAATGGGAGCTGTGGCATGAAGACAGACTAAAGAGATATATGAGAAATATATTTAAGTCTAAGCATGTGAAAGAGACATGTTGTGTTTGGAGAGAACTGCTTCACAGAAAACATATTAGAGTGTTGTGATTCACTCAGGATGAGAGCCACAGCTGAATAAATGTGTCGGGTGTAAATATAAAATGTAAATATAAGCGGTCTGAATGTGTGGACTGTTGTCATGGAGCTGAGCGTGATATCGCACATTTTAAATGTTACAAAGAATCAAAGATAAAGTGTCTACATGTGTGGACATGAAAAAGCCATATTGTCTTTCACCTTAACTCCTGTTGTTGTTTGCTCTCTCATCGTCTCCTGATGGCACTGCAAAAGAAAAGTGCACTTTGAATCTCTCTGTAGCTCTCTCTGTCTCTTGTGTTTCTAATTGTCTCTCTGACATACCACTCAAATCCCAGACCCTGATGGGTCCAAAGTGATAAAGGACTGGTGAGTCATAGAAGGCCCTTCAAACAGAGAGATGCCACTGTCAGAGACTAAAGAACAATGAATTCATTGCGAAGGCTTCAGGTGGACTACAGTGACCATGACGGGGCTGTCCCTGCCGACACTGCTGCAGAGGTCAAGACGGTGATAGGGCTGACAGACACCTATCGGATTTGAGTCAGTGCAGAAAGCTGAAGAAGCACAGCAGATGCAAGTGACAGCTGCTCAGATTTGTCACTGTGCACATTCACATAACTGAGACAGAAGGCAGACGATTTTCAAAGGCTGTGAAATTCATTTCAGCGTCAAGGAATGGACCTTGCCAGACACAAAGCCACCATCACCTCGTTTTGTGAGTGTGGGTTTCAACATAAAAATGTATTGTTTTTGTCATGTTGTTTTGTAATAAAGCCTAAAAAAATGTCGCTATTATCACTGTTCCCATACTGTCTGGTGAAATGAGGGTGTGAAACAGTTCAAAGACTTGAAACAAATGGTTCTTCCCCTGAAATGGACCAAATCTTTAAGTAAATTCTGTGTGTGAAGTTGTATGTGGCTGTGAGATGATTGTGTTAAGTTTTTTTTTGGACATATGTTGCTTAATTAATGACTTTAGTTCTGCAGGAGCCCATTATGTGTGTGTGTAAAAGTTTGATAACTCCACTCCAAACAGCTGACGAAAACTACTTAGAAACTAAGCTTGTTAAGGGTAAATTTATTATTAGGACAGCACAACCTGTGGTCTGGGTGTGCCTCATACTGGAGTGTAACTTAGGTTAGTGCATTTAAATGAGAAAGAGCACTTTATATTTAACACCACTGACATTTTAGTAAGTGGATGAATTGTCCACGAGTGTGTCCTCCATCTTAGCTCCAATAAATCAAAGGTAAGACAAAGGAGTCATGCTCATTTTCTTTAAGTCTTCTATCAGTAAGTAAAATATTCTAATTGTGAGATATGGTTCATCAGTGGGATGGAAATAAGTTTTCTAGTAACCAAAAAAATTCACTTCAATATATGTATGTCACAGGGAAATTAAGTATCAGATGCAAGCCGTTTTAACATTTATTCCTTAAAAGTTACTAATCACTATTTAAAAGCTACTAGTAACTAACTATTCCATTAGTTACAAGTGCTTATACTTAAGTTAGCCTACTAGTAACTAAAAAAAGAGTTACTAGTATCTATTCTTTAGTTACTAGCTATATATAAAGGTATAGTTTTTGACTTGCATTTGACCGAGAGCGTGGAACAGGGTGACTGAACGATTTTTTGGGTGAATCCGTATCGGACAAAGCTATCTTCATGCAGAACAACAGCGCCATCTTTGCAGCATCACAATAATGGACATCACAGGTAATTATTTGGGAGTAATGACTCCAAAACGACGCATAATTATAGATCCTGTTGCAATGAGCATGGCTCCTAGAAAGGATACTCCCCCAACAACATTGGCTGATTTTCTGGACCGAAAGGCTTGGGCGCCTCAGTTTGAGTGGGCAGTGGAAGATTTTAGAATGTCAGGATTCTTGTTTGAGCAGGGAAAATTTCACCTTTATACAAGAGAGCTTGACGAAATTTTTCTTCGTGAAAACCTTGAAGTCTACGACTCAGAATCCTTCATATTTTTTAGATCATACAAAGACGATTCTATCATTTAAAATGCAAGGATGAGGACCCCAGAGCAACAAAAAGGCTACCCCATCACGTCTAAAGAGTGGGAGACGTGGTTCAGCACCGGTTTTGTGGTCCAGTGGGGAGAATGGGATAGAACCGTTGAATTCTTCTTGCACATTGATAAATTATTCAGATGGTATAAACCTTATGTTAGCAATAACGATATACTTCAGCAAAAAGCTAAACAAACGTGCGTATTGTGCTTATACAGATGAATGGAGAAGAAAGCAACCTCACATATGCATTGACACGCTGCCCTTCTTTTATATCAAAGGACATAAGGGAGAAATTCCGCAGAAGCTTTTTAACAAAAATTTCGCTGATGCTCAAAACAGCTATGTGGGTCGGTGCCAACGTGTGAATGCAGTATTCGAGACATTGCAGTAGCTGCTCTACAGATTTGGCTGAGGAATCCTTTTGTCATTGCTTTGCCTAAACGGGTAGTTAGAGTGGAGGACAGTGTGAATGCAGTAGTTAAGGAATCTCTGGACATCTGGAAGGGGGAACAACACTAAAAACAATGGGGAATGTGTCTAGTCTACTAAACCATGTCAAAAAGAGTTACATTATATACATACATATAAGATGAGAGCACTGTTGTGTGAAGCTGTGAACAATACAATATGTGAGAGAGATAGGATACTATGTTGTTCTAGATTTGACAAACAGACAGAATGTGTGACCTCGGGATGGCGTATCATGGTGCAAATGACAGCTGATAAATATGCAGATGTGAAATCTACTCTACACGATATAGCAAATGTTTTTCGTGAACGATAACAATTTTCATATGGGTCTTGTGTTTTGTTTTAGCATTGATTTTTGTGTTTTAATGCTAACCAGAAAACAACATGTGGATGTAGCTGATGTGATGTATTGCTTAACTGAATATTTGGTTTGTAAAAACACAGGTGCTTGTACTGACTTCTGAAAATTTTCTGCATACTTATTGACAGATATGTTGCATATGTTGTTGGAAATAAAATACTTGGGACATGGTGTTAGTCAAATGGGTCGGATGGCTAGATAAATTTAACTCATGGATTTTGGAAAAACAGGTCATTCAGCTACCTTAGCAGATTACAAAAACACGTATACATGGATACAGAGGATTTTTTGTCACCCTGCCCAGCAACTTGTCTGCATTATTTTACCCGAGCAATACAATAGCAAACTTTAGAACAAAACTATCCAATATCCAAAAACATGGAATTCTTTTTCATCAGAAGACTCAAAATTTGTTGTGTTTGTCCAACAAGAGGGTAGTTCTATCAGCGACACAGGGATTCTATACAACAATGTCACAGATAATAGCTGAACTAAACAGTTGTTTATCTGAAAACGACATGGGTCACATTGAGCTGATTACAACAATATTACCAACAGAGTAAGCATTTTACCAACGAGAGACGTAGAATTAACATTTCAAGGAAAACTTGAAAAAAATGTTGGGATTTACCCCCGGAGCGGCTTTTAAAACTCAGGAGGGAATTGCAACATTTAGATATCAGCCATGAACTAACACAGTGTTGACACAGACGTTAATGTAGGGATGTATAATATATTAGTTTATACCGATATTGTTGATCATCAAACAGTAGGGGATAGTTATGTCACTCTTTTAAGAATAGTACATATATCGGGGCCAAACAACCATATGATCACAAATACTTATGACAGACCACACCCGTAAAATATCAGTATTAGACAAGGAGCAAACATGTACCAGCCATATGCTCACAATGCGGACAAATACGCTGCAGCCCAAGCGGGTGGTGATGTACCAGGATACAACGGGCTCGGTGCTCAGTATGGTGCAGGCTTAGGAGGTATCTTTAGGGGTCTGTTTAGACTAGAATTCCTCTTACTCAAGAAAGGATTTACATTTGTTACTAACGTCATGAACAGACATCAAGAGGGATCGTGTATAGTGGCCGTGGCTCCCCGACCAATAAAACGACCTCCTGGGGAAAGAGGGAGTTCCCTACCAAGGAGGCGTAGCTGAACAACAAATAAGAAGACCCATGCTAAGACTAGAAAAAATAAACAAGCAAGGAGAAGCAAGTTGACAAAACGTCAGAAGGCAAGAGACATTTTCTAACGAGAATTTCATTGGTACATAGTCTGTCACAAGAGTGTGTTATGTCAGCTAGACCTGTTTATGGTGCTGTTAACACAAACAAGTATTGAGAAATGCGTCTACGACGAATTCCCTCCTCCAGCAGCGATATCAGACTCTGCACCCCTTGAATTTTTCATTCCAGCTAGTACAGAGGACTACTTGGATCTAAACAATACGTTTCTGTACACACTCGTAAAATCAACAAAGCTAACGGCGGAAACCTGGATCAAGCAGATGAAGTGGGCTTTATCAACAACCTAGATGTACAATATTTTCACAGGTCAACATATCGTTGGGGGCCGACTCATAACGCAATCAACAAACACATATCCTTACAGGGGTATAATAGAGTGCCTATTGAACTATGGAAAGGACGCTCTGCAGACACAGATTGGATCCGGACTATTTTGCATGGATACAGCAGGTCATATGGACGACGCAACGGCTGGAGGACGCAATGAGGGACTAGTTAAAAGAATGGAGTACACACAAGGCGGCCGCGTAGTGGAGCTAATATCCCCTTTACATTCTGACTTGTTTTTTCAAGACAAGTTAATGATAAATGGAGTAGACCTCAAGATAAAATTCACAAGAGCTAAAAACGAATTTTGCTTAATGCGCAACACTGTAGATGACTTTCGGGTTAACATTATGTCAGCAAGCCTGTTTGTAAAGAAAGTCACCGTATCTCCGACTGTTAAGCTGCACACGCTAAGGCATTAACGCATGGCAATTTTAAATATCCCATAGACAGAGTCTGAAAAATTTTAGCGTCCCAACAGGCACTCGTGTTTGTAATCAAGAAAATATATTCTTGGGACAAATACCTAAATTTATTGTAGTAGGATTTGAAGATCATGAGGCATTTACAGGTAGTTATGCGTGTAATCCATTTACATTTAACCATTATGATATAGAGTTTTTATGTTTATAAGTTGACGGCCAACAATATCCTTCAAAACCCTTTCAACCCAACTTTACCAGAGGGAATGCCATCAGGGAGTATCATCAATTGTACTCGGCAACTGGAAAGTATCTTAAAGCCCTCTAAGGCTTAGGCCGTGCGCGCGAGAACCGATGGCGCAGCATGGGATGCAAACTGGGTGGGGGGCAGCTGTACAGGTCATGACAGCAACCACATCAGCTGCGCACAAGGCAGGGCCACGTAAGCCCCCCCACACCGTCCTGCGGGAGAGGGCGCACCGCAAGGAGGATCACTCAGCCAAAACACTCAGTACTGATTGAGTCAGAGAGAGACGGGAGACATCCCACAGGTAGAAACGGATGAAAGAGCATGGGGACGACCAGGAGGAGGTGGGACGTGGTGTCCTCTGACGACCCATGGGGGGGAGGAAAAAAGCCTGAGAGGGTGATGACCCGCGACAGAAAGGAGCTCGTAATGCTTTTAGGCATGAACGTCAGGTTAAATGTAAATGCTCCATACTTTCTAGTCTTTTCGACCACTCAAAGCGCTTTTAAACTACATCTGCATTCACCATTCATTCACTGAGCCTAAGTGCTCAAGCAGAAACTAACATTCACACACATTCATCAATTCGGGGTTCAGTATCTTGCCCAAGGACACTTCGACATGCAGCCTGGGGGAGCTGGGGATTGAACCTCCGACATTCCGATTAACGGCCAACCCGCTCTACCTCCTGAGCCACAGCCGCCCCAGGGTTATGGCGCAGGATAGCTGAGCTGCCATTGCCCTGAATCCTGAGGCACGACGGAACCAATGCCAATGAACGTATTGCGGTAAGCGTGTCGACTCATTTCCGTTTCCGGTGCTTGTGTGTTGGTACCGTGTTGTTGCTCTCGCTAAATAACAGTTACATTTGTTTGATTACAGCGCCAACTGTTCGCTAAACACTTATTCTTTACAGTAATTTTGCCTAAGCACTCACAGTTCTTTCCATCTTTTAGTGACTGCTGTTCAATCTCATAGTTGTTCTAAAGTTTTGGTAGCTGACGCTACAGTACTTTAGCTTAGCCGTTAGCACTTTAGCTTAGCAGGTAGCGATGGCTTCTCCTTCTCCCTCTCTCTCTCCTACTTTCTCCTGCTCGGTGTGTCAGATGTTTAGTTACTCCTCTGCCTCCTTTAGCGGTAATGGTACATGTAATAAGTGTAGTTTATTTATAGACATGGAGGCGAGGCTCAGTGATTTAGAAGTCCGGCTCCGCACATTGGTAGATCAGTCTTTAGCTACTGTAGCTAGCCAGTCCCCGGTAGTCGGTGCGGAACGGCCTGAGTTAGCCTCTGGTAGCCGTCCTCCGGCATCCCCTGTGCAGCCAGGAAAGGGGGGCTGGGTGACTGTCCAAAGGAGGAATAGTCGTAAGCATTCAAAGTCCACGGGGCATCATCAACCTGTTCACGTTTCTAACAGATTTTCCCCACTCAGCGACACACCCGCTGAGAAACCAACTCTGATCATTGGCAGCTCCATTTTGAGAAACGTGAAGTTAGCGAAGCCAGCGGCCATAGTTAAGTGCATCCCTGGGGCCAGAGCGGGCGACATTGAGTCTTATTTGAAACTGCTGGCTAAGGATAAACGTAAATACAGTAAGATTGTTATTCACGTCGGCGGTAATGACTCCCGGTTACGCCAATCGGAGGTCACTAAGATTAATGTTGAGTCGGTGTGTACATATGCAAAAACAATGTCGGACACCGTAGTTTTCTCTGGACCCCTGCCAAATCTGACCAGTGATGACATGTATAGCCGCATGTCGTCATCCGCCGCTGGTTGTCGAGGTGGTGTCCAGCAAACGATGTGGGCTTTGTTGATCATTGGCAGACTTTCTGGGGAAGACCTGGTCTGATCCGGAGAGACGGCATCCATCCCACTTGGGAAGGAGCAGCTCTCATTTCTAGAAATCTGGCCAAGTTTATTAGTGGACCAAATCCATGACAACCCAGAGTTGAGACCAGGAGGCAGAGTCGCAGTTTAACACACTTCTCTGCCCTTCTTTTTCAGCAGTTACCCACCCAAAACCCTACGCAGAGTCGCAGTCTAACACACTTCTCTGCTCCTCCATTTCAGGAGTTACTTAGTGAAAATCCTATAGTGACGGTGTCTGCCCCCCGACCATCGAAATTATTTAAAAAGGTAAACAGAAGAGGAGCTGTGCATAAAAACCTCATAAAAATTAAAACCACAAGAGCAATAGTGCAAACGAATAGGAGAGTTAAATGTGGACTCTTAAACATCAGATCTCTCTCTTCTAAAGGTGTACTAGTAAATGAACTAATATCAGATTATGATATTGATTTATTTGGTCTTACTGAAACCTGGCTGGGTGATGGAGAATATGTTAGCCTAAATGAATCCACCCCTCCCAGTCATATTAATACTCACATTCCTCGAGGCACAGGCCGAGGAGGTGGAGTTGCAGCTATCTTCGACTCTAGCCTACTAATCAGCTCTAAACCTAAACTAAACTATAACTCATTTGAAAGTCTTGTTCTTAGTCTTTCGCACCCAAGTTGGAAATCACTGCAACCAATTCTTTTTGTTATAGTGTACCGAGCACCTGGCCCGTACTCTGAATTCTTATCTGAATTTGCAGAGTTTTTGTCAACTTTAGTCCTTAAAACGGACAAAGTTATTATTGTAGGGATTTTAATATTCATGTGGATGTTGAGAATGACAGCTTTAGTACTGCGTTTATCTCTCTGTTAGATTCCATCGGCTTCTCTCAGAGTGTTCATGAACCGACTCACTGTTTTAACCACACCCTCGACCTTGTTTTGGTGTATGGTATTGAAATTGAACATTTAGTGGTGTTCCCACAGAATCCCTCTTTATCCGACCACTGTTTGATAACTTTTGAGTTTGTATTGCTGAACTACTCGCCATTGGGCAAAAATTTCTATACAAGATGTCTGTCTGATAGTGCCATAGCTAAATTTAAGGATGCGATTCCATCAGCTCTAAATACATTATCTAGTCACAAAGTAACGGAGGACTCCTATGCTAATTTCAGTCCCTCCCAAATCGATCATCTTGTTGATAGTGCTGCAGGCTCGCTGCGAATGACACTCGACTCTGTAGCCCCTCTAAAAAAGAAAATACTAAAACAAAGACGGTTAGCTCCATGGTATAATACTGAAACTCGCAAATTAAAGCAAATATCACGGAAACTTGAGAGGAATTGGCGTTCCACCAAAGTGGAAAATTCTCGTTTAATTTGGCAAGATAGTCTTAAAACTTATAGGAAGGCCCTCCGTAATGCCAGAGCAGCGTACTACTCGTCATTAATAGAGGAAAATAGGAACAACCCAGTTTCTTTTCAGCACTGTAGCCAGGCTGACAGAGAGTCACAGCTCTATTGAGCCAAGTATTCCCATAGCTCTCAGTAGTTACGATTTCATGAGCTTCTTTAATGATAAAATTCTAGCTATTAGAGACAAAATTCACCAAGACCTGCCCTCAATTGGCACCGACTTATCTCTTAACTCAGGAACCTTAGAAACAGCTGTAGAACCAGATACATGTTTAGACTGTTTTGCTTCCCTCAATCTTTACCAACTAACTTCAATAATTTCTTCATCTAAACCATCAACCTGCCTCTTAGACCCCATCCCGACTAGGCTGCTTAAAGATGTTTACCCTTAGTCAGCACCTCTATACTAGATATGATCAATCTATCTTTATCAACAGGCTATGTACCACAGTACTTTAAAGTAGCTGTAATTAAACCTCTTCTGAAAAAGCCCAAACTTGATCCGGATGTTTTAGCCAACTATAGACCTATATCTAACCTTCCATTTCTCTCTAAGGTTCTGGAGAAAGCAGTTGCTAAACAGCTGTGTGACTTTCTACAGAGCAATAGTTTATTTGAGGATTTTCAGTCAGGATTTAGAGCTCATCATAGCACAGAGACAGCACTGGTGAAAATTACTAATGACCTCCTTATTGCATCAGACAAAGGACTTGTCTCTGTACTGGTTTTATTAGATCTTAGTGCTGCATTTGATACCATTGACCATCAGATCCTATTGCAGAGACTGGAATATTTCATTGGCATTAAAGGAACCGCTCTAAGCTGGTTTAAGTCCTATTTATCAGATCGATTTCAGTTTGTACATGTTAACGATGAGTCCTCCATGCACGCCAAAGTTACTCATGGAGTTCCTCAAGGATCTGTCCTTGGACCAATCCTCTTCACTTTATATATGCTTCCTTTAGGCAATATTATCAGGAAACATTCCATAAGCTTTCATTGTTATGCAGATGATACTCAGTTATATCTATCGATCAAGCCAGATGAAACTCATCAGTTAGCTAAACTTCAAATGTGCCTTCAGGATGTTAAAACCTGGATGACCTGTAATTTTCTAATGTTAAACTCAGATAAAACTGAAGTTATTGCTCTGGGGCCTAAGCACCTCCGTGACGCATTATCTAAAGATATAGTTTCCCTGGATGGCATCGCCTTGGCCTCCAGCACCACTGTGAGGAATCTTGGAGTTATCTTTGATCAGGACATGTCGTTTAAGTCTCACATTAAGCAAATTTCAAGGACCGCCTTTTTTCACCTACGTAATATTGCGAAAATCAGGAACATCCTGTCTAAAAATGATGCAGAAAAACTAGTCCATGCATTTGTTACTTCTAGGCTGGATTACTGCAATTCCTTATTATCAGGCTGCTCGAAAAAGTCCATTAAGACTCTTCAGCTGATCCAGAATGCTGCAGCACGTGTTCTGACAGGAACCAGGAAAAGAGATCACATTTCTCCTGTTTTAGCTTCTTTGCATTGGCTTCCAGTAAAATCCAGAATAGAATTTAAAATCATTCTTCTTACCTACAAAGCTCTTAATGGTCAGGCACCATCTTATCTTAAAGAGCTCATAGTACCTTACTACCCCACCAGAGCACTGCGCTCCCAGAATGCAGGGTTACTTGTGGTTCCTAGAGTCTCCAAAAGTAGACTAGGAGCCAGAGCGTTCAGCTATCAAGCTCCTCTCCTGTGGAACCAGGTTCCAGTTTGGGTTCAGGAGGCAGACACCATCTCCACATTTAAGAGTAGGCTTAAGACTTTCCTCTTTGATAAAGCTTATAGTTAGGGCTGGCTCAGGTAGTCCTGAACCATCCCTTAGTTATGCTGCTATAGGCCTAGACTGCCGGGGGATTTCCCATGATGCACTGAGCTCCTCTCTCCTCTACTTTCTCTCCCTCTGTATGCAACCTTATCCCATTATTGCATGTTACTAACACAACTTCTCCCCTTTCCGGTAGTCTTGTGCTTTCTCGTCTCTCTCCTCTCTCCTATCACTTCCTGCAGGTTTTCTGGCTCTGGAGCTGTGGAGTCTGGATCTGTGGCTGCGGGTCACCTGCTGCCCCGTGTTCCTGCTCGACACCCTCTGCTGCAACGACTATTGTTGCTAGTCTTATTGTTATTATTGTTATTATAATCATTAACATTACGATGGTTACCATTAACACTATTATAAATATCTGTACCATTTTTCATTTAGTCTATAGCAACATTACCTTCACTGTGTGTACCTCTGTGTGTATATTGTGTAGGCTGCCTCCCTCCCCTCTCTCTCTCCTTACATCTCTCTCTCCTTACATCTCTCTCTCTCTCTCCTTCTCTCTCTCTCTCTCTCTCTCTCTCACCCCAACCGGTCGAGGCAGATGGCCCCACCCTGAGCCATGGTTCTGCTCGAGGTTTCTGCCTCTTAAAAGGAAGTTTTTCCTTGCCTCTGTCGCCTAGTGCTTGCTCTTGGTGGGAACTGTTGGGCTTCTGTAAATAACATCACAGAGTACGGTCTAGACCTGCTCTTTTATGAAAAGCGCTGTGAGATAACTGTTGTTGTGATTTGGCGCTATATAAATAAAATTGAATTGAAATTGAAATTGAACCACAGAGAGGGCAGCCAGATCGTGTAAAACCAGCGGCAACACACCGCGTCACCGGCTGCGCCTTTGCACCCTCTAAGGAAGCGCTTCACCAGGGGGTGGGAGAGCACAATCCTGTCCCCGAAGCCCTTGTGGCAGGACAAAATGGCCGCAGTGTAGGTTTCAACCTTACTGAACGCCAACCCCCTGTCCATGAGCAGATGGAGGAACGAAAACACCGCTGGCAGCGGCCAGGCGACCGGATCTGTCCCCTACTCCAGACCCAGCGCTGGAAAGCCAACCACTTAGAGGAATAAGAGGACTGAGTGGAGGCGCCTCTCGACTCTTGGATGGTGCAAACCACCTCATGTGAGAGATCTAAGCCCTCCAGGCTTCGCCTCTCAGACCCAAAGAGGCTGGTCGAGGAGCTGGTAACTCCTGATTGTACCCCCCACCTGAAAGAGAGCGTCCCCCCTCCAGCGAAGTTTCTACGGCTGCCCTGCCAGCAGCCGCTGGAGACAGGTAAACAAGGACACGCTGGTGCGCTCCGGGGCCACCAGAATCACTGCCAAGGATGAAAACTGCAGGCGATCCAGGAGGTGCGGAATCAGCCGCACCGGCGGGAAGGCATACAGCAGCCGGGGAGGCTGGGGGCTGTCCCGTGGGCTCAGTGAAAACCAAAGGGCGCACTGAGCGTTCTCCTTGTTGGCAAACAGATGCACCTCTGTCCTGCCGAACTGGAGTCAGATCTGGGCCACCAGATCGGGATGGAGACGCCACTCGTCTGGGCGAGGGCCTCCCCTCAACATGATGTCCGCCCCTCAGTTCAGCACGGCAGGGATGTATTCTGCGCTGATGGAGAGCAGGTGAGTGCGCGCTCACAGGAGCAGCCGCCTGGCCAGACCCAGTAGCTGCAACGAGCGCACCCCGCCCTGGCAGTTTATGTAGGCAGCCGCAGCCCTGTTGTCGGTACGGACCAGCACGTGCTGGTCCCTTAGCAGAGGGGAGAAGTGTCGGATCACCCTCCACACCGTGGAGAGGGCTGCGGCCCTGACACAGACCGCCCACCACCTGAGAGAGGCAGGTCCCACCCCAGCCCATCAGGGAGGCGTCTGTGAAGACCGAGATGTGGGAAGTGACCCTGCCCAGAGGGACCCCGACCGAGAGAGAGAGAGAGAGGGATATGTGTCCTTCACGTAGATGGAGCCTCCCTGCCGCACACACTCCATCAACTGTTTTTACTGTTAACATGTGAACAGTGACAGGTCCAGGATGGGCCCGTCTTCTTCCTGACCAGGAAGTAGCGGTAGTAGAACTCCTTATGCCTGAAGCTCTGCCCAGAGGGCGGCGTTCACAATCCTGACGAAGGAGGGAGGTGGGGTCGGGGTGCAAATTGCAGCCTGTGATCCCAGCGGATCAGGCTGTCCATCCATCTATGCATCGAGCAGGAAGTGAGCCACTCTGAGTAGCGTCTCTGAAAGCGGTCAGACCTGCTGATGAGGCGCCCTGGTGGCCCTGAAGAGAAGCCACTCTGCTGCCCTTGGTTCAGGGGGTTCCCAGCCACGACCCATGGGGAAGGGGCCCCCTCAAAGGGCGTAATGTGTGGAGCAGCGATGGTTCGACTGAGTCAGGCACAGACAGCATTTGTTCAACAACTTCCATAAAAGGAGCAACAAGATTTCACACAGCTCTTTTTCGACCCATAGCTTACCAGTGGTCCACTCTGACCTACGAGGGTAGATGGACGGACAGCCTGATCCGCTAGCTCCCTGTTAGCTGACCTCACCGCGGTAACCGAGTAGCGTCGAGGCCGCATCATCGGAGATCAGAACGGGGTAAGCTCGGAGCTGCTCGGAGACCCGTGAATGGGAAGAGTGGAGCCATCCAACTCCCGGTCTACCGTCAACATCAGATCGAGGGTTTCGTCCAGAAAGCGAGTGGCCCACCACACCTCCTCGTCTTGAACGGCAAAGCTATCCACCCGCCGCCGCCACTCTGAGGGGGGGCAGAAGGGCGCAGAACGGGCAGTGCGAACCGAGAGTGAGCGCTTGGCTGGCGTGCTCCTGTCCGAGGTAGGCCTTGCAGCGGGGACGGTGACCATCCAGCACGATGTAGCCCGTGTGGCAGACGCTGCGGCGACTCGCCCCGTTCTGGTCGGCTTGCTGGAAGACATCGTTCTTCTTGTTTTCTCTTTAGACAGCTCAGTGCTGAAGAAAAAATGGGTGGGTCTCGCTGTTGTATATTTATGGGCCTCTCCTATATACGTAGGAGAGGCCCACGCTGTGGGTGGGCGTAGACTAAAATTCTCAGTGCTACGCAGGCGTGCGGAAGGGGTAAACCCAATAGCCTATACGAAAATAGAACCGCCATGTTGGTGCCCTTGATTTTAACCTTCGTTGGTCGCCATGTTGGTGGTAAACACAGACCCCTCCCACCTGGGAGGACAACACTGGGTCGCTATCTATATTGACAAGCAGGCTGTGGGATCATTCTTTCACAGTTTTGGGAACTCTCTGGTATACTCACATTTTTCTGAATCCTTTTCTGTCTTTCTCATCAGTAATTGTAAGTCCACGCAACATTCTGTTAGACAAGTGCAAGATGTGGATTCTACAGAGTGTGGTCAGCATTGTGTGTTTTTTCTTTACCATATGGATAGAGGGTTATCTTATGACAACATAATGACTAAATATAGTAAAAAACTGTCATGCAATGATTTTATTGTGAAAGATACAAATGAACTTGTTTAATTGTTTGCTAATCGATGCCCTCTGGTAAAAAGAGGTGTAGATGGTGGTCCAGTAAGAAGATTCTCCAAATATAAGAATATATAAATAAGTTAATTAAGATTATGATAGCTTGTAAGAAAGAATACTATAATAAACTATTAGATAATAATAAAATAATATGAAGGGTATATGGAATATACTAAACAGTATTATAAGAAGGGGCACGAGACATTCTAATTATCTTCAGTATTTCATTGGTAATAAAAAGAACATCATTAACATGGAGGACGTGGTCAATAACTTTAATAAATATTTTGCAAATGTTGGACCAGATTTAGCTGGAAAAAAACAAAAACACAGATAACTGATAACAGATATAATGATGATGAATGTTTCTTAAAGCAGTAGAAGAAAAGAAATAACAGACATTTTGAAAAATGCAAAACTAAAGCATCCACTGATTGTAACAAAAATGGATATGAAGATAGTAAAAAATGTAATTGAGGGGATCTCAAAACCATTAACTCACATTTTTAATTTGTCATTCCAAACTGGTCAATTTCCAACAAAAATAAAACAGCAAAAGTCATACATCTGTACAAAACTGGAGATAAACACCACTTAACAAATTACAGGCCTGCCTCTATACTGCCACAATTCTCAAAAATTCTAGAAAAACTATTCAGTGACAGATTGGACAAATTCATAGATAAACACAAACTGCTTACTGACAGCCAGTATGGATTCAGAAGAAATAGGTCAACATCACTAGCTTTAATTGAACTCATTGAAGAAATTACAATTCCAGTGACCAACAAAAATATGGAGTTGGGGTATTAGTTGATTTGAAAAAAGTTGTTGCTCCGAGTCTAAGCGGCGCCATGTTGATTATTGCGCAATACCTGCGAGCTGCCTGCCTGCTTTCGACACTTCTGTAAGCACAAGGCAAGGCAAGTTTATTTGTATAGCACAATTTAACAACAAGGTAATTCAAAGTGCTTTACATAAAACATAAATGCAACATAAAATATAACAAAAGTTACAGTGTTACAATCAGAGTTAAAAGAGTTAAATGGAAAATAATAAAAAGCTAAAAACAAAGAAAAAGAAACAGGACAGTAAAAGTTACAGTGCAGTGTAAGTTATCAGTAAAAAGAAAAATCTTAAATATTTAATTAAAAGCAATGGTAAAAAGTAAAGTCTTCAGTCTTAATTTAAAAGAACTGACTGTTTCAGCAGACCTGCAGTTATCTGGGAGTTTGTTCCAAATATACGGAGCATAATAACTGAACGCTGCTTCTCCTTGTTTAGTTTTGACTTTGGGGACAGAAAGCAGCACTGCCCCAGACGACCTTAGAGGTCTGGATGGTTCGTAATGAAGCAGAAGATCAGAAATGTATTTTGGCCCTAAACCATTTAGTGCTTTATAAACTAACAGCAGGATTTTGAAATCAATTCTTTGACATACAGGAAGCCAATGTAAAGACCTCAGAACTGGAGTGATGTGATCCACCTTTTTGGTCTTAGTGAGGACTCGAGCAGCAGCGTTCTGAATCAGCTGCAGCTGTCTGATGGATTTCTTAGGGAGCCCTGTAAGGACACTGTTACAGTAGTCAAGTTGACTGAAGATAAATGCATGGTTAAGCTTTTCCAGGTCCTGCTGAGACATAAGTCCTTTAATCCTTGATATATTCTTCAGGTGGTAGTAGGCTGACTTTTTGTCAGCTCAGATGTGTGATTACCTATAGACACAAAGTAGTCCCTGTCTTTTAAGTAGGATTCAAACCAGTTTAGTACTGTGCCAGAAAGTCCAATCCAGTTTTCAAGTCTGTCTAGTAATATGTTGTGGTCGACCGTGTCGAATGCAGCACTGAGATCCAATAATACTAAGACTGAAATTCTGCCACTGTCAGTTTTGAAATGGATGTCATTGATGACCTTAACAAGAGCTGTCTCAGTGCTGTGGTGTGGTCGAAAACCTGACTGGAAGACATCAAAACAGTTATTTAGTGCCAAGAAAGCATTAAGCTGTTGAAAAACAGCCTTTTCAATGATTTAACTTAAAAATGGGAGATTTGATATGGGCCTATAATTGCTCATTCTTTTTTAAGAGTGGCTTAATGACTGCAGTTTTCAGGGCCTGTGGGAAAAAACCTGAGAGGAGAGACACGTTGACATTTTGGAGACCATGCATTTAGACACATTTTTGAAAAAACCTGTTGGCAGAATATCAAGGCAGCATGAGGAGGATTTCAGATGTTGTAGTCTGTCCTCCAGGTTTTTATGATTAATAGAATCAAATTGTCTGATGCTATATGAATTGTTTTTAAGTGGACACAGGGACAAGACATATCCTGTTACTGACATGGAGGCACTGATTGCTTGTCTAATTGTTTGAATTTTGTCTGTGAAGAAGGAAGCAAATTCATTGCAGGCCCTGGTGGATAGAAGTTCAGAGGCTATAGACACAGGAGGGTGGGTTAGCCTGTCGACAGTAGCAAACAGGGCACGTGCATTATTAGTGTTTTTGGTGATGATGTCAGAGAAGAGGGACCGCCTTGCATTTCTCAGCTCTAAATTATAAATGCGAAGTCTCTCTTTATAGATGTCATAATGAACCTGGAGATTTGTTTTCCGCCACCTGCGTTCAGCTTTTCGACTCTCTTTTTTGAGTTCTAACCAGCGTGGCATTTCTCCATGGAGATCTTCTTTACCAGAGACCACCTTCACCTTGGCTGGTGCAATGGCATCAATAACATTTGTAATTTTAGAACTGAAATTATCTACAAGCTCATTGACTGAGACCCATGAGAGGGTGGGTTTTGAGGAGAAAGCCTCAATAAATTTTTCACTAATGTTTTCAGTGATATGCCGTTTTGTGATCACCTCTGTTTTAACATTTGTGTGCACGCAGATAGCACTCTCAAAGAAAACACAGGAATGATCAGAGAGAGCAACATCAGTCACCACAACCTTGGAAATGTCCAGACCCCTGGAGATGACCAAGTCCAAAGTGTGCCCCTTATTGTGCGTGGGCCTCGTCACATGTTGAGTCAGTCCATAATTATCAAGAACACAAAACAGTTCTTTAGTCCCTCTTTCCTGGGGTTTGTCAACATGGATGTTAAAATCACCAACAATAATCACACAGTCAAAGTCAATACAGATTATAGACAGCAGTTCACCAAAGTCATCAAAAAAGTTTGCACTGTATTTAGGGGGCCTGTAGATATTTAGAAAAATAGCTTTTTGCATTGGAGGGACTCATTAAACAAAAGGGCAACTCCACCTCCTCTCTTATGCACTCTAGCTTCACTCATAAAACTGAAGTTGGGAGGGGTAGACTCAATAAGGACAGCTGCACTGTTATCTTGGTCCAACCAAGTTTCAGTTAAAAACATAAAATTAAGATTGTGAGTTATTATAAAATCATTGATTAAAAATGTTTTTCCTGCCAAAGACCTGACGTTTAACAAAGCTAATTTTAGTATGTTAAAAACATTATCTGGCCCACTTTTTTCGACAGGCTGCGGCTGACGAGGAATTAATACTAAATTTGCGGGATATGTTGAGTGCTTCCTTTTTCTTAACACATTCACCATGCTTTTTCTGTTACCTATCAAGACAGGGATGGAGAAGACTACCAGCACACCGGGCACCGGCTTGTCCTGGGAAGAGTCATGAGTGCTATTTTCCTTGTAATAATAATATAATAATAATCCTTATTTGTAGAGCACTTTTCAAAAACAAGTTACAAAGTGCTTTAACAAGTATAAAGAATAATACAAAAAACAAGATAAGAGCATGAAAACATTGAAAAGACTGAAATACTGATTAATATGAAATTAGTAAAATACAATAAAATAAAAGGAATAAAATAAGAAAAAGTAGCCTGGACCCAGCACATATCAGACAGAGCTTACTGGGCTTTTTCGCCATTGCGGAGCGGTATGGCGGGTTGTGCGCTGTATTTGTGACACGTGTCAAACCTGGAGGACTAAGAACCAGTGGTGGAGGTGGACGGTGAGGGGGGTTTAGGGTAGAGAAAAAGGGAGTGGAACGAGGGAAGGTGCGGGGAGTAAATTTGGTCCCAGCTCTAACCAGGTCTTCCATGTGATCAGTGAAGTCCAACAGGGGGGAGAGGGGAGAAAGTGGGGTTTGGGGGGGTAGAGATGTTGAATCTTCACTGTTGGTTTTCAGTGAGAGTGGTGGAGACTCTTCCTCTTGGCTCAGATGTCTCCCGTGATCAGAGCTCTCTTCCAGTGGGGGTTGGGGTGGCTCTCCTTCAAGGTTTCTGGCATGTTGTCTTCTTCTTGTTTTGATTCCTATTGTCTCTTGTCCTTGGCAGAGGGAACAGATGAGTGACGCAGAAAGTAAAACAGGTTGGAGCTGAACAATTTTACTCCCGACTTGTTAAGGCGAAGTCCATCTGCCTTAAAAAGATGTCTGCGGTCCCACAGAAAGTAAAAGTTTTCGATGAAATGCACTGAATGGACAGTACAGGCCGTTGAGAGCCACGTGTTCAAAGCCATCAATCTGCTGAATCTCTCAGCTCCTCTTCGGATTGGCAGTATAGGGCCACTGATAAACACCTCAGCATTCAAAGAGCTGACTGTGTTCAACAGATTATTAAAATCCTCTTTCAACACTTCAGACTGTTGCTTCACAACATAATTGACCCTGATGTGCGGTATGATGTTTTTCACAGTAGGATGTTCAGCCACAATATGCAGGATTCTTTCTGCCAAGTCAGACACCGTATCCTTCGAAAAACAGAGAACTTTGGTGTTCTTACTGCACATGCTTCTTACATCGTTTACAGTAGAGTCACCCACAGTCAGAGTTTTAGGCCCAGTCGTTAGCTTTCCCTGCAGCCTTTTACTTTCTGATTTACTCAGATGGAGATCCAGGGTCCTGCTGTTGCACACTCCACTTCCACGGCTGTGTCCTACCAAGAACAGGGGTTGAAGAGGCGCTCTGCCTGGATGATAATGCAGGCCAGCCAGTCGCATCACAAATCTCAGGGCACTGGGTTCTGCCTGTTACTCCTCCCATTTTCCCAGGAAATGATTTACTCTTGGGCTTTGCACCAAGAGTAAAGGGAGGACCACCACTTTTAGATTTATTACCCAGTACACAGGCCTTCAGCTTCTTGGTAGTCTTGTTGGTGCTAATTAGCTCTTGTCCACTGTTTTGGGTGGGTTTTGTGGTCATTCCCACATAATCCATTCACTTCCACATTCACTTCTAACCTGTGGAATGCAAGCAGAGGCAAGAGCAAGCAGCAAAGCGTCTGCACTGTAAGAAAGCAGGAAGCAGCACTTCTGTAGAGAGGAAACATACTGCTTCAGTACACACTGTGTTTTTTGCAATTTTGTGGCCGCATCGGTTGCATTCTAGGTGTATTAGAAGATATTCAGTTGTATTAAAAGCTACCTTATGATGGTTTTGATGGTTTATTGCATAAAATATAGCTTTTTTTACCAGGCGAGGATGAAAACATCAGATTTTTTCTTTATAATAGTAAAATAAATATATTAATATACAATGGATTTATATTCCTTAGCGTCTGACTTTTCAAAGGAGACCAGAATTATGCATCCAGGCCAAATGGTTGGGGATTTATTCCTGATTCATTTTGGGTATGTTATTTTAGGCGCTTTTTCTGGAAAAAGGTGCCTGTTTTCAACAGGATAAGCTGGTGTCTTTTGTGCTGTGTGCTAGAGACAAGACATTCTTACTGTGATGGACTATATTCATGTATGTTTTGTAACACAATTTTCACTAGTTCTGCTTCTACATTTTCCTTTGCTGATGTTTTTGATGATGCCTTGCTGTGCTTCCTCACTCTGCTCCCAAAGCACATGTGCCTGCTTACACACACACGTGCTACTGCTGAGCCTGGGCAGTTAGATACACAAAGGATAACGTACACTCAGAGCTATAGAGTTTTAACACTAAACCTAACTTTACACTATAAAATAACACTTAAAATGATGACAATGTAGACCACCATCGCTCTAGTAATTAATGATAATGCTCTTAAATAAATCACAACAACAGCAGCACAGGTAAACCACGCTACCTCATTTAGACACTTCAGGAGGAGGGTAGAGTTCACTACGCTGCAGGTGAGACCACCTGAATACTTGCAGCCAAATAATGGGTCTTGAACTAGGAAAACGGTTTGCAGCGAGGGCAGCGAGATCCCAAATCCCAAGGAGGTCAGTGGCTACAATACACCACCACACAATTAATTTCCTATGCCATAATGTAATATTGTAATGTAATATTCTTAAACTCATACATACATATATAATGACAAAAATCCATTTAAATAAATAGGCTACAAATAAATAAATAGATTTAAGGCTGATCTACATTGTTCTGAAAAGATGCGCATTGTTTGACCACGTGTCTCTTAGCACCTGCTTCCTCACTGCTGTGATGAGAAGTACAAGAATATGTGTATTTTAGCTTATAAAATGTAATTAGTTTCTTTCTCTTAAGAGATGACAGGCAGAGGTTAAAGTCAAAGACCAAACATTTGTATTTTTCAAAGCTGTGAAGAAAATGCATAAGTAAACAGGGGTGAGGTCGCAAAACCTGTACCACAATTCCCAAACCATTTTACATGCATTGGAACAAAAGATACAAACAAAACATTGTTTACATAAATGACATCTATTAACCAGGACCAGGATACACAGCAGGAATAGTGAGCCATGTGCACACACACAAGACACAGATATACAGTCATGGGCAAAAATATGGGCATGTCTAACACATAATGCACTACTTCTCCCAGAAAACTGTAATTGCAATTACAAATGCTTTTGTATTGTCATGTTTATTTCTTTTGTTTGCATTGGAACAACACAAAAAAGCAAAGAAAAAAACAAAAAGCAAATCTGAGATGTTTCACACAGAACTCCAAAAATGGACCGGACAAAATTATTGGCACCCTCAACTTAATATTTGTTGTCACACTCTGGAAAATATAACTGAAATCAATCACCTGCTGTAACCATCAGTGAGTTAACTAGCCATCAGCCTCAAATGCAGCTGTCTAACTACTTAGGTGGCAAACAATTTTAACTAGAGGCATTTGTTCTTTTGTGCGCCTCTAAAAGACATATGCTCAGGGGCCTCACAGGACCATAAGTCTTTCTCATTGTTTAGATGGACTGTTTTTGGAAGTTTTTTGAAACACAATGTAATATTGCTGTTTATTTTATATTTTGTTTAAGTGTTTTTTCTCGCTCCTTCATTTCAGAAAAAAGAGTCCCAGGGGCTCTCTGCTCCTCTCTGCAGAGAATATGTAGCTAGTCTATTTTTGACGGAAGCAGCACAGAGCAGCACAGGGCAGGAAGTCAGACACAAAATGGCATAGAGAATCCGGTCAATTTTAAAAATAAAATACCCTGTGCAGACTCACAATCATAAAACAACAAAAAACTACATAGCCTACTTAATCATAGAAAATGCACAAAAAGCAAGCACTAATTACCAATTGAACAAAATCCAAACATATAAGCAAAATCATGCAGGCAAAACGCTCTTATTCTGATTTGATCTACACTTAGCGACTAGTTAGTTACCAACTCTGCCACTTTGGTCTTTGCTTTGGGGCAGGTAGTATTAGAGTGTCTATCAATTCCTTTTCACTAAAAAGAGTTACATTGTGCTACTAAAAATTACACTATATGAGCGGAAAGAGTGAAACAAAATCCAGTATCACTGGATGTAAAACCAAAACAACAAGGATAGGATGTAGCAAAAGGGGAAGAGTTGGGTGATAATTCTGTTTTCCTCACTACGCGTGACACCTTTTACATTAATTTTTATTTTTTACATTGATATCACAGATTTTTGTTTAAAAAGTCAGTTTGAAAACAGGAAGAGCTGGAAAAAAGACATTTACAAACATGCACTGTGTCTGGAAACATGCCATTGCTGAAAATCTCCAGCATGAAATTAAAATGTGCTGTTTCTTGTTTAGTTTAGTAGATGCTTTTTGACAACTATGTTCACTAACAAGTGAAGTTAATCACCCTAACAGTGAGTGATTGAGTTGAAAATAATATAAATCACTGCACATTTATGAGATGAACAATCTAGATTTCAGTGGTGCAGTGTAGAAAAGCTAGAGATCAGACAAATGCAAGAACAGAACTGTTGTGCAACCAGTGCCTAAGTCATTTCTTTGTCATTATGTGTCTGCAGAAAATCTTAGTTTCTTGTTCAGAGTTTAAAAATTGTGGTTTCTTCACCCAGTGGCTGGAGAGGAAAGAGTGAAGTTGTCCAAACCATGACTTCATTTCAACCATCAAACAGTTCGCTTGGCTTTCTGTACCCAAAAAGTGTGAAGTCCCTCTCATAGAGATCATACAGCTTCCTCCTGTCCTCCAGGGGCACTGTTCTGAACCAGTCCAACACAGAAGAAAGGGAAGTCATGTTTTCATAGGAAGGAGGGAACTTAATTTCATCCTCCAGGTTTAAGATCTTCAGCAGCTGCTCAGCATCCTGCTGAAGAGTCTCCTGATGGCCAACAAAATCATATCTGAGAAGTAAAAGAATCCAATGTCAAACTACAGATGAAACAAGCATTGTTCTGGATTATCATTTAATTAATTGGTAATTTATGGATGTCAAAAGGGCATTCCAAAAATTTTAAACATCATGATCAGTTAACGCGCCATGAGGAGTACTAATCAGCCTGTGAAAATATATTTAGTTGCAACATGGGAAGTCCAGGGTTTTTGGTACTTGACCCTTTCTAGGATCTAAAAGTCGACTGCTACATCAATTTTCAACTGTTTAAAACGTGTGTCTCATAATTCCCCTAACTTTATGAGGACACACTTACAAATCACTGGACTGAACTTTTAAAATACTACAAAGAAAGTCACATGATGGAAAGAATAAACCTAGGTTGAGCTAAATTAACTTTCAATTTAGATAATTCAGGAATCAGACTCTTGAAAGTCAGACATTAAAATAACTTAAATGATGAATAATACAAGACACCAGCCCTGGTTGTAGCTGGAATTTTTTGGAATTGCTAAAATTCAGTTTTTCACCATTTACATTTTCTACTTTTTCTTTCTTTCTATAATTTCTTAAATTGTAAATTCTGTTTTTCTTCCGTGATGTCCAGTGTTGGGTAATATTATTATTTTCACCAGTAATCCAAGTAAAGCTCCGTTTGTGCTCTTATAAATGCATGTGCAGAAAAATATTAGTTAAAAATTTGGGATTGACTTGCTTTATTTTTTTATTTAGGCCGGTAGCATTAAGAGAAGTTTTTTGTAAAAAAATAAAAAATAAAATAACTCCTCACTGCTTTTATGAATATGCTATTAGTTATAAAGGCGGCAGACACTTTGTTTTTTAGTTATTATTTTTAGATACATAGCCTATACTGTATAGCATCATCTGTGGATCTAGACTAGATGATTAGTGAAAGTATTATAGCAACATAACGAGTAACATAACTAGGTACTTTCGCTTAATTTTGTCAGAATAGAACTCTGCTGCTGAAATAATAAATCCCTTTTAAATTTTTTTTGTTTGTTTAGCGATGCTGAGTTTTAAAAATAATTTGATCAGCCTGTAAAAACCCCACTGTTATTCTCCTAAAACAATGCACCCTCTAAATTTTTAGAGACACATACGACATGACCTTTATAGCTACAGTTCTACTGGCAAAAACAGCCTTACTGTATGATGCAGGGGTGGCACAGGCGGTGCATATGCCTCCAGTGGGGTTCAAAGGGCTGCTCTTTCTCTGTCCGCGGGTCCAGCAGGTACTGAATAAAGTTGTAAAATGAAGGGCGAATGTCAGAGGCAAACGCCTCATGCGCTGTCTGTGGTGGATCAGACTGGTTGCCATACATGCGCAGAATATCCCGGGCAAACGAGTAGAAGTACTCATTTTCCTTCTGGAACTTGTCTCGGTAAGCGGAGATGAGACGGACAAACGGGTCCCGGACAAACAGGAACTTGGTGTAGTGCTTCAGCTTTGCCTGAAGTCATCAAATGAGTACACATCAACTCTCTGTCACACTATTCTGATTGAATCAACCAGTGGGACTAAATATTGCATGTCTGTTAGTTGGGTGGGTAAGTTTTCTACTTGTAACTTTAATGACCCTTCTGATGTCATTGTACAAACTGACCTCCATTTCTGTTCTTGGGAAGCTGTTTAGGAGAGTGAGCTTGCTGGAATTGTGGGTGAATTCACTAGGTATGGACATGGGATCCTGATATGGCTCACTATGGTTCAGGACAATCATGACTCTCTTCCAGTTGGTACACGCCACCTGTACATAAGAAGACTGATGCCTCATCCACACTACTCCGTTTTAGTTTAAAAACGGAGTTTTAAAACGAATATAATTGCCGTCCACACCAGCGTTTTGGTTGGTGGGGGTGGGGGGGCGTGGCAAAAGGTCTCCGTTTTAAAACGCAGTAGTGTGGATGGGGCCTAATGGTGCATGGTGAATGAGTGAAGAAGTCGCATGATGCTGAGTCGCGGTAGCCTGTCAGTGTTGAGATTCTGCGTATGTCACCGAGGCTTCAGAGCGATGTGTGGAGAGGGCCGGACAGAGAGGGGGATTGAAAATCTGCTGGCCGGCTGAGAGCTTCTAAACTTTGAGGAGAGGAGCAGGGAGCAGCGCTTCAACCATTGGACAAATAAACACCTGTAGTCGGTTGGATTCTGCTCTGACAACTACGCCGTTTACTCGCAGGAGGAGCTCGGAGTTAAATTTTATTAAATTAGCTTTTTACTTTAGTTTTTGGGATTTCAACGTTGATTTATCTTCACTGGAGCTTCTCAGCAGCTTGCTTCCATGCACATCCGGTTCCAGTGTTGTTGTTAGCGTCGTTAGCTCTGTCGGACTACGACTTCATATTTATATAAAAACTGGACAAAACTGGTCATTACTTGGAGAAAAGAAAGCGAGGATGTTGAACTACCTGGTAAGTTCAGAAAACATGTGTCTGTAACTTTATTCCAGCTACCATTGTACTTTACTGTGACCAAGTTAGCATAGCATAGCCCTGATCGATCCAAACTCCAATCAGAAAACAAACATTTTAGAAGTTGTTGTCCTGCTGTCTTGCTGACAAACCTGACAAAGCATGAACTCATATGTTTACCAAATCTGCATCATGTTGTAGATATTTCGGCATCAGTTTAATCCGTTTATTGCTATTTAATCACAGCAAAATGTTTACTTTGGGTTCATACAGCTGTAATAATGGTGAGTTGTGTTTATTCACGTTATCGCGTTAATATCGCCTTCTCGTGAAGGCGAATGTACGCGGGCAAAGCGTCGCGAGGCAAAAATTAGCAGTTGGTCTGAATGCCACGTAAGGGTATAGAGCCCTGCAGGTCTGTGATGCTGATAGGAATGTCATTCATTTGTTTGCTTTTGACTTGATGGCACTGTGTGTGATCTTTGCGAAGAGTAGTTCCGATTACAGATTTGTGAAATGTACTGAAAAAGCTGAAAAATATGATGTGCTCAAATCCAGTTTCGTACTGTTAAGGTCTGAAATGCTCAGTAAAAGAATCTTTAGGGAAAAAGACTAAATCCAACATTATCCAAGAAAGGTTTAAATCAAGGGCAACTGGACTTGACTGTATACTAGACAGTTTCTAGTATCTTCCTTGGATAACTATGACCTGCATGACTGAGAACCTTCACAGACATAAATCCAACATTTAAACTTTTGTGAAAGACTTTACTGTATGTCCACTTTGTGTACTTTAAGTGTGATGTGTACATGTATAAATCACCTTGGGGATGTAACAGTAGATAATGCCATGTTTGTCATCCACAATGAGATTGTCCAGCTCTTTGTTACTCATGTTTTCTAAACGGTGTTTCCCTTTAGAAAATGCCTCTTTGTCTTCACATATTTCTCTTAGCAGCTGCTTTCTCACGTCCTGCAGCTGATGGATCCTCGCAGCTGTGATGAGAGGAAGAAGAATATGTGTATTTTAGCTTTCGAATATTATTAGTGCTAAATTAACTTTCTAGTATTTTTTCTCTTAAGAGATGACAGGCAGGGGTTAAAGCCAAAGGCCAAACATTTGTAATTTTCAAAGCCGTACTGCAGAAATGAACCGTGTTTAGCTAAATCCTAAAGTAATCAGGGGTGAGGTCACAGATCCTCTATCACAATTCCCAAACCAAACCAAACATTATTTAAACAAAAAACATGCATTCCTAACCAGGACCAGGATACACAGCAGGAACAGTAAGACATTCACACACACATGGTCTAATATTGTACCTCTCTTTTCTTGTGACATGTCCCGTATGTGATAGGACAACATGATGAGGCACATGGATCCAACAAATCCGAGGAGTAGCAGGAATTTTCTACATGCTGCCATTGTAGCTGGAGTAATTCAGCGTGTCAGCCTTTGTCAATGAACCAGAAACAATAGAAATGCACTGCATGTATAAATGTTTAAGTACACGTAAGTGATTAAGGGAAAAAGCCATTATACTCTTATTTAAATACTACCAGTCACAAAAGATGCACATAGTAGGGATGGTTCATGAACGAGTTGGCTCTATGAGCTTGCTTTTTTAAGTGAATGATGGGAGCCAGCTCCCATTTAGAGCCCAGATGCAGACACGAAGAGAAAAAGACTTGAGTGCTGTTTTATTTGCACAAATGGTGAATAAACTTACTGATGGTGGTGAAACTGGTGTTCCAAAAACAAACTAAGGTAATCCTTAAAATAACCAGGTGAGTGATCCTCAAACGTCCGGAGAAAACACAGAGAATAATCAGATGAGTCACAAGAAACAAGAAACACTCAGTAGAACAGTGTAGAACAATGCACATGCAACTAGATACCAGAGACTTAAATACCAAAGGGAGGTGGAGATAAGACCAGGCAAAATGATTAATCTAGAAACACAAGGACAGGAAGTAAAATGACAACGACACTAGGGGCAGACAGAAGTTCAAAGTAAAACAGGAAACATAAATCACAGACACACACCACCAGAAATGTGACACTTATTTTTTCTACAACTACATCAGTATTACAGAAGATTTCATGTGTAGATGAAGAATCTTACATAGCGTAAACTTACTGAACTTACCTTGCTGGGACAGGCATTCAATTGATACTTTGGTGCTCATTGTTTCCATGAAATGAACTAAATGACTGAATTGTGGAGAATCTAACGGATCTAACATTTGTAGCATGTCCGTATTGACAAAAATTCTAACATTTATATTGGTATGCATCTAAGCAGCCTAGAACTAGCTCAAGCAGGTTATCCAGTAAGTTCTAAAAGTTTTTATACATCCAAAGAACTTCTAACAGTCCAGGTATCTAATTGAGACCTGCGTTTAACTGTCACAAAGTGTAGCCACACCAGGCCTGTAAAAGGGACAGGAGTCTAATTAGCACCCCGCTTTTAATTTAAGTTTTTTGGTATTATTTTTTGCAACAAATAAGAATGTAACTTAGGAAGTAACCCAGCAGAAGCAGGACTAATTTAAGAGCCGCTTGGGAGCCGAAAAAGCCAGTTCTTGGAAAGGAGCAGCTCAAGCGGGAAGCTTCCGGTCTACAATATGAAGCCGATGCGGAAGTACCTGAAACCTGCATTCTATTGAAAATCCAGCAGAGGGCGACTTTTCTGGTTGCAAAAAGAAGTCCGGCTCCATTAGAAATAATGGGAAAATGACCTACTTCTCAGCTGAATAATTACCTCAGTAAACACTTTCCTGATGAGTTTATGGTCCCAGTCGCTAGTTTCAAGTCTTCTTCAATACAAAATCTTGTTCATTTAGTAAATTATGGTCCCAATTATTTTAAAATAGAACACAAAGCAGAGTATGTTTCAGCGCGGGATTATCTATGATTGAAGTCGTTAACATGGCGACCTGTCAATCAGGCTAGAGCCGACTCGTACCCTCGGCACTGTGTAAATTTAACCAGCGCCGTTGCAAAAGCTGATTAGGAGTTGGCTGTTCACTTTCTCTGGTGAGTAAATTTAGTTTTAAGACTGTTGTTCGCTAGACAAAATTATCAGCCTGGTTAAAATGACAGTTAACGTGAGTTACAGTTGCACCTAGCTGAGCAAGCTAGCTAGCTCCGCAAACGGCCGTTAGCTCCGCCGTATAGTCACTTCCGGGCACTTCCTGGTTGCAAAAACTCGACATGGCGGCGCCCTATCGGCCAAACTCAAGGCTTCAAAACGGCAGTCACAAACCAATGGGTGACGTCACGATGACTACGTCCATTTCTTATATACAGTCTATGGAGCGGCGCCATAAGATCCTGCCCCCTTTAAAGACCTGCAATTGCAAACACATACAAACTGTCTAAAATGTGTAAAAATCTTGTTTCAATGTTCTTCAAATTAATTTATGATAACTCCTGCACTGGTTTTCTGCAACCTAAATAGCCCACATAATCAGTCATAACATTACTCAGCTTGCTGCAAAGGTCTCTAATAGATGATCCAGTTAAACCCACACTACAGAAACATGTCCAGATACTGTTTGCAGCCTACAGAGATCTTTACTTTACATGTACTGTAATGACACTGATGTAAAAAGAACAGACTCTTTAAGGCAGAGAACAATAGAAATTTCAATATATAATTGGAGAGGCGCAACAGCCAATATTGACTGTACAACGTCCGCATCCAGGCTTTATGGTTTAGCCTCGCCTTGTGGTTTATCAGGTGTGTTTAGTCAGATAAAAGTCAAGTCATTCAAATTATTTAATTCATTTTATTTTCACCTAACAAATTGGAGTGAAGTGAAATGCTGTGAAAATGTATAGTTATTGAGATACATTTAGTTTGTAAAGATATTATTAGTGTCAGAAGAAACACAAGTGAACTGTTGATATGAATAACTGAGTGGTTACTCTGCATGTTTTGTGCAGGCTGTTTTTGTTATGGACAGAACTGTGCTGCTCAGGTTGCCTTCATTCCGCCTCCTGGTCTCCATCACCATCATCTTCTCACTGCTCACTGGATCTCTGCTGCTATATTCAGTCCTTATATCCACTACTAATCAGATTCAACCTCCCTCATCTCTCCATTCTCTTGTGAACCAGGATGGACAGTTTTCATTGCTAAAGATGGGGGGACTGTGGCTCAGGAGGTAGAGTGGGTTATCTGGTAATCGGAAAGTTGGCGGTTTAATCCCCGACTCCTCCAGGCTGCATGTCGAAGTGTCCTTGGGCAAGATCCTGATTTTACCCCTGGCGGCTGTTCCACCAGTGTGTGAATGGTGAATGCAAATGTTGTGTAAAAGCGCTTTGAGTGGTCAAAAAGACTAGAAAGGCACTATACAAATACAGAGCATTTACATTTGGTTAGAACTTAAGTGCTCTCGGGGAGAGAAACTCATGAGAAAGGGTTGAACAAACATGAAGACTGATTTCATATTCCTTTGGTAATTTCTGTGAAAGGCACTTGCTGCTTCATTCAGAGAACTAGACTTATTTGTGTTCTCTGATGATCCAATTAAACCACAGATCAGTACACCAGACTACCAAAACATGTCCAGATACTGTTTCAGTCTACTGTGATATTTACTTTGTGTCCACTGTAATGACACTGATGTGAATGAATAGACTCTTAAAGCAGAGGACAAAACAAGTATGAACATATTTGAGATGCAACAGCCAATATTGACTGTTCAATGTCCTCATCCAGGCTGTACAATTCAGCCACACCTCATGGCTTATTGTCTGACAAGTGTTTAGTCAAATTAATGTCAAGTCATTCCAATTTATACTGTGTCATGCTCAGAGGCATTTCTGCTGGTGGAATACATATTATTCAGGCACGTGCACAGACATTTTGGTGGGCTGGGGCACAAGTGAAAAAAAGGGCATTTTTTTAAACAAGACAAATATATTAACTCAACAACATTTTTACTTTTCTACAAAATAATCAGTTCACACAGAGACCACGGTCTTCTTTAGTATTCACTAGGTTTATAACAGGAGCAGGCGACAGCAAAGCAAATTATGCCACAATGTTCATGTTTTCTATGCTACTAGTTTCAAGTATATATTTATGACATAGTTTCATTAATAAGTTGTTCACAAGGCAATAAACATTTCAATTCTTTTGGTGTTATTGGAATAAATAACACTTGACATAAATCTTCACACTAAACTGTGGCATTGGGCTGCAGGCATAATTAAAATAAATGTAATTTAAATACTTTTACTTTTTGTTTCACAAACAAGTCGCCAAATGAGTACAGATAACCTTCAGCTTCACACAGCCAAGCAACAGAAAACTAAATTGCGTGAATACATTAATGTATTGATCAAAAACTTTATTATCGCTATTATATTTCATTTACCACACACACACACACACACACACACACACACACACACATTACTGATGGTGACATGGACTTAGTTTCACATTTGAGGGAGGGCTGTCTGTATTATATAAGGATCTATCAGCATACAACAAACCAATAGAATGGAGAGTTATTAGATGATGAGCCTATCATCAAAATGATGAAGTTACTCTTTAAGGTACTTTTTTCATGGAGTGGTCAATTTTGAGACTTTGGTCTATTTTGTTTCCATGTCTTCTTTTACTCTAATGGAAATAAAACTTCAAGAATACACCTTTAGATGGTGTCGGTTTTAAGCCTTCTACACTCTGTCTGTTTGCATCTGTAGATTTATTCTATATTACCCAAAACAAGCTAACCTGCATATTGACACAGCACATTTCAGAGGAAAATAGCCAACTCTTGATGTAAGTCATTAACTGGGGAAGTTCTGTGGTGACATGCTTTAGTTATTTTGTTTATCCCATTCACCTACAGTGACTTGTCAAATGTGTGCAAATTAGCGCATTTTAATTAGTTAACGCCTTATTTGCATATCAATGTGGCGATTGTGATGACGCTATTAGACACAAATGTTAAGTGTCTCCCTCTACAGTAACATTAGCCTGTCTGGCCATGAGATATTGCCTTAGCTAAACTTCAGCTAACTTTTTACATTAGCTCAGCTCATGAGTCATGCATGTTAGCAAGACATAGGCCTACTGTCTTTTGTTTAATTAGCGGTAAACGAGGCACTGGTAGTTTAGTCTTTTGTTCATCACCACTCACCTCCACACAAGCCAAGAAAAACACTGCTGGGAGAGAAGCTGGAGGGGCTGCTGTCTGTGTGCTGCGCTCTGGTTGCGCAGTGAGATGCGGAGCGAGCGAGAGGGAGAGAGAGAGAGCATCAGAACTCCAAAGTCTCATCTTCCGACCTGATAGCCTATTTAGATTTTTATCCCCAATAAATATATTTGTTTGACAGGGAATCTGTTCGCAAACATATACTGTATATTCATTTATTTAAATAAATTTTAAAAAAGTATCCCAGAAATAAGCTGAATCCCCTTTTGATGTCCATGTGTGCGCGTGCCTGATATTATTTATTAATTATTTTAATCTGTGTATTGATATAGTGATTGTGAATTTGAATTTATTGAATAACCCAGAACATGATCACAGTGTCTTTTGAACATTAGAAATGTTTTATTAGGCTAAATGTTTCAGGGGAAATTGAAATGATGTAACTCAAATAAATCCCGTCCCTCAGGAATTATAAGGCTGACGTGACTCACGCGACTGAATGGAAAGGAAGTTTAATGATGTAAAAAGTGCTTCAGAACAGGTGAAAAACAGGGAGCAGGACAAGTGAAAAGCAAACTGAACCAGGGTGGGTGGAGGGAGCACAGGAGGAGGGCCAGGGTCGATGTCAGAAAGGGGCACAGCAAAGAATTGCAGGCGGGTGGTCAGGGGCAGAAAGAGAGAACAGATAGGGAGACTCAGGCAGACGGCCTAAGGGCCTGAAGGCAGGAAAGAGGGGGAAGACAGTTCACGTGGAAGACCTGGAGGTCAACCAGACAGACTGAGAAGGTCAGGAGGGCGGCCTGGAGGTTTGACCTCTCCACTCTGCTGTCTGACCCTAACTGGTCCACTGACCCCATAGGTGTCATTTACACAACGTGATGAGGAACATGGATTCCAGAAATCCGAGAAACAGCAGGAATCAAAAATCAAAAGCATCTGGAGTAATACAACATGTCAGCCTTTATCAATGAACCAGAAACAATAAAAGTACACTGAATGTACAAATGTTTAAGGATATTTTATATCAAATAATTTGGAGACCCAAAATTCCTTCTCTCTCTCTGAGAGAAAGAGGGGGGGTGAGATATCAACTCTCAACAGACGGCTGAAGAGACAGAGAGCTGCACTCCAGAGATCTCACTATAGAGACACAAATAACGATGACACTGAAGGTGAGTCTGACACACCCACTTTTAGTAAGGAGGAAATTAAAGCGCTCAAGCGCCTGCTCCAAACCCTGTCCAAAAAGGAAGACAAGAAGGCAGAGCACTTGGCTGCAGCTGCTGCAAAGCCAACGTCCCCTTCTGCTGACACTTTGTCAAAACGACCGACACGATCACACAGATGGACTGAGAGAACCACTCCTTCCAGCACACTCCTGGTGGTACAGTCTGACTCAAGAAAGAATCCTCTCACTTTGCCCCGAGTCCAAAGTCACTCAGGGCAGTCCGCCCTCCCAACAGTTCTTGTGTCACCTGACTGAAAGGGGAAATTCTACCTGCCTGTAACACTTGAAAACACTCTGGTGCACGAAGCACTTCTTGATTCAGCTGCATACATCACTGTAATGTCGTCAGCTCTCTTCATGAAGCTACAGGCTATGACCCGCTCTCGCAAAGACTTGAGACTACAGACTTGTGATCTTGAGGTCTAGCCAACTTCAATTTGACAGCCATGGCATTAATCCACATGTCTATCGGTCCCATGGACCTCATCCACCCGGTGTATGTCTCACCATTTAATGCCATACCTCTGCTCATCGGCAGAGACCTCCTTAACCGCTTTGAGCCACTGCTTGACTTCCAGAACTTGACAATCTGGGCACAGGTGAAACGACCCCTGCCTATCTCACTATCTGAACACATCACAGAACGAGAAGCCTGCTTCTGTGCTTTAATTACCACCTCAAATGACGCACTGATCCCCAAAACCACTCCACTGGATTGGCCGATCAGCACAGACATTCATGACTGTGAGCTCAGGACTCCAGAGATGTGGCACACGCCTTCTTCCTTGCCTCCTGACCTCTCTGTTAAGGAAGTGAATCACACTGAGCCTTCAAAGGCTACTGTCAGCCTTTCTTCTTTGCCGCTTACCAATGACTCTGTTTCCAGAGGCAACATGACCAATAACAGACAGATGGGTGCACAAACTGTCACCACCTTCTCTGTCAACAATTCAATAGAGTCATCCTCCATGACGTTACATAAATGCATGAGAGGGGGGTCAGACACCACATATTGTAATCCTACAGCTGAACTTGACACTAAGTTTACAGCACTAGGCAAACAGGGTGCTGTTAAAGACACACCCCAGCACTCCCAGGCGGATTTGCTCCCCACCCATCCCGCCCATATCACTTGCAATGACACCACAGCCCAGGCAGCCACCCCTGCGCCACACATCTCAGTCCCTGACTCTCTCGGTGAGTCTGACTTAATTTGACTTCAAACTCTTGATCCCGCCATTCACAAAATTCTCCTCTGCCTTTCTGACGCAGAGCCTGTCTCCAACAATGAGCTTGATTCCATCCCTGGTTTGAAACACCTTTACCTGGTGCGCTCTCCTTTGCGTGTCATCAAGGGCATTCTCTCGTATGTCTCAGACGCCCGCACTTCACCTGCATTCGTGGTGCCTCAGAGCCACAGGGGGGTGATGCTCATGCACGCCCATGACTCACCTTACAATAGCCACAAAGGGTTCAGTGCAACACACAGTGCACTTAAACAAGTAGCATATTGGCCAAACATGCAAAAAGACGTAGCAGACTACATCAAAACCTGTAAGGTTTGCTGCCAGTCTCAACCAGCAAAACCATCACACACAGCCTCCTTACAACGGAGAGGCATTTCTTTTCCCTTGTCAAACCCACAATTGGACAAGAGGGAACCCCTAACTGAACCAGCCAGAGGAAATAAACATTTCCTCACAGGCCAAAATAATTTAGACAGCACACAAAGATGCAAAGTCTATTATGACCAAAACATGTCTCATAACAATCTCTGAGAGCGGGACAAAGTTTGTCACCACATCTTTGCCCCATTAAGGAAAGGACGGCCAGAGAACAGGAAGACTTGCACACAAGTTCTATCCCCACTGGACCGATCCTTCTGTGGTCACAGACAAACATCCACCTGTTCTGGACCAAATCAAGCTTCAGAAAAATCCCATGGGACTTGTCGGGAACGATAACGTCCTAATAAATTAATAATTAACAGAAATCCCGAAACAATTAGGGACGATAGCTGCTAGTGGTTAAAAAGGTCATATTAGAATTCACGTGCGTGCCTTGTAAAACAGAACCTGGAAGCCAGGTATCTTGGTCCGCCACCCACAGCTCTAGCCACTATTCTGTGTCTCCCTGTTGCAATTTCACCTACCACTAGGTTACAATTGGGGGTCTCTAACCAATTAAATTTGAAAAGATTTTCCAAAATATTTTTACCCACCAGGGGGAGCTGCTCTCAACCTGACCACTTAGTCACAAGTGGGGGTTACTGTCCAAATTTATTGCTATCAACTCTCAACAGACAGCTGAAGAGACCCCAAAGGAAGAGGTAAAAGGTTTCTGGGCAGTTCGATCATAAAACTTGCCAACTCTGATGCTGCAGCCAGATAAGCCTCGGTGCCTGACTGTTAAAATGACAAAGAAACACTAACCAGAGATTACAACCAGCCTATCAAAACTCTTTTGGAAAGAGGGCAGGAAACCCTAAACTGCCCCCTACACACGTAACCATGGCAACTGTCTTCCCTCTTTGTTTAATTACCTCACATCAAAGGATATTCTCCTCTTCACACCCAGTTGTAAATTCGTGAGGAACTCCAGGACACCCGAAAGACTGCCCTGAACTCTTTGTGTAAACAAAGAGCACTGTCTCCTCAAAACTCAAAGCATTACCTTATTTAATTAAATAATCTTTAAGTTACTTAATTAAGTCTCTCCACTCCATTTGAATAGTTATGTTACCATGTTGGTGTTATTTGTTGTTGAAAAGAATCTAAACAACTTCATTTTGCAGTGTTTTAATTTTCAGCAAGGATCCCTGACCTTTATTTCATGTTGTAACCAATGCTTTGTTCCCAACACTTTATGACACTTCCTTTAGAAATGATGATAAAGAAATGTCATCCTATTCTACTCAAGCAATTTTCCAGCTCGAATTTAAGGTTAAATAACTAAATTCCCCAGCTCCTGAGCAGAAGATTGTTTTAAGATTAATCAAAGCTATCCTCATGTAACCAGAGCTCCCCTAAGTGGACAAAATAAGTATTGCATGCCATTCGTGTATCTTGCTTATATTCTTTAAGAACGTGTAACAGCCAATATATCCAGAAAGCTAGTTAAGTTCCTCTCATCTGATGTGATTTCTAGGAAATGCTAACCTCAAGGTTTAACTAACAGTTGTTTTCCTTTTTATCAAATGCTTAAACTAAGAACAGTATAACCGTTTGACAATTAAGGTTTGATTTTGGGAAGATATTTGATTACAATACGCGCAAATAGATTTTTGATTAGACATATTAAAAGTTAAAGAAATGACGGTCCCTCAGGAAACCGAAAACAAGCCCTCCCTCAGAGGAACAAAGGACTGCTCTCTGGAAACCACACCTCAACAGACAAAAGCAGCGACCCATGCTCGCACGCTCTCTTGTTCTCTCTTGTCTGGTTCTCTCCAACTGCACTTCGGCACATGCCCAGCGTGCCCCGTCTCCCGGCCACGCCCTAAGAAGTTTGACCCGGCGCAGCAAAGGCCCTTTTTTTGTTTTCAAGCCACACCGCAAACTCGATTTTTCCCTCGTTTCCAGCAAATTACTTGCTTTTCTTTTCTTTTCTTTTGTTTGTTAAAAGTTATCAGACCGTTAAGTTACACTAGTTTAATTCAAGAACGACCAAGTTCTTTTTAAGCTTTATTCGTCGAGCTAATCCCACCAACGCCGGAACCAGCCACGTGGAGTAACAAAGGACATCCAAACAGAACAGCCTAATTGGAGGACGGTCAACACTTTCTGTGATCAGTGATGTCCAATAGTCTGTTAATCCATTATCTTTAGTCCTTAAAACTCATAGCTTGCGTTCATTAGCTGCCTGTGTGAATCAAATTCTCCCCACAATAGAACCCCACATTCTCATTGTTTAGCCATTGTTTATTTCTTTGATGTATATTTAACCGCATTTATGTCACCTTAGTTAGTTAATAGACTTCGCTGTAATCACAGGAATTGTGTGTGTGTATTGCCTGTCTCCAAGTCCCTGCCACGATTACCCCTTCGATATGAGACTGACTGATTGATTTAAGATAACTGAGCGATTGTTAACTAACTGATCACTAGTGAATAACTGTATAAATATTAACCATGCCCAGGGAATCCCGAGACCCTGGGTGAATGGAATCTCAGGTAGTGCCCCGCGAGAGATTTATGAATTAATATTCTCTGAATATTAAAATTCATAATTTTGTATTAATTCTCATAAATTTATTAGATCATAAGTAGACATGCTACAACACAGAAGGTAAAAAAAACCGTTTTACCTTATTTATTTTTTCTAATTAAATACTGTATATATGAATCGTGAAAGATACACATACAAACTGCACCAAGTTTCAAGTGCAGAAAAAACATAAAACCAAGGAAAATTAAAATCTAGGACAACTGGACTAGGTTGAAGATATTTGAAGACTTCGGAAGAAGCATCTCTGATGAGAGGCAAAATGTTTTGAAGTATCTTCAACCTAGTCCAGGTGCCCTCGATTTTAACCTTCCTTGAACAGAATATATTTAGAAAAAAATAGAAAAGTTAAATTCAATACCTTCTCCATTTTTAAAGACATTTTACTTTAAGACCTCTACACCACCAAGGTGTTTGTTAAACAGGTACAGAGAGAAAACATGCTGCTCCGGCAGTAATACCTGTGTGTCTTTATTTGTATCAGCACAGTGCACATATGTGCAGATCCAAACTCAATCAAACCAGCTGTTAAAGCCAGTTGACAGCTGACAGCTTTGATCAGCTGATCCAGCTGTAATCAGAAGACAGGCAAGGAGATTTGGATTTCCCCCACTTTATGCCAGTGTTGTGTTGATAGGTTGTCTTTGCTGCCTCCAAGTGGCCAAACATGAACATTTGGTTTGTACAATATAGTATGAGATGCAATTAGAATGCCCAGACTGTCATGCTGATCAGGGATGATGCTTACAGCAAATAAGTATAAAATAACAAACAATAAAATCCTGAGAAAATATGAAACTGAAATATCAGTTACCTCAAAGTAGGACGAACGAGCGGAACAGCCTTCTTTTCCCCATGAGTCAACTTTCTTGATGACCACAATATTCTGCATAAATGCCAAATTGTTTTTTTTGCCAAATTGCCGCACAACGGACCATATATTTACCCTCCAGACTCTAATTGGTCAAGAATTAAACATTAAGAAAAGAAAGGTATATGCCTGTCTTGTTGACTTCTGAAAAGCCTTTTATTCCATCTGCCATGAGGGCCTTTTCTAAGGGGTACTTGAAAGTGGCATTGGAGGAAAAACACATGATTTGATTAAGAACATGAATACAAAAAGTGAATGTGCCATAAAGAACAAACACCGTTCTTCTCCCAGGGCTGGGGAGTGAGACAGGGATGCAATCTCAGCCCAATTCTCTTCAATCTATATATCAATGAATTAGCAAACCAACTAGAACCTGGCCTCACCCTGAACGACACAGAGATCAGAGGTCTGCTGTATGCAGAGATTTTGTCAGACCTGTGTTCTGACAGTAAACACGGCAATGACTAAGATAATGATCTTTCAAAAACAATCCAGAAATCAGGTTATACACAATTTCTATTTAGACACCACTAAATTGCAACACACAAAAAACTACCTTGGCCTCAACATTACATACACAGGAAACCTCAACATGGCTGTATTTTTTTGCGGGGACCAAAACTAAATAATGAATTTGACAAATGTGACAAAACAATCATAGAATCGAAGAATCAGAGAAAAACACCTAATAATCTGTGCAGAGCAGAGCTCGGCCAATACTCCCTCTTACTAAAAATACAGAAAAGATCAATTAAATTTGACAATCACTTAAAGTTATTTAACCCCCAGACATACCATCACAAATCCCTAACATACCAGGAGCTGAGTCCCCTCAGCCAGCTGGTCCTGAGGCTCTCTGCAGTAACAAGTCCCCAACAGCCTCAGGACAGCAACACCAACTCAAGCCGACAAAACCAAATTATCAACAAAAAATATATATTGAATACTGGAAAGAAACAACCAAAACACAAAGTAAATTACAATGTTATCTGACCCTAAAAAGAGAATTCACACTGGCAAATTACCTAAGCACAATAAAATGTCCTAAACTAAGAAAAATGTTGACAACATACAGACTGAGTGAACACAGCCTGGCCATAGAAAAGGGTCGCCACAGACAAAGCTGGTTACCACAAGAGGAGAGACTCTGCTCCCAGTGTGACACAGGACAGGTAGAGACAGAGCTACACTTTCTAACCTTTCCAAACACTGCAAACATTTCCCAAATATACCCTGAATTCAAATTCAAATCAGACAGACATAAACTCCCCTATTTACTGGGAGAAATGCCAGAATGCCAAATAATTGCAGCAAAATATGTCTCCTCATGCCACAAACCGAGGACAACCAGTGGTAACTCAGAACAGACTCTAATTATTATTATTTTCATTTTCGGTTATTTTTGTAATTGTTTTTTTATTTCACATTTGATTCTCCATCCATCCATCCAACCACTTATCCTGCGTACAGGGTCATGGGGGTCTGGAGCCAATACCAGCTGCCATTGGGCGAAAGGCAGGGTACACCCTGGACAGGTTGCCAGTCCATCACATATACAAACAACCACTCCCACTCATATTCACACCTAAGGACAAGTTTAGAGACACCAATTAACATAGCCTGCATGGCTTTGTACGGTGGGAGGAAGCCGGAGCACCCGGAGAGAGAATGCAAACTCCACACAGAAAGGCCAGGGGAGCCGGTGTTTGAACCCCAACCTTATTGCTGTGAGGCGCAGTGCTAACCACTGCATCACCGCGCCGCCCTACATTGGATACTGATTTATATATTTTTTGTCTATTGGACGCACGTTGTATTGATTTATTTTATGTTAATATTTTATTTTTTTAACACACACACTTTTTATTTTTTACTTTATTTTAATCAGTCGTCTCGAAATCTTTGAATGTTTGTGTTCCCCACACAATTGCCCCCTGCCATAGAGCACACCTAACCTATGCCATATTTTCCCTGCACTCTCTCCTCTATAACACAATACATGCATTCACCAATCTTAATTTGTAAATAGAACACGATTTTCAGTCTTAATGTTTGTCAAAGAATTTTCAAAGTAAAGATCATTTAAATCCGAGAGTAATCAAAGCAAAGACTGCTTATTGAGGTGCGTGCGTGCATTTTAAAGTCTCCTGTCCTCCAGCTAGACTGCCTGATTTGGCTTGCACTTCACCAGGAGAGGTCACTATAACTGACTCTTCGAGTAATGAACCCATTTTCGAAACAATTGGCTCAAGTGGTTTAATGCTTCACAAAAGCTTAATTTGCCCATCACTACAACCAACTTCAAATAAAAGCAACTAGCTGCCTTATATTCACTCCCTACTGCAGGTAATTAAGTGGACAAAACCTCTTAGGTGGGACCACCACCATATAAAATAATAAATATTTACCTAAAACCCAACACCATAGAAAATAGAGTACAAAGAATGAATATTAACATAAATACAAATTTCTATCAATAAATCAATAACACTACACTCATATAATAATAATAATCACATATATCAGCATTGTTGATGCCTTTACACCCCCAACCCTCTGCTTCGTGGTTTGCTCCTGTAGCTCTTAAGCAGGGTCTTGGGCCTACCACACTCCTTTGCCTCTGCCCCCTGCTGTGGATACAACCAGGAAGAGGTGAATACTATCATTGTTTGCTTTATCTAGTGATGGGAAAAACGAGGCTTTCTGAAACACTGAAACGTTCAAAGCAATTTTGCCGGATTTGTGTCAAGGCTTCGAACCAATTCAACACCCGTCTCCACTGTTTGATACTGTCACATATTTATAGTGGTTTCAGTAAAACAATGACTTACAAGCATATACAGATCAATGCATATCAATGCAAAACCCTTAGGATTTCTGAGAAATCACATAAAAAAAACCCACTTTCAGATTGTCAGAGACGGCAAATTGTGATTGCAATGAACAGTGTGTTTAAATAAAGAAAATGTTGTGTTGTGTCATGGTTATTTCAAGAATTATAAATTAAAAGATGAACAACAATGCTCACATTTGTTCTATTTCAAGATTTTTATTCAGAAATTTTAGTTGTTTGGCTGTTTTGAGGCTCTCTTTTTTTTTACAAATGACATCCCCAGCCTTGGAAACATTTGTTCACATGGAACACTTGTTGCTGGCATGCACAAGTATTTTGCCATCACATACAGGTGCGGATACACAGCAAGTCGCTCCTGCTAATACATCAAAGGATTGTGTGTCCTTGGAACAAAACCATGTGTCAAATATTTTTTTTACTTCTACAGTGGCATCAGCAGTTGCACTGTGAATGTGATGTGTCTCAGTGACACAGCTGTCGAAATGTTCCCACAGACTGTCTGTGTAGCTTGCTGTGGTTGCTGTTGTTGCTGCTCCTGCAGCAGATGGTGGATGGTGATGGTGGATAGTGGTGGTGAGGAACTTGATGGCTGTGGCGCTGATTTAATGGAAATTGAAGTTAGTTATGCAGCATAGGTATGTCTAAGTCATTAACCTAATTACATTAGTCTTACAACACATACATACAATAAAATATAGCCTGAAACCGCTCACCATCAGGTGTTATGGAAGTAATTACTGAACGCATTAATGCAGCACACTCCAGTATTAGGTTCTTCTTAGCTTCCTGGGCTTTGACTTGATTTCCAAATGCCAGATTTTTAAATCTTGGATCCTGCAGTGTGGCCAGGGCCAATACCCAGAATGATTCATAAGTCCCACATCTGGAGTGCAGGCCATCCTTCAGGTACGAGCCTAATATACACAACAGGAGCAAATCATGGCATATTAATTATATTAATTAACATAATATGTAACATTTTTGGTCAATTACAGAAGCACTGCGGTCATTGCAGTCTACCTAATTGTGCAGCTGGCTCGTGTTGCATGTTTCATCTTCTCTGTGAGATTGCGCTGCAACATCCTCTAAAGTGGTATCAACTTGTCTCAGTCTCTGTTCCTCTGACATTTCTGTTGTTGATAGCTTGAAAGGTTCGAGCAGTGTTAAGCATTCTGTAATTGCCTCATATTCCAGGCTTGTAAGAGGAACAGTGTCACTGATCTGGTTGGCAAGTGCAGCACCAACTGGCTCATGTGTTCATACAGGTATTGCAGCATGTCAAATGTGCTGTTCCACCTAGTCTTCACGTCTTTTGTGAGTTTCAGTATTGGTCTGCCCATTAATCCCTGCATCTCCACAAGCTTGTCTTTGGCTTTGCAGCTGGGTCGGAATAATCCAACTACCTTCCTTGAATTGTTGTGGATTTCATGAAGTATTGGTGTTTGATCAATGGCCTTCTTCACAATAAGATTTAGGGTGTGGGCAAAAAACACAACATGACGTAGGTTCAGGAGCTGGGCACGTAAGACCATGTTTGCTGCATTATCGGTCACAAGGCATTGAACCTTTGAGGTTATTCCCCACTCAGCTATGAGCACACTTTTTGCCTCCATTATGTGCTGGGCTGTGTGGGACTGTGGGAACATGGTGCCACAGTTATCCTCTTTGCTTCTGGTGTTATGTAGTGGCAAGTAACTCCAAGGTGCCCATCCATATGAATGGATGACCACATGTCAGTCGTAAGACTGACAAAGTAAGACTTCTCTAGGTCAGCCTTGGCTTTCTCTTTGGCAGTGTTGTACTTCTCACTGACCATTTCCTTCAGCGTCTTCGTAGAGGGGAGGATGTAGTTGGGATCCTGAAGCCTTCATCCTCCACAATAGTGAAGGGCTGTAGATCCTTCACCACCAGATTCACCAAAGCCTCATCCAGCTCTCTCTGTCTGCCTTTAAAAAGAACATAAAACCTTCAGTTTGACAAAATTATTGAAACGGAACAGATCTAGCTTGAAATAGCACCTAGGGCTTTAGACTATTAGGCCAAGTAGGCCATTATTTGTAAGCTGGACAGCATTGGCCAAATAGTATGAAAAATTAACTCACATTTCAAATTCTAAATAATTATGTTAACTAAAATATCTATTATATAAAACACACTTACAACTATGGGGCCATTACTCTTTGTTGCTTAGATAAGCAGGTAGCTTTGAAAACATTTTAATTCAATACAAGGCCCATTTTAGCCACCATTTTTGGCCTCTTAGTACTATTCAGTTATTTTAAGTGTTGTTGTCGTTGTGGTTTGGACATTGTAGATGTATTACCAGGTCAACATTTTTAAAACTGAAGACTTTCTCAGTGAGATTTTTAACACACTGGGATTTCTTCTTCTGAATTATCTTTCAAACAATGCATACCTTGCTTAGATGGCAGGCCTGTGCATGGGGAATGTTACCACCCTCTGCACCCTCTAAAATGGTAGGATGAATGCATCTCAAATGACGTATCATCGAGGATGTATTGTTGCAGTAGGCAAGTTGCCTATCACAAATCATACACCTCACTTTATTTCGGGTTTCCAAATGGAAATATTCCCACATCAGAGAACGGGATCTCTTTTGTGCATTCTCCATCTTAATCTACATTTATCTATCTATCTACACACCTATCTAGTGCTAGCCTAGTCTCTATCACTATCTCACTCTATGTCACTAAATTATCCTAGCTATTGCTATAAATATGTTAGTATATCTGTCCTAAATCGCTGTCTCTCACTAGCCTATCAATTAATATACTAATATTTGCCACCTCTGGAACTACTCACAGCAAAGAAAGTTTCACTAATTAAATAAACAATCAAAATAAGAATGTGTATGCCTTCCTGCTTTATCAATTATCCCCACCTAGATACTCAATTAACTATTTCAGGTAATCAAACCCCTGGTCTCCATTACATAGTCATAAAAAAATGCAATTCAAGTTCGGAAATTATTTGTCCCTTTAATTATTAGTGTCTTGCCCATCTATTCGTGCTCACCATGTTTTCCTCTCTGTTCTATTTGTCCTCAGAGTGCATCTGCACCTGGTATTTCTTTACACTAGGAAGAAGAACATCATCAGACTGCCCTATTAATGTTTGTACTTCATCAGCAAACAATTCCCAAAAGCAAGGGTGTGGCCTTGGTAGTTCCTTAAAAGTCATTTTGAAAATGAAAGAACCAGTGACCCTATCACATCTTATTATGTAATAACTTTGTGGGTTGATAAGAGATGAGATGCTGCGGCAGCTCACATGTCAGTAAAATGACGAGTCAGCAAAATGACTAGTTTCGTCATCCATTCGGTCGATAACATTTGAAAAGGCTATAACAGCCTCACGTATACAATTTTACCCCCATTCACGGTAGCGGAGGCCTAAACCGGAAGTTAGCCTGCTCGGCCAGCAAAAGTCAGCACACTGGATGCTGTAGCGCTACCGCCAAGTAGAGTTTGAGGGTGTAATTGCAGAATGACGGAGACACCTACGCACAAGTATAAATGCATGGCATAGACCCTACGCAGGAGTACAAATCAAGCTTTAGAAGCAACAGAGAAGCTAACTTACCAGCTGGACATTGTATCTTCACAGAAAATATTTTTTATTGGACAGGGCAAGGCAAAGCAATTTTATTTATATAGCACCTTCCAAACAATACAGTCATTCAAGGTGCTTTGCAGACACAAAGATCCAAAAACGGATACAAAGGTACTTTATAATATAAAGCTAGATAATTAATGTGCAATAGATAATAAAATCAAGATTAAAACAATACACATCTATTTGTCAAAGTGCATTACATATGCGAGAGAGAGAAAAATAAATAAATAAATGACTAAAATTTTACTCAAGGCTTTATATAGTATGATTGCAAGAGGGATGGCATCAGACAATAATATTTAATTAATTTGGGCTGCCCACATACACTCAATAGTTACATCATCATTTAATCTGTGCTTAAAGTGTGCAGGTATGCACCGGTAGGCCTACACAGTACCAGCACTTATACATTTTACTCTTTGGCCTATTGCGACTTTTTCTTGCGTACTGGCACTTCTCACAAGTTGCTGGTACTCTTTTAAGCCCTCTCCGTATCAGGTTATCCGGGCATCTTGTAATGCTCACCTGTTCCTCTCCTGCCTGCTAATATTTGTTGGCAGGAGACAGACGAGGGAGAAGCTTGGGTGCTTTTCATGCAGCTGTTTGCAAAAAGTAGCTCATCAATGTCACTTTAGGTGAACCGACCAGTCACAGCCCGGATGGGGTGGGACAAACGGTGGTGGCCATAGGTGTCATTTACACTGAGGACCCTGGGAACATGTCAGAATCAGAATCTCCATCACTTTTTGAAAGCATTTGATAAAAATGTTCTGAAAGAATAAATGACAAAAGAAAATATTTGAAAAGGCTTATTTGCACAATAAGAAAACATGCAGTGAATTTAAATAAACAACAAACAAATGTGCATTGTCCAAATTATATGGGCCATTTTTTTATTTTCCATCATATAAAGACATTTCCACAAATACTTGGTGCTGAAAATGTCTCCAGAATGCAGTAATTTAAGAGTTTAATTATCAAAATCTTCTGGGGGACAACCCCCAGACACCACACTCTTAAACTTCACCATCATATATTTCTTCCCAATTCTATAAAAATATCATCTTGTATTGCTTTCGTGACCCAAGTATATGGTCACACCCCTAATCTGAGCCCTTATGTACCCACCACTTTTCAACACAGCGTTGACAGCAATAAGCAAACTTTTGAAATGTTGAGCTTGTTATTCTCTATAAATGGTTATGAATATGACAAGTTAGTACTTGGTTATGGACATCAACAAATTAGAGACTAACCACCATTTAGAGCATTTTCCACAATAATTTAATGAATGAAAGCAACACACATAAATGAAACGGCTATTTTGTCACACTGTAATTAATATTGTAGCCTACTAGTGGTAAGCTATATAGAAGTAGTCCTATTTTCTGAAATTATAAAGGACGCACTAACATTAGCCCTTATCAAACTAATACAAAACTAACTTGCTAAAGAACACACGCCAACATGTAAAAGGAGAGTACTGGAACCTTTTTTCACACTCCAAGAACTGCATTTAATAACAGCTAAGGCATCTTTCCTCAATATTATGGCATATTTTTAACAATTTAACAACAAAGTAAGTGTTAGAAAGTAGATTGAACATCATATAGTTTGCTTTATGGTTTCTGTCAAAAATAAACCCACAAAAGAAAACGCAATGCAGAAAATGCACAATTAACTTGAGTTAGCCACCTTAATATTTGAGCTTACCAGAAGTAACAGTTTAACTACTGTTTATTTTGTGTCATTTTGCAGAAACATTGTTTCCACTTCCCAAGTTGTAATGGTTACACTTGGTGTGTAAATGTATTCATTAAAAGTTGTCAATATATCAACACATCCCATATCTATGTCAATAGTGAGTCCTTCTCTAACATCCTATTTTATGTCAACTAAAAGGGATTTATGATTTCAAGAGGAGTTGAAACATTGAAAATAGAAACATTAAAATATACCTGCACATTGAGAAAGAGACTCTTAACAGGTAAATTAGATGCAATATCAAAGATAGAGGCACTAACTGACATGGAAGTTACAACTCAGCTTCTTGCTCCTCAAGGAATTTGATTAATTTCTTCAATGTTGCCAGACTCTGTTCAGTGGTCTCTATTATTGCATCAAAATGCTCATTCTGCTCATCTACGTAAGTCTTTTTTTTCTCCACGTAGCCCCTGACGTCCTCCACAAATCCCTCCAGTGATGGAAAGTCAGGTGATTCTTCCGTGAGTTTCTTCACTAATGCTGTCAGGGGGTCCATCATACTCATAGAGTAACTCATGAGCTCTGCAGTGATGGCCCTTTCTGTCTAATGGGGAGAAAAAAAAATACAACTCAATTTTCTATGTTGTTACATTCACTTGTGAATGAGTTCCTGTGTTCCTGTTTTCCCTGAGTATTTCATGACAAAAGTTACTACCACCGGCCTTTTGAGCACATGGAAACAGACTGACAGACTTGCCTTTAAACTGTCCAGTGTTTGTTGTTGCTTTTCAATGAATTTCTTGTAAATTTCCTGCACATTCAGGGTGAGAATCAACATGCAGTTGCATTTTAAGACATGTAAGCTTTACTGTAGCTGTATTGTAGAGCACATTGGCGCAAACAAATGCAGATAAAAAAATTCAGAAAATTTGAACAGTAAATTTACTTATAATGGCTGTGAACTTGCATATACATGTGGAATTTATTTCTATTGCTAAGGAAGGTTAAGCAACAATAAATTTACCCATTTCTTCCTGTGTGAACATGCAAAGCAAACCAGAGTGAAGATGAAGAACAGGCTTCCTCTGCTCCTGGACAAAGCTGCCATCGCTGTTCTAAATAAAACTGACAAAGCATAAATAATCAATAAAGAATTTAACTTGTAAAAAGTAATATTTAAAAGTCTACAGTCCAATGCATCTTATAGTGAGTTAGAGTTTCTGACCTTACCTGTGATGTAAATGGAAGGAGAGCGGCTGTACAGGTGATAAAAGAAAAACTAAAGAGATGACTACAAGATTTGCTTTATATACTCCTGGTGTCACCTCCCCATGGCACAACTTCACCTGTGTGTGTGTGTGTGTGTGTGTGTGTGTGCGTGCGTGCATCTGTCACTGTGTTTTTGTTGGTAGAAGGTGTATCAAGCAGGATCTGTTTACCTTCCCACTATGTTTACTACTTCTTCTTTAGTTTCATTTTCAAAGAAATAGCATTCCTTACAGGAATTTGTAGGATGGCTGCTCTCTTTGTTTACATTTTTTAAGTTTAATTTTGTATTTTAATATTTTGTATTTCTTTCAAATGCATACGCATATAGATAATGTCTAATATATGTTTAATGCCTACCTATCACAAGCCATGTCACATTATCTCTGCTCCTGATGATGTAATGTAATTTGGTGCATATGAAAATAAATTACTTTGACTTGACTTTGGAATATATCAACACCAGTTAGTGCAGGTAATCATACTGTATGACAAAACAAACTAAGACAACAACCAAGTACAAATGTAAAATAAGAAAAATAAAGTATAAATGTGTCATAAACTGAACACCACAGAATATAGTAAATTACAAATGGGAAACAAAATTTAACAAATCTGTGATACTGTGACAGACAGCAAATAGATAAATATAGTTAGTATAATAGTAGTAACAGCTAGGGTCGTTTCAAATTTTATAATACCTTCAACTGTAACTGACATAACAGCTAGGTTGCAGGGCTGTAAGGCACCAGTCGTATTTACCACCGCTCTCAACCTAGAGTGTTGGCCAGAACACTACTTAAGGCCAGGATTCACTTCTGAAGTACCCAGACATGCACTGACTTCATACAGGAAATGAGAATAAGGGTTGAGTTGGAAGGTTGGCGAACGTGATTGTATTCAGGAGATGTGTGTGTGTGTGTGGTTTATGTCAATAAACAAAGAAATTGAACCATTACAAATACTGTACATAATACAACACTCCTATCATTTTCTTAACAGGGATATACAGTGCTAAATCACTGTATACACTGATTTCAGACCAGTATTTAATATTGGGTGGGTCAATCAGAGAATGCAATCTCGGTGGTGTGAAGACATGTACATGTAGGATTGCTTCTAATTTGCATCCACATCTTTGCATTTCTACTACTCTCTTTATCTTTCTGCTTCTGATATGCTTCTGGGACACTGCTCAATGCAACTTTTTAACATTTAATATGGTGTTTGGATCTTTATTGTCGAGGATCAAAGTCTCCATGTAGTTCGACGAGGTTATTCTTTAGTGATTACTAACAGCTGAGACCAGGCATATTCTACCTACCTAGGGAAATTCCACAGCTCTTTTTTATTTTGTTGTATGTTCATCCCAGAGCGAATGCAACCACAGTCATCGAACACATTAAGAGAACATTAAAAAAAATTGAAGTTATATCTCCAGACTCTCCCAAATTCATTCTGGGTGATTTTAATCATTGTTCATTTGATAAACATAAAAAAAATTTAACCAATAAGTCTTCTGCACTACCCCTTGAGGAAGACATTGGATAAATACTATTGCTCAGTTCCACGGGCAAATAAATATTTTGACCTACCACCTCTTGGTTCAGCTGACACCACACTATTTTTCTGGCACCAGCTGGCAGGGTATTAAGAACATGGCAACTGTGAATACTGACCCCTCAATACACACTAAAAAAGGATTCTGTGGTCATGTAGATTTGAATTAATGTATTAGGTAAAATATGTTCAATATGTTTGTGTTTTTGATTTTTAGGCAAATATTTAATTAAATTTTAAATAAAAATGTTTGGAATAAGGCGGCATGGTGGTGCATTGGTTAGCGCTGTCGCCTCACAGCGGTTGCCTCGGCCTTTCTGTGTGGAGTTTGTATGTTCTCCCCGTGTCTGCGTGGGTTCTCTCCGGGTGCTCTGGCTTCCTCCAACCGTCCATATACTAGGTTAATTGGTGACCCTACATGGTCCTTGGGTGTGAGTGGTTGTTTGTCTGTGTGTGGCCCTGTGATGGACTGGCAACCTACCCAGGGTGTACCCCGCCTTTTGCCCGATGACAGCAGGGATTGGCTACAGCCCCCCACAACCCTATACGCAGATTAGGCGGTTGGTTGGATGTTTGGAATAAAATCCAAAAGCATAAGCATTATATTTATCTAATCCTAAATAGAGAGGATATTGAGTGAATTCAAATTAATTTGATCAGGCAAATTTTAATTGAAAAGCACTTCCTGTCAATAATTCCCATGAAGCATGGCGGTGAAGGGAGTTTTGTTAAAATCCAAGTCTCCTATTTGTTTGAAATACAAAATGTACTGTGTGAATTATGTTTTTTTAAACGTGTCTGTTTAGAATATACTGTTTTTTGTTTTTTTCTATACAGTCTATGGTTTATTGGTTTAAATAACCATATTTTGTTAAATGTTTACCATGGTGCGTCTCCCTTTTGTTGTGGCCTTTGAGCCAGCTCATAACAGTAGTACTATTTACACATTAGGGAGTTTGTCTTTTTCAAATCAACTCTTTTTGTTTAGGTTATAATTAATTCTGTACTGTTTTCTATTTGAATCTACTCATATTGAATGGATAACTATTAAGGGTCTCATTTAATTAATATTCATTCAATACCAAACATTGTAAAATTTTATTAATAATATTGCTTGTAATCTGTTGCCTCATTTTTATTGAGTAGATATGCTGTATCTTTTCTTACAGTGTAGCAACAGGGCCTTCAATGGTCGTACTTTGACGTACTGTGCCGAGCAGCTGGGGGGGTGTTCCAGTTGTTTTTCCAGAGATCCTTGGATGGTGGCACAGTCCCTCAGCTGTGGAAGGATTCCACAGTTATTCCCATACCTAAAAAAAGGTGTTATCAAGATCATGAATGACCTCAGGCCAGTGACCCTCACCTCTCTGATGATGAAAGCTATGGAGAGGGTCATCAAAAATCATATTATTAAGATAACAGACTTACAGACCCACTTCAGCTTGCTTATCGCGCTGGTACATAGGTGGACAATGCAAAGGTTTTTATTAAAGACACCATCCACAAACATGTGGATTTTCCCAAAATGACAGCCAGACTCCTTTTTGCTGATTTCTCCTCAGCATTTAACACCCTGCACCCACATTTTCTCGCTGAGAAACTCTCTACTCTCCACCTAGATGATAGACTTATTTTGTGGATAATGGACTTTCAGGTCACAGAGAGTCCTGCTCAGTGTCCCATTATCTGATGTCTTGTACATGTCATCTGGTCCCCTGCAAGGCTGTGTCCTTTTACCGTTGCTTTTTATTCTTTACACTGAGGTCTGCAGGTATTAAATTAATAAACTGTGATATTCACTGCACACTGTTGGTTACTGTGATTTTTTAAAGTACATTGTTGGTTACTGTGATTATCTACAGTACACTGTTGGTTACTGTAATTTTTTAAAGTACATTGTTGGTTACTGTGATTATCTACAGTACAATGATCGTTCCTGTGATTATCTATAGTAGATTGTTTGTTACTGTGATTATCTACAGTACAATGATCATTACTGTGATTGTCTACAGTACACTGTTGGTTACTTGATTATTTACTGTACATTATTGGTTACTGTGATTATCTACAGTACATTGTAAGTTAGTGTGATTATCTACAGTACACTGTTGGTTACTGTGATTATCTACAGTACATTGTTAGTTACTGTGATTATCTATAGTACATTGTTAGTTACTGTGATTATCTATAGTACATTGTTGGTTACTGTGATTATCTATAGTACACTGTAAGTTACTGTGATTATCTACAGTACACTGTAAGTTACTGTGATTATCTATAGTACATTGTTGGTTACTGTGATTATCTACAGTATATTGTTAGTTACTGTGATTATCTATAGTACATTGTTAGTTACTGTGATTATCTATAGTACATTGTTAGTTACTGTGATTATCTATAGTACATTGTTGGTTACTGTGATTATCTACAGTAAATTGTTAGTTACTGTGATTATCTATAGTACATTGTTGGTTACTGTGATTATCTACAGTACACTGTTGGTTACTGTGATTATCTACAGTAAATTGTTAGTTACTGTGATTATCTGTAGTACATTGTTGGTTACTGTGATTATCTACAGTAAATTGTTAGTTACTGTGATTATCTATAGTACATTGTGGGTTACTGTGATTATCTACAGTAAATTGTTAGTTACTGTGATTATCTATAGTACATTGTGGGTTACTGTGATTATCTACAGTACATTGTGGGTTACTGTGATTATCTATAGTACATTGTTGGTTACTGTGATTATCTACAGTACATTGTTGGTTACTGTGATTTTTTAGGATAGCAACCTGATTACTGTGATTTTCACAATAACTCTTTGATTACACAATATGTTAGTGTGTATTAGTATACTGTAACTACAGTGATCATTACTGTGATTATCTACAGTACATTGTTAGTTACTGTGATTATCTACAGTACATTGTTAGTTACTGTGATTATCTACAGTACACTGTTAGTTACTGTGATTATCTACAGTACATTGTTACTGTGATTTTTTAGGGTAGCAACCTGATTACTGTGATTTTCACAGTAACTCTTTGATCACCCAATATACTCAGTTACTCAGTATTAGTATCCTGCAACTACTGTGGATTTCACAGGCATTTTTTACAGTGTGGTTTTTACAGTTTTTTTTATTGTGGATTTACATTTGCATGTTTAAAAGTGGAAGGGATGACACCATTTGTTAAACTGCTATTAATTATAGCCAGTAAGAGGGGGCAGATTGTAACAAAAACTTCCTTAAATAGGATTGTAAAATGTCTTAGGAACAGTAAGCAAGATTCCTATGCAAGACCACCTCAGATAACTGGGAAGAAGGCAATGTGGAATCAAACACAACCATAAGATGGTCAGAGACAGCAGTATCAATAATTCCAAGATTGGAAACTGAATAAACGGATGATAGCACAAGATCTATTTTTACCTTTATGAAGTGTTGGACCTGATACTGATTAATTCAGATTAAAAGAATCAACAAGGTGTGAGAACTGACCATAGGTTTAGATGGGCAACATTTATGAATAATAAAATTTCCTACATAAAAAAACAAACAGTTTGTTAGAGCGGGAAACCATAATTGACAGGAGATCAGTAGAGTTAGTTAGTTGTAGGAAGTCTTTACATTAATGCACATAGGACAGGGGTAGTGACATTGATTATTAAAAGTTGCACCTCAAAATTGAAGTATATATATAGTTTTTATTAGTTTTTAAAAACTGTTGCTAAGCCACCTCCACAACCAGAACATTTTACTCCACTGTATTTATGTCATTTCATCTAGCACATGTTACTTAACAAAGGAAGAACATTCTTCAAAACGACACCCATTTTAAAAAAAACTTTTGGCTTGTCTGATTGTCTTACATTCAAACAAAATATGATAGTTACCATTATAGATAGTAAGAGTAACACTAACAATATGACTGAGAGTAAAACAAAACTAATACTAACATAAATACAGATCAATCAAGTAAATACAAATTACAGTTTTTTAGAACCACTAACATCCTTTTGTCCAATCTGTAGTCACAGTTTCAAAACTCTAAACACAGTTAGCCCCACATTGGTCTGTTCATTCCATACCTTTAACACAATTCATTCTTTCACTCTTTCCACTAAATATGCAGTCAATTAACCCATTTCTACAAGTTAAGCTAAGTTAAGTTTTTCATTCACAAGCTTACCCAATACCAAAACTATGTATGTTTTTTGTGTTATTTACAAATGCTTGCACACAACATGTCAGAAATGAAGACCTTATGATCAAAACCTTAAATATTGCATAAAGACTCTACTTCTGCAATAAAAGAAGCTCAAAATATATATTGAAACAGCTGATGAGCATTTCTTAATGAACATATCAATGAAACATTGAGAAATAGCTGATTTATTGTAATTTGGGTAAAATAGATCAACCACAGCTAATTCCAATCTCAATCAGAGACATAGCCAGATGTGGAAGTTCTTTCATTTAAATACACAATAATAATAAAGGGGACTTTCTGGACTGAGTTTACTCAATGTGGATACAGACCAAAACAGAGGAGGAGAAAAAGAAAAAATAATGTCTGGACAAGGCAGACGAATAGTTGGACCAGGGAGAGGAAGAGAGCCAGGGAGAGGAGTAGCTCAACCAGGGAGAGGAGTAATTAGACCAGAACCAGGGAGAAGGAGAGGTAGGGGGAGAGGAGTAAGAATGCGTGGTGGTGTTCAAAGGAGAGCTGTTGTCACTAATGAAATAACAGCAACCAATGAGAGAGGCTGGTGAAAGAGTCCAGCCTAATCTCAGATGGTCTACCGTGGTTTCCATTATCCAGATTTTTCAACAAACCAACAGGTAAGCAATTACAGTGATTTCACATGGGCTTCCTCTATCATTACAGTAAAGTTGCTATCTCTCATAGTAACTGTAGGCCACCAGTCCCAATGCAAATACAGTATGTTGTATTTTTGTTCCTCTAGATGCAACGTATCCCTCCATCTGGTGGAAGAGGAAAACTTCTCAGTGAAGACCAAGAGTATGCCATTGTAGGACTGGTCATTGCAATAAAACTGAGAGAAATTCAGACCAGAATTGTTAAAGACAACTTGGTATTTCACAATGTGGAAAGCATTAGCCTGACCACCATTGCTCGGACTCTGAGCAAACACAGAGTTTGGATGAAACAGTTGTAAACAGTTCCTTTTGAAAGGAACAGTGAGCGGGTCAAGGAACTCAGACACCAATACGTCCAGGTATGGTGTCTGTCCAATATGTCTTGTTCTATAGTGAGTTTTGTTGCTTTACATGTAAACATGAGTTACGGTACTAATACTGTGTTGGATATCCCTCAGAGAGTCATGGAGTTCGAGACTAATCAAACCCCACATGATACCATTTATGTGGACGAGGCAGGGTTTAACCTGGCAAAGAAACGTCGGCGGGGAAGAAACATCATTGGAAAAAGGGCCACCATTCATGTGCCGGGTCAGAGAGGGGTAAATATTACAATGTGTGCTGCAATCTCAAGTGCTGGTTTGGGTCTGGACAAATGCCAGATTGGTCCCTACAATACCGAGAGACTTCTTTTGTTTTTAGATGACCTCCACCAACAACTCGTGCCAGAAGCAGAAAGGGAACAGGTTGGAGGAAACCTGCGGACATTTGTAATTGCATGGGACAATGTTGCATATCACCATGCACATGCAATCACAAACTGGTTTGCGGCCCATCCAAGAATGGTTTCCCTTTTCCTCCCCCCTTACTCGCCTTTCCTCAACCCCATTGAGGAATATTTTTCTTCCTGGAGGTGGAAAGTGTACGATCATCAGCCACATGACCAAATGTCTCTACTTGATGCAATGGATGCCGGCTGCAGAGACATCTCAGCTGAAGACTGCCAGGGGTGGATAAGGCATCCCAAGCGTTTCTATCCAAGGTGCATAGCAAGAGATGACATTTGATGTGATGTGGATGAGAACATGTGGCCAAATGCTGAGGATTAGAACAGGACTGTGCATTTTGTTTCTTTCCCATCTGTCTCTTTTTGTGTTGTCAAATTGTGTATCTGACAATATTTTGCCACATTTTGAACCAAAGGCCACATAGTTTGGATTATTTGTTGATCACTGGCTGAATTTCATGTTGAAAATAAAGCTTTAACTTCTGTAATTTTGTCACTATTTTTTTCTACTATACATTCTATAAAGTAAAGATGACTCATTCACTTTTGCATAGTTTGTTGACAAAAATGCACACATTCAACCCTCAAGCTAAAAATGTAGGGTGGTTTACAGTAAAAGGAAGCTGAATATCAAAAAACACATTGTCACATTTCGCATTGTCTACTGTTTGCTGGTAGATCTGAAACATGAAAAGTAATGCAGTTTCAGTAATGCCATCAACTGTTTGCATTTAAAAGGTTGTGATTGATTGATCTGTATCTTTTGGAAAGAAATTGTGCTAGTGTTTTGACAGAATGATTTGATTTTGAGTCAGGTTTGCTGTGTTTTGGTAGAGTTTGCGTATGCAGAGAATGTTATTTTGCATCTTAAAATGTAGAGTTTGTGTTGAAAGAACAAAATGTGGTTTTGAGCAGAAAATGTACTATTTGGCTAATTGTGTGAGGTAGGTATAAAGTATCTTGAGTTTAGGTAAATGCTTGTTAGCAGTTGAAAAAAACTGTATAGCCCTACCCTGGTCTTTTCACCTAGTGATCTCATTACCACCTATAAAAGGAGACATCTTTAGAATGTTTTGTTTCACATCCACTCCACTGGAGCCTGCAAGAGATGGAGGAGAAATTCTTGTATTTCTTCTTTAGGACCCAATGACTAACCCCCAAAGGGGAGATATCTTTTAGAGAGTCATGGAGCTGGAAGCCCATCACACAACCCGTGCTTTATCTACGTGGACATGGCCACAACACGCTTGCGAGGACAGAATTTGATTGGCAAAAGAGCTAAAGTGGGTGTCCCGGGCCAAAGGGGTGCCAATGTTACCATGTGTGCAGTGATATCCTCTGATGGAGTGCTGCTACACAGATACAAGAGTTTTTTAAGCAAGCATTTACTGTGCTGACTTTTGTTTCCCTCGCAATTTTCATTTACTGTAGAATAAAGCCCTGTGAAGCTTTTCCTGTTTTCCTGTTGCATTTCGATGCAACTTCCTGTTGTATGCTGTTGTACATTGTATGAAGATTTACCATTCTTACTATATTTCATAAGTGGAACTTTATTTACTGTTAAATAAGACAATGTACACGTTTCTTCTATTATCAACAATAAAAAATATAAATGTACATACACACAACCAAAAAATAAAGAACTCAAAATTATTTACTACTTCAAAGATTCCAACAAAATGATGCATCCACTGTAATGCTACCTGTTGTTAGTGTTTTTTAGGTAATTGTGTTATAAGTGTATATACTGGATGACTTTCACTTTTACTTGAGTAACATTTTTCATGAGGTATCTGTACTTTTACTTAAGTATTGTAATTGAGAACTTCTTCCACCACTGGTTAAAAGTGACAATTAATGCTTTCTGAGTGAGAATTGGTGCCAGTGTTTTGGTTGAAAATTTTTATTTTGAGACTTCCATGAAGTGTTTTGGTGGTTTTAGTGACTTTTGGAGGTGTGATAACTGTTTGGCCAAGATGCTGTCCTGGCAGAGAAAGACCCAAACGCACATCATGGCAGAGAGTTCAGTTTATTTAACAAAGAGAATAGTGCAGGGAATTTGGGCGAGAGAGAAGGGGTCCAGGGCTAAGGGAAACACAGGGAGGCTGCTGGCGGGCTGCGGACTGAAAAAAAGGTCCAGGCTGCTGGCGGAACAGTGTTTCTGGCAGGGTGGTTTAACTGAGGCTTTACGGAGGTAATCTGAAGCAGAGGAAGACACAGTTTAGATTTCGCAAAACTACTTACTTGTCAGAAAGCAAACACAGATTTCAGAAGTAGATGCTTGAAACTCACACTTCTCAGGTTTAGCAAACAGGCTGTTCTCCAGCAATCTCTGTTGAACCTGGCAGACATGTTCAGTTTCGTTCTTTAAGAAAACCAGAATGTCTAAATAGATGTACACAGAGCGACCCAGCATATCCCTCAACACGTCATTAATGAGACAGTGAAACACAGCCGGGGGATTTGTCAGACCAAAGGGCATCACCAGATATTCAAAATGACCCAAAGAAGTGTTAAACGCTGTTTTCGATTCATCTCCCCGTCAAATTCTGACCAATTGGGAGGCGTTACGGAGATCAAGTTTTGTGAAAATTGTTGCCCCCTGCAGGGAATCAAACACCTCAGACATAAGGGGTAGGGGATACCTGTTTTTCATGGTTATATTGTTGAGACCCCTGTAGTCGATACAAGGCCGCAGGCTCTTATCCTTCTTCTCTACAAAAAAGAACCCTGTCCCAGGGGAGAGGAGAAAAGTCGAATGATTCCAGCAGCCAAAGAGTCCTTGATATACTTTTCTATGCCCCACGTTCAGGTCTGGAAATATTGTATAGCCGGCTGCCCGGAGGGGGGCAGCAGATCAATGGCGCAATCATAGGGACGAGGAGGTGGCAAGGTCATGGCCTGTTGTTTACTAAACACGTCCTGGAGGTCATGGTAAACTGGGAGAACATGAGCAAAGTCAGGAGTCAGGGAAGAGGAGCTGGGTAACAGAACTGACTGAGGTGAGGCTTAAGGCACAATGAGTGACAGGTGGGGCTCCAGCTAGTTATTTTGGCTGTGGACCAATCGATACTGGGGTTGTGTTTTACTAACCAAGTGTGTCCTAGAAGGGGGTGAGTCAATAATGAACAGACTAATTTGCTCCTGATGGTTACCAGAAAGCTGGAGCTGCAGCGACGAGGTCCTGGAAGTGACAGATGTCTGCCATCCAGGGCTACTAGGCCCAACTGTTCAACTACATTAGTGTCCAAAAAATTCTCATCTGCTTCAGAACCAACTAAGGCTTGCAAGACACTTGACTGACCTCTGTGAGTGATGGTGGCTTGGCAGTAAGATAGTCGACGGGAAGGTGGTGGAGCGGCAATTCGCCTCGCTAGAGCACTTCCAATCTCTAGCGAGCCCGCCTTTTTAACAGCCTTCTGGAGCAGGTGGCGAGGTGATGTCCAGGCTGGCTGCAGTACAGGCAGCAATTAGTCTCTCAGCGACGCTAGCGTTCTTCGGGGCTCAGCTGGTAACGACCCAGTTGCATGGGCTCGGCCTCCGGAGACTGCTCCCTCTGGTTGACAACCAGCTCAACCCCTGTGCTCGGGGTTGAGAGCTGTTAGCGTTTCCTGCTAGCCGTCTCTCTCTCCTTCGCTCCCGGCAGCGGTTGTTTATATGGATGGACAGAGTGATTAATTCATCCAGACTAGAGCTCTCAGAATATAAAACAAGTTCATCCTTTAACTGTTCAGTCAAACCTCGTTATTCCAGCCACTTTCCATCGCAAAGGTCCAGAATTCAATAGCATATTTGGCAACACTGGCTCCCGATCGGACTAGGCAGAGGCGCCAACGGCAGCTGGGGAAGGGGCAGGGCTACGATCTGGCGGAGATTGGGTGTCTGAGTTTTGCTTTTTAAGCTGTGGCAGATAGCAGAACACAGGTCAGGTGTGCTGATGAGGATGAATCTCAGGAGTGAGCGGAGCCCGCAACAGACACGCCCCAAGCTCCCAGACTGGAGGGAGAGAGGGAGAAACAAACAGAAACAAACAAACAAGAACACACCAAGCTCCCAGCACGCAACCCAAACATAAAGACACTCAAACACACACACTCACACAGAGCTCCTGGCTGTGAGCTCTGTTGGTAATGCAGACTGTATTAAGAGTTTTGAAAAAGTGGCTTCAACATGCATCTTGGTAAGTTTAGAAAACAATTTACTGTTATTTCTTAATAATATAATAAAAAGCAATAATAAAATTTTGCCTTAAATTTTACACTGGCCTCTGCTTTAAATTTGTATTTGACATCATACCTTACTATCTTGATTAAATTTACAAAAAGAAATTTACAGTTTTTTTCAATTGCTAACAAGCGTTTACCTAAACTTTAGATACTTTATCAAAACTCCTAACACAGCAACACACCTACCTCACACAATTAGCCAAATAGTACATTTTCTGCTCAAAACCACATTTTTGGACACCAACTCACCAACACCAACTCTACATGTCAAAATGCAAAATAACATATACAAACTCGAAACACAGCAAACCTGACTCAAAATCAAAAACACTAGCACGTTTTCTTTCCAAAAGGCCCAGATCAATCAATCACACAATGACTTTCTAAATACAAACATTTGATGGCATAACAAAAACTGCTTTACTTTCACGTGTCACACACACACACACACACACACACACACACACACACACACACACACACACACACACACACACACACACACACACAGAAGAAGAGAGCAAAATTGATCTTTAATAAAATTATTTTATTTTTTGTTTGTGTGACTGTAGTGTATAACTTTGGTTGTGTTTAGGTGTAATTTTGGTATGAATTACTGTAAATAAGCTTTATTAAAAAATAAATTGCTGGACCTCACTCATTTCTAAGGCCTGGAAGTAACTGGTAGCCTGTCTAAAGCTGTCAAATGAATACATTTTGTCACCATAGTCCCCAGCTGTCATCCACTGCAGAAGATGAGCTAAAACATATCATGTTGAAAACTATATTTACATTATTTGCTGTCTGTTACAGTAGCAGATTTATTCTGTAATTCTGTAATTTCTGTTTCACAATTGTAATTAACTGTATTCTGTGGTGCTGGTCGGTTTATACTACATATTTTGTACTTGGTTGTTGTCTAACAGTCTGGATTGTCATACAGTATGTACCTGCCATAACTGATGTTGGTACATTCCAAAGTCAAGTCAAAGTAATTTATTGTTATAATATAAATAATATTACATCATCCAAAGCAGAGAAAATCATGTGACATGGCTTGTGAAAGCTACACAGCAGGTATTAAACATACATTAGAAATAAAATAAAAAAATAAAAAAAAAGAAAGTAAAAGTTAAGAAAGTACCAGTAAAAAAGTAAACAAAGAGAGCAGCCCTACAAATTCCTGTAAAGCGAAACTGTCAAATACAATTTCTGTGAAAATGAAACTAAGGAGACGGACAGAAGTAGTAAACATAGTGGCAAGGTAAATACTGCTTGACACACACCTTGTAACAACAATGACACAGTGACAAATACCCCCCAACCACCACCACCACACTCACACACCAGGGGTATATAAAGCATGATTTGGTGTCATTAGTTTTTCCTTCTTCGACTGTACAGCAGCTCTCCTTCCATTTACCAATTTCATCACAGGTAAGACCAGAAACTGTAACCCACTATAAGATGTGTTAGACTGTAGACGTTTACTTTAAAAATTACTTTTTACAAGTTCAATTCTATCATTGATCCTTATCTGGCATGGCACATTTTTTGTCCCGGTCCAGCCCAGTCCAGACGCTGGTCTCCAAACCGCATTTTGTCAAGAAAACACACGTGAAATGGGAAATGACGTAAACCTACATGAAACAGCTGTTGTTTGTTATTATAAAGATAGCAATTATAAAGACAAAGAATATGGGTGAAAGAATGGATTAGCACACGCAGGTAGCAGGGGTTGTCTGAGCTACAGAGAGAGCTGGAGGTGAGTAAAAGGTTTGCGGTGAAAAAGTAGCTGCCTGCTCTGCTCTCATTGGCTGGATGTGGATGTTGAGTAGGCCGACTCTTCCAGTTTTTTGGCATGCTAGATATCTGACAGACGTCTGCGATGTGTCAGAACAACACATTCTCATCTCAATGCGTCATAACTGACGCTTTCAGACAGCGTGACAAAGCGTAAGGATTTTACGCTAAAGGTACCCTTCAGCGTCCGTATGAAACGCAACCGTTTCATTCACTGCAGCAACGCAATTAATTAATTGCCCTGAGGCCGATGTGCGCAACTGTAGGGTTAGCTGGTCGACATGCATTATACATTCAGTGACATAGATTTAGGTACTAACATTTCTGATGGTTGTGGTAAGGGTAGGGGCTTCGGGGGCTGTCACCACCTTTATCATGAACGTAGCTAGCTACCGCTAGCTAGCTAGCACTTCCGGTCTGTACGGGACGCCCCAGAGTGTCTGTGTGAGACGCTTCCGGAAGCCTCTCTATGGTAAAGGGTACCTTTAGCGTCAAATAACTACGCTTTGTTACTCTTTCTCAAATCGTCAGTATATGACGCCCTGAGATGAGAATGGGCTCGTCAGAAACGTAGGTGTCATTTACACTGGGGATGCTGGGGACATGTCCCCACCACTTTTTGAAATTGCAGATTTTCTCCCCATTACTTTTTTAAAGCATAATTTGTCATTCAGAAATATAGCTTGCAGTTAGTAACAAATTAAAATGCCTTTAAGGTTTATTTGCACATTCAGAAAACATATAGTGCAGATAAAACATAGAAGAGACAAATGTGCATTGTCCATAAAAGTAACTTAATCTAAAAAAAACAAGCTACTGATTATAAAATGACCCCAAAACCAGCATGCACCAATCAGTAACTTTAATAACTTCTTGGCACAGTATTTTTTGGCCAAGTTTTCCATTCTCTCCCTTTGAACATGACAAAAGAGGCGGGAAGACTAAATCATGCCTACATACAGTGGGGGAAATAAGTATTTGACCCCTTGCTGATTTTGCAGGTTTGCCCACTTACAAAGAATGCAACAATCTACAATTTTAATCATATGTACATTCTAACAGTGAAAGACAGAATCCCAAAGAAAATTCCAGAAAATCACATCATATGAATTTATAAAAATTGATAACCATCTGATGAGGAAAAACAAGTATATGACCCCCTACCAAACAGCATGTTGCCTTAGCAGGGATGATATTACATGATGCCTTAGAACACTAACTTATATTCTGTTATATTTATACATTTTAAAATGTCATGTGCCACCAGAATTTTGTGTTTCATTTTACATAAATAAAAACATTTCCACCATAAATTGGTGCAGAAACTTTCACCAGAATGCAGGAAATAAAGTGTTTAAAGATCAAAATTTCCTGAATTTCCTGAACTTTAACTTGATATAATGTACAACCCTTTGGAGAAAAGGTTCAAAGTTAGGTTTTGTACTGCTAAATTTACATTTTTGAATGTGGAATTTTGACATTAGAATTAATATATTTATCATAAAGTACATATCTTATTTTCTTTGACATATATAATAGCAAAATACCACATTCTCTCAAGCCATTGTGAGTAATCATAGGCAAATTTGCTGTTGAAATATCATAGGTTAATTTCAAGAATTCAAGTCAAATCATGTCAGATTGATTTATTTGTATTTATAAGTATAAATACATAATATATTATAAGTAAAAAATATTGTACTTTTTATAAAAGGTACAAAAGTACAAAAATATTGTACTTTTTATAAAAAGTACAATATTTCTCTCTGAATTGTACTGAAGTAGTGAACAGACATCCTGAGGATCTTCACTCACTTCAGAGGAGTGGTGACGACAAACGAGTCAGGACTTGTGACTGCCCTCACCTTGCTACATAGAAAAGCTGAAAATCTCAGTGAGTATCTCAAAGAAAAGCTTCAAGAGAAAATCAGTGAACATGGGGAGAGAACAGTTGAACTGGAGCAGCAATTTCTGTCTTCTACAGATCATCTATGATCTTTCGTGATCTTTCTTTTCCCTTAAAACAATAGCCTCTCCACTGCAGGAGGCTGTGCCTTTAGCTTCTTGGCACACAGGCTTTGGAATGCATCCCCCCCCCGATGCCTATCATCTTTAGATTTTTTATCTATACCCTGTGTCTTTGTTTGTCCTCTTATTTTGGATTATTTGAACCTCTTGGAAACATACCCAGAGCTGCAGTACCTATAGGCAGGAAAAACAGGCAGTCTAAAATAAGATACCCAAATTGAATCACTAATAACTCCCCAACCATTAGGCCTAGATGCATAATTCCGGTCTCCTTTGATAGGTCAGAAGCTAAGAACTATAAATCACCAAAATGAATCAACCTATTTTTTTTCTATTAAATAGTAAATGGAGATGCAATAAAAGAAAATATATTTTCATCCTTGCCTGGTATAAAATGTATATTTTAAAACCATCATCCAACTGATTATAATGCAACTAAATATCTTCTAATACACCTGGAATACAACTGTAACTGTAAATTAGATGAAAAGACACTAATAGTTATTAAACAATTTTTCAAATATACCAGGCGAATGTCCATGTTTTGTTTGAATGTCCATATTTACTGTTTATATGTCTTTCTTTTATCGGGAGTTTTCTTCAAAACACTATTTCTGTCCATACAACCAAATGACATAAAGCTTCCAAAACATTGAAATATTGATAAAAACAGTGAATACTGATCAACATTCCTATGACCAAAAGCACTCTGACATGCGTTGCAGGCCCACAACTTCAGAACAAAGTGCTGTAAGTGGGCTCTTTCTCTTCGTATTAAAGTTGATCGTTGATATATTGGATGTCTGTTTGGCTCCTACGGGTTGGCCAGTAGATGACGATAAAGACCATCTGTTCCAAAGCAACACTTCTCTCCTTCATTTTGACGAGAGAACTGAAACCTAACAGCTCAGGGATTGCCCAGTATCAAGATAGCGGCCCTGGATAATAACTTAGTGATTTTAGTGATATGAGTCTGCTGATCAGAGCTGGAGCTGAGCTTTCTTTAGAGTGGTCAGACTGCGGTGTAGGATGAGATGAGAGATATCTGGATGCCAATAACTGCAGCTATGTACAGTGATTACAGAGCGATTTATGTTGTGATATAAGTTCACTTAGATGCTTGGTGTTTGTTATGGATAAAAATGGTCGGTTTGATGTTCTGGCTGAACCTGCTAGCTTCATGGGGGTGTGTGGCATGCATAGGGTGATAAATACTAGGATCAGACATGGTTTAATAGACTAATTGCAGACTGGAGTGAAACTTTAAAATACTATTTCTGTGAAAATGAAACTAAAGAGAGAGTAGTAGAGAAGCAAAGTAGTGAAGCCAGCCAGCACATACGTGGCTGTTCTAATAAAAGGTTTATTAAAAGCTTTAAGTAAAAATATATTTAAAAAGGAATCACCGACAACACCACCTAGGAATAGCTCTGAGCCCTAGGACTCACACCAGGTTCTTTTAAATCGGGGTTAGAGCAGAGCAGAAACCACACAGGCTAAAATAAGTTTGACAATTTATTACTACAATTAAAAATAATAAAAAAAGTTTTTAAAAAAGCCTGACTAAAATCAATGTACTGAGCTAAAATCAATGTGCTTATACAGGTTAAAAAAAAGAGCTATACAAAAGGGGAATAAATAGTAATTCGCCAGCTCTCGGAGCGGGACAACAGTCCCTCAGTCGGTTCCTCAGTCCCCCCTGTCAGCGCTTCCACGGGTCGCGTTGCTCGCCCACGGCTCGCTCTGTCAGCCCACTCGGTCTCCGCCGCTCGTACCTACAACAAGGAAGCACTGGCGAGTAGTGTGATCTTGTTAAGTAGCCCACATTCTATACTCCACGACCCCAACTCTGCAGCCCTCCACTCTCCTGGTCCTCTGTGCCGACAAATTGAAATACCCAAAATGTTACTCGCGGTTTTCCTGGGCAACAGTCACACTGTCCGCAGAGACCTGAGTGAAGTCGCGTTGGCGGACACTGGCTGCTGCAGTTGTCTGTACTTGCGTCGCTGTTGGCTCCGTTCACTTCTGCTCCTACGGTTGCTCGCCCGCTACTTCATCTTGGCTGTTGTGCCTGTTCCGTCTGACAGGCCACTTCCCCACAGACCTCTCATTTACTGCTGTCCTCCTACTCAATGCCCCTCTCCCTGGGCCTGTTGTCCCCCATCGGACCTCCATGTCCTCAACAGGCACGCTCCCTGCTGTGTCTCCCTGTGTCCCTCTATCCCATCTGTTGCCGGCGTCCGCACCTGTTGTTCATTGTTAATTGTGACGTTAGTGGAGGTGTGTGGTGTGGTGAGGTGTGTGGTTTTGCGTTCAGCGCGTCTTTGTTTGGCTCTTGTTTTATAAAGTTTTAAAGCCAAAGTTTATGATGAATGGCGGAGTAACTGCTGCGGTGTTGTCCTGTGCGGCCAGCAGATGTTACGTGTTACGTAGGCAGGTTATAGGTAACGGAGGGAGGGGAGTAACAGCTCATCAGATGTTTCCTAAAATAAACATTGTACACGAGTCGAGTCTGAAGTCTCTGTATGTGCAACTTAAGTCGCACTCGAGTCCGAGTCTCTAACTCAAGTCCCCATCTCTATGCTGCATGCTATAAAAACACAGCACACCAAATAAAACATTGCAAAATAAAAAAAAAACAATTTTTCTGGCCCTGTCACACATACATGCCGTCACGCATTGCCTTCTCACCACAGAGTTTGCAATAGTCTGCAATAGAGCAACTATCATGCTTACATGTCCCCAAATGGAAGCACATGTTAATTCTAACCTTTGATTGGCAGGAAAGCTCAATAAATTGCTTCGAAGGGTATAAGAAGACCCGGACACTAAGAAGGTGATTCAGTCAATCAGTTTCCATGTCACTCATCCCCACAAAGCAACTGGAGTAACTTTAGAGCTTGAATACTCTGACAGGACGAGAGAACTGTAACTCATTCACAAGTGACTTTATGTACTGCAGTGGACACATAATGTAACAACATAACAAAATGAGTTGGTTTCATGTCATGAAGTGATTTTATTTTTCCCCATTAGGTAGAAATGTCAACCATTGCACATCATGAATGACTCTATGAGCATGATGGACCTAGCAATAGCAGTAATAAAGAAACCCTCGGTAGAATTACCTGACTTTCCACCACTGGATGGAGCAGGTAGTGGCTGTGCTAACAGCTGCGGTAACATACCATCAGTTACACTATATGAACGGGAATTTTGTGTTAAACATGTATGTTGTTTTGCATGTTAGAGTTTCCACAATGACAGCATTAATGTCTCTGATGAGGACTGGACTGGACAACAACTGGACTGGTGTGTAATGTGGACACAGAAGTCCTGTTTTACGAACAACAAAGCCCTGTTCAATAAAAAATATCTTATCCTGTTGATCAATGTTCTTTCCATTTACACCAATCTTTCCAATTTGGGGTTCTAACAACCACAAATTACTTTACAGGCCAGAATCTGAGGACTGTGGACAACATCCAGACTACTGTGTTTCCATGCACCACACATGGCTGATCTCCCAGACCTAGGACAGAGTAACAGACAGTTCAGTCAGGCAGCATACAGACCTGATGCTGAGTTGCTGTTTCTGGAAGTAACTGTTATCCTGATCTACAAACACAATACAGAGGTTTAATCCTAGCAGGGTGTAATGTCACCAGCTGACACCGTGCTACACAAATAATTCCATCCACTGTGTGGATGAATACCTGTACATTGTTTTTATTTTATTCCCAGGAGGGTAGAGAAAATACAAAGGATATTTTGTGTTCTAGATAAATGCCTTTTCTTTACACTTGCAGCATAAACAATCAAGCAACTACATTTATTTATGATGTCTCCAATAATGACATCCAAATGTGGTATAACACTTGTTTATTGATATTAAATACTACTAAAACTACAACCTAAATAACAAATAGATAATTTTAAACATCATTAAAAGTAAGTATATACAGGAAGAGACAGTGTGTCCAGAGGTATGTTGACTGATTATGAAGACAGTTCAGACTTTGCATGTAGCATCATATCACCTCTCTGACATAATTACCACATTTCAAAACCAACCATATTACTTTTTGTTGTACGTTTTGCTGTATCTAGCAAGACAGTTGGGGCAGGGACACCTGACTGAACCCCATGTTGACAGGGATTATCAGGTCTCCTGGTTCTGCTTCTAGGCATCTCCTCCTCACTTGCAGACACAAGTAATATTAAACACGCAGATTAGATACAAGGTCTGGGCAGCTCCTCTAGCAGCATTTTAAAAGCACGGACCAGTTAAAGCTAGGCTTAACACACTGGATTTAGAATAAGCATAAATAATATTTTAATTGTAAAGCTATGAGTACCTACAATGGGTTGTGTCCCTATTACGACCGGCAGGCTGTGAACAGTTGGTGATCGTTACCTCTGGCTGGATGAATTTTACGCATTATCCATGCACTACTGCAGCGGGGGCTCTCCGAAACTTTCTAAATTCTTCCATCTCACAGAGAAAAGAAATCAGGTCGAAATGAAATTTGCTTTATTGGCATAAATGTTAATGCAACAGTATTGCCAAAGCTAAAGGAAAATACAAAAAACAATTCAATTCATATAGTTCATCAAATAGGATAAAATTAAATAATTTTATTTCTGTGTATTGGATATAGAATAATATTATCTAATATTGTTAATTTCTCTACCTCTTCTTTCATTAGAGCTGTGTCTCCTCGCAACGATAACAGCAGCCATCTCTGTGCAACACTTTTGCGTGGTTTGCACCTTCCTTTAAAACGTACTGATTACGTACGTACATTGCACTCACATGAAATTGCTTTTAGGCTTGGTAGATCACGCTGCATGTAGTAAATGAAGGTATTTACATGTTACCCTCCCATTACTTTGCACAATAAAATTGAAACACCCCAAATTGCATATTCATTAAGGCAAAAGTTTGAAATAGGTCATTCTGCGTGCACACCATTAGTAGATCAGCAGATGTTAATTTGCTGGTGATATAAAGTTTTCACACGTTTTTACTCACGCAAAATAGTAAATCTGGCCTTATTTTAACAATTATTAATAAATCCCCTGTAATTTCTCCTTTTACCACTTCCTCCATGTCTCCATGAGTCCACTCAGCTACCAAACCGTTAACAAATAAACAGCAGTTAAATGTGTTTATTTTGTATCATTTTGCATAAACATTGTTTCCACTTCCCAAATTTAATGGTTACACATTAATACATTTGTAAATGTATTTCATAAAAGTTGCAGGTATATCACCACATTTGACATCCCTGTCAATAGTGAGTCCTTCTCCAACTATAATAATAATATGATTATAATAATGATTGCTTAATTTGTATAGCACTTTCAAAACAGGTTAACAAAGTGATTTAAAGCAATCCATGTAAAACAAAGACAAGTTGAATAAAAGTTGGTTTCTCACACAACAAAGAATGCATGAAACATAAAACATGTCTACGTGAAATTAAAGTTAAAATCGATTGAGCATCACACGATGGTTTTTATAGTCAATAAATAAAACATAAATAAGTACATAAACAAATAATGGAAAAATAAAATGTGCATCTCATATTCAAGCATTTTTGTAGAAATGTGTCTAAAGAAGTAAGATAAAACAAGGCACTAAAAGGGATGCTTTATTTTAAAAGCCAATTTATAGAAACAGCAAAATGAAGTTGCACAATAAAAAAGAGAAACTTAACAGGGTTATTAGATCCAATATCAGAGAGTAGGACTGATTGACATTGAAGTTACAATTCATCTTTTTCAGCGTTCTGCTCAGTGTCTTCATCTAACTTCATCTGCTTTTCGACATAGGTCTTGGTTTTCTCCATGAAGTCCTTCATGTTCTCCAGTAATCCATCAGTAGTAGAATGCCAGGTGATGCTTCCAAGGGTTTCTTTATGGATCCCATTGCTAGGTCCATCAAGCTGATAGAATCACCCATGAGCTGTGCAATGGTGGCCATTGCTGCCTAATGGGGAAAAATAAATCACTTCATGACATGGCACCAACTCATTTTGCTATGTTGTTACATTATGTGTCTACTGCAGTACATAACGTTAATAACGAACGAATTACAGTTCTCTCGTCCTGTCAGAGCATTCAAGCACTAAAGTTACTCCAATTGCTTTGTGAGGATGAGTGACATAGAAACTGACTGATTGACTCACCTTCTTACTGTCTGGGTCTTCTTGTGCCCTTGGAAACAATTCATTGAGCTTTCCCTGCCAATCAAAGGTTAGAATTAACATGCAGTTACATTTGGGGGAAATGTAAGCATGATAAAAGCTCTATTGCAGATAGCGCATAAAATACAGAAAAGAAATGAACTGTAAATTTACTTTTTATGACTCTCACTGGCCTTTGGTGCTTCTGATTCACCAGCGATTAAATGTGAAATTGCTTTCTATGGCAAAAGGAAGTTACTCAACACTTTATAAGTGGGTTCATCAAGGTAATATATTCACTTCTGAGCTCTGCAATGGTGGCCCTTTTGGCTTAAAAGGGAAAAATCAAACCACTTCAGGACATGGCACCAACTATATTTGCAATTACATTATGTGTCCACTGCAGTACAGTTCTCTCATCCCACCTGCAAACTCTTAATTTCTTCTGCCTTTTGAAGGAATTCCATGAACGTTTCCTGCAAATCCAGGGTGAGAATCAACATCCAATTATGTTTAGGGACATGTAATGCATGACATTTTGTTATTAACTATCCTGCCTGGATGACACCGAAGAGCACATGAGCACTTACAAAAGCAATTTTCAACAGTAAATTTACTTTTATTGACTCACAATGGCCTTTGGAGCTATTGACCCCAGCAACCAGTAAATAAAGTTGTTTTTATAGCAAAGGTAGGTTAAGCAACAATGTATTTACCAGTTGGTCCTCATCTATCTGTGAATGTGTGAGGCAAACCAGACACAGAAGAGTGAAGATGAGGAACAGGCCTTTGGTGGTTCTGAGACCAGCCACTCCTCTACCTCTGGACAAAGCTGCTGCTGCTGCCATCGCTGTTCTAAATAAAAATGATAGAGCATAAAGGATCAATGAAGAATTGAGAAGGAAATGCTCCAACTTGTAAATTGTAATATTTACACTAAAGGTCTAAGGTATAAACCATCTTATAGTGAGTTACAGGTTCTTGTCTTACCTGTGATGTAAACGGAAGGAGAGCTGCTGAACAGGTGATGAAGGAAAAACTAGTGAGATGACACCAAAAAATGCTTTATATACTCCTGGTGTCAACTTACGCATGGCACAACTCACCTGTTTGTGTATGTGTGTGTGTGTGTGTGTGTGTGTGTGTGTGTGTGTGTGTGTGTGTGTGTTTGTGTGTCACTGTGTGTTTCTTGGTGAAGTGTGCAGGATGTCTTCTAATTTGCTTCAACTACTTTGCATCTCTACTACTCTCTTTAGTTTCATTTTCACAGAAATAGTATTTGACAGTTTCACTTTACAGGAATATACCAGCAACAGCAACAGTCACCTGTGTTGCTCACGATCAAAAGATGCGTATGAGACAGGAGTTCAGAATTTCAGCTCTCATTTCCTGCCCTGCCTGTTCTCTGCCTTTTCTGGATCTGTGTCCTGTTGGATTATCTGTTGGATTCTTTGTTCGTTTTCGATTATATACTTTGGTTTCTTTAGACTCAGACTCAGCTTGTAAGTGTGCTCGCTTTTGTTTTGCCTTAATAAATCATCAACTGTACCCGCCTGTTTCCCTGTCCTGCATTTGGGTGCTCAACCTCAACCACACACACCAATCGTGACAAAATGATACTTTTTGGCTTATCCATTGTGGTGGCTGACAGCTGGGGACTGTGGCCAGTTGAAAGAAAATGTAATCATTGCAATTTTACGTCTGCATACACCTTGCAATTCTACTTTACCAGCTACAAAGTCTCCAGTACTGAATCAATGTAAGCACTGATCTCAGAACAGTCTTTAGTATTAGGTGGGTCAATCAGAGAATGCAAATTCTGTGGTGAGAAGGCAGTGTCTGAGTGTGTGTATGCAGGATGGCTTCTAATTTGTATCCACTAATTTGCGTCTCTACTACTTTATAGTTTCATTTTCACAGAAATAGTATTTGACAGTTTCACTTTACAGGAATATACCAGCAGCAGTTAGTGTAGGTAACCATTACAAAAATATGTAAAACAAATATAATACACTAAATTACAAATTTGAAACGGTAATTAATAAAAACGTGATATTGTGACTTTATAGTTTCATTTTCACAGAAATAGTATAGTATAATACATTTTATTTGGGGACACCTTTCAAACCACTCAAGTATATTTTGCCATTCAGTGTTAATACAAAGGTAAAATTAGTGCATAACACAAACGGTGCAAGTTAATGGTCTAAAAAAAGAAGACAAAACAAATACACAGGGTTATAGATAAATATAAAAATAATAATAATCTTTATTTGTAGAGCACTTTTCAAAAACAAGTTACAAAGTGCTTTAACAAGTGTAAAGACAATAATATTTTAATAGATAAAAAGTATAAAGAATATAGGAATCACGGAAAACGTGTTTTGGGAAGTTTTGAAAATGCGGCAACTAGTAGTACTTAAGTAATTGAGATTGGTCTTGATCTCGAGACCGGTCTTAAGACCACTTTTTGATTGTCTCTGTCTCGTCTCGGACTCAACCACATTTGTACTTGGTCTTGTCTCGGTCACGAACATAGAGGACTCTGGATTTTATTTCAAGACCTATCAAGACCATAATTTTGGAAAATCAGTATATTGCTTTTGTATTGTCTGATTTATTTGTTGACATCCTTACTTTTATTGAATGTAAACAACAAATAACATTAATATTTCAGAAATGTTAACTCATAAACCTCGGGAAAAAAGGGCATCACCGGAGATTCAATTCGTCCAGAGTCTCCGGACCTCTGGGTAATTTTTTTTAATAATCATACAATTATTCACTAGTGATTAGTTAGTAATCGCTCAATTATCTTAAATCAATCAGTCAATCTCATATCGAAGGAGTAGATCCTACGTGACAGGCACTTGGAGTTAAACAATACACACACACAGTTGATGTGATTACGGTGAAATTTATTAGATAACTAAGGTGAAATAAAGGTTAAATACACAAAGAAATAAAGAATAATAAGAAATGGCTAAACAAACATGATGTAAACAACAAGAATGTTGAGTTCTATTGTAAATTGGGTTCTCTTGTGGGGAGAATTTGATTCATAAGAGCAACTAATAAACACAAGCTATGATAATAACTCAGTTAAATTTGGCTATGAGTTTTAAGGGTTAAAGATAATCGATTAACAGACTAATGGACATCACTGATCACAGAATGCACGGTTTTAGTCTTGCTGCGTGTCGTTTCTCCCAGCCGGGTTGCTGGTCGGCGGCCTCACGCTGACGGAGTTCTGTGCGGTCTCGGTTAGGACGGCCTAAAGCCATCGGCCGGTCACTTTCTCTGCCAGGGAATTGCTCCGGAGGTCCGTCTTGGTCGGCTTATTGAAGAAAACTTGCGGTGGGAGGCCTTTACAACCCTGGCTCGGGTTAAAGGTTTGGTCGTCCTTTGTTACTGCTGGCGGGCCCACGTGACTGGGTCAGGGCTTCGGTGGGAGCAGTGTAAGGTTGCTTGACGGAATAAAGCTTAAAAGAACTTGGTCATTCTTGAATTAAAATTGTGTAACTTAACGGTCTGATAACTTTTAACAAGCAAAACCAAAAGAAAATAAAAAGCAAGTAAGTTGCTGGAAATGAGGGAAAAGCTGAGGTCGCGGCGCTTCGCGTGTGTGGCTTGAAAAGAACAAAGAGTTTTCGCGGCAAGCCGGGCCGAACTTCTTAGGGCGTTGCTGGGAGACGGAGCACACTGAGCGCGTTATACGAACCTGGCATCATTTTATGAACTGATACATAAAGTGACAATTATGCATTAAAAACGGCTTTTCAGAACGATGGCATATAATACTTTTGTCCTCTTGGGGGAGCCCTGGTTCCACGAGGAGACTGAAGATGGCAAATGATTATTTCTTTAAACAATGCTTTGCTCAGGAGCTGGGGAAATTAGTTATTTAACATTAAAATCGAGCTGGAAAATTAATCAAGTAGTATAGGATAACATTTCTTTACACTTAACTATATAAGAATCCATAAATAAGTGTTAACTATAACACTTATTTATGGATTCTTCTTTTCACAACAACAACAACATGGTAACATAACTACTCAAATGGAGTGGAGAGACCTGTTAAGTAACTTAAAGATAATTTAATTAAACAAGGTAATGCTTTGAGTGTTGAGCAGACAGTATTCCTTGTTTACACAAAGGAATTCAGACTGTGTCCTTTCTCCGGCGTCTGGAGTTTCTCATGCCTGGCTGTGAAAGTGAGAGGGCATGTTAAGAGTCCAAATTAATGGATTTTTGGTGGGTATGGTCTCAAGACTGAAGAGGAGATCTTTGATGTTTGTTAGTGGTTACCCTGCCCTTTTGGTCTTGGGAGTGTTTAGTTTATGACTGTGGAGGAAAGCAAACCTTTCACCTCCTCCTTTTGGTGCTTCAGCTGTCTGTTGAGGGTTGATATCTTCTATCTATCTATCTTTCTCTCAAGGAGAGAGAGGGAATTTGGGATCTCCAAATTTATTTGATATAAAATGAACCAATCCACACTGGCTTGTTCACTACACACTATTGTGTTGTTACAGTTAACGGCTGTCACCCCTCCCCTCCCCCTTCACACGCACTCCAACTGGTTAATACAGGTTTGATTTAATTCATGTGAATCACCACTTAAAAGGGAAAGGGAGTGAAAAACACATTTTACTTACTTTAATTTGTGCATTTTTGTAGAACACATTTTATCATTATGGTTTTGAATGTTCTGCCTCAGATTTGTGAAGTGATCCACTGTTTGGCATCAAGTGTTTGTTCTGACCATAAAGAAAAGTTTAAAATCACAGTTACCATCTGTGTTTAAATTTGAAAGAAATAATGATTTCACATTTATCGTGTTAATTATCAACATGGAATGATATGACATTTTTTATGTGATAACATTTTTGGCCATATCGCCCAGGTCTAGTGTAAGGTGGATGGTAAACATGTAAAAGGAGCGTTGAATTAAGATAGTTAAGTTGATTTCAGCTCTTAGAGTTTATATATGTGTTACGTGTGGTGTGGGGACAGAGAGGACCCAAATGCAACGTTCGGAGGGAAGGAGGTTTGAGGGAAAAAGGGGTAGAGGGACTGGAATGGAGGGAGACACAGGCACGGGGAACCGAGGAGACTGGGACCAGGGAGCCGGGGAACACTGGGGCCGAGGAGACGAGGGAGCTGAACAGAAAACCAAGGAAAAAGCAGAATAACTGATAAAAAGGAGAAAAAAACCAGGACACTCACCGTCAGCCGGGCTGCCACCACAACATATATGGGTGTTTTAATGGGAATGTGGATCTTTCAGATCAATCTGAGAAGTACCTTGTTCCACATTTTATTGTGTGTCATGTAATGTGGGGAACTGGTCTTGGTCTTTACTCGGTCTTGCACCCTCGGTCTTGATCTCGACTTGGACTCAGCCCCTAAAAGTCTTGGTCTTGTCTCGGTCTCGATAAACTGTGGTCTTGGTCTTGACTTGGTCTCGGTTTGGGCGGTCTTGGCTACAACACTAGCGGCAACTGTGTCTGCCTGTCCTCTAGGGGGAGTGTTGAAAGTGAAACAATATTACATTATCAAAAGAAGATAACATAGAATAGCTTACATGTGTGATTTGGTTAAAGAGAGAGTTTAGAGAAAATATGTATTTGGTCTAGTCTGAAGCTATGTCAAACAGCAATACCGTATTAGGCTATCTTGGCTCAGTTGTTGAGTGGGACCAAATAACACAATCATGATCCCATAGGCATTCTGGAATTGAGTGAAACTAAGTAAGTAAAGTGAGGAGTCATGTTTTCCCAATGCTTTGTCTGAGGGGTGGCCCACAGTCTCAGACAACTCTGCGATAGAGCATAAAGGATTGATGAAAACTTACAGTAATAGATTCTCAGTAAAGGTCTACATTATAAACTATCTTATAGTGAGTTACAATTTCTGATCTTCCCTGTGATATAAGGGAAGGAGAGCTGATGTACTGGTGAAGTGATGAGTGTGTTTTAAGCAGAAAAGGCAAGAAACATGAAAATGCATTTTATGTCTGCATAGACCTTGCTAGTACACAAACAAAAATACCAATTTGTAATTAATATTTTACTACAATGGGATGTCAGTATCGCAATATTCCTGCTCATCCTTTTTCGTTCATTTTATGAGAAACTTAAGTATCACTTTCAATTGTTTTGTAGTTTCACTTTCCTGTAAAGTAGTTACATCTGTGAAACCCTGTCCTAAAACTATTAGCCATTACATTTAAAAGAACAATTCTTCATCTATTAACAAAAATTTTTATAGGGGTTTCAGTAATTCTTAGTTCAGTACAGAGTACCATGGTTATCTTTATTATCCTATAGGGGCAAATTGTTGTACAGCCAGCAGTAACTACGCAATCATCAGACAGACAATTCAGAATTTATACAATATACAGTAAAAAGGGAAAAATGAGTTCTTCAGTCTAGTAGTCCTGAATCTTGACAGGCTGTAACTGTGGCCTGACAGAAGCAGCTTGATCCCCATTAAACAGAGCTCTCCTTAAAGTCTTACCTTTGCGCAGATGAGGAAGGTCATACAAGATCTTTGCCCCAATTTTGCTGCACACTTTGAAAATACACTGCAGTCTGTTTATACTTTGAGTGACCTGTACCAGCTGGTATGTGAGGATGTTTGCGTGAGGACTGATTCAATACAAAAGAGATGAAAAATGAAAGGATTGTCAACATTAAACTTCAAAGGTTACTATAAAAGTACATGCACTGATGACTGATTGGGGGGTTTTACACACAACATCCACATGAAGCTCGAAGGTCAGCTTGTTATCAATTACCGTGCCAAGATATTTGTACTGCTGCACATAATCAACAGCCTGATCATTAATCATCATAGGAGAAATGGTCGTAGGATGCTTTAAAAAAAAAGATCTTCTGTCATTTCTTTGTTTTTTGACACATTGATGTTCAAAAAGGACGACTTGCACCAGTCCAAAAATGCTATTGTTGCATCAAATCTGCATTGTATGGTGCTGCTCGGTATAGTGTTGTATGCTGTTATAACAATAACAAGAAAAGGTTAAGGATAAAAACACTAAGACATAAAAATAATAGTAATAATAGTAATAATAGAAATACATGCATAAAATATGAGCTGTATAGAGAAACTATTTTTTTTCCATTACACAGTTTTTATCAAATATATTACAGCTTATACTGGGTTGTTGTCTGGCTCAACCAGTAGAGATACAAACAACTGGAGGCAAAGTTGAACCCCTCATTGTTAAATATGTATTCCTGACCAATGACTAATTTTCTGTCAATAAATTTATTATTGTTAATAAAGGTTTAAATAAATTATTGCAAATCAGTCTAACATTTAGCAGAAGTCTGCAACTCAAAGAAATTCAATATCTGGAGGTTTTTGTTATTTTATATGTAAATCATACATAGACATCTGATACAGGTATCTTCTGTGTAGCTGTTAGCTGCTCTGTTAACAGGATGATTTTCAGTCCTATCATTGGTTGGATTTCAGGTTGGCTGACTACTGACTCCAATTAGCTTTTGGAGAAGTCAAGTAGCCTAGGGGTTCACATACTTTTTCCACCCTGCACTGTGGCTGTTTCCACGGTGTGTTCAATAAAAACATGGAAAGATATAATTGTTTGTGTGGAGTTGTTTTAGGTTAGTTCACTTTTAAGGCAAAGTGTAGCTACATCTGTTACTTTGTGCAATTGTAAAAAAACTCTTTGAATGACTCTTTGAAAAACTCTTTGAATGATAACGTTAGCAGTGATATTTTTTAGCTTCTTACAAATTCAGTCAGTCCGCCATTTTCTGCAATGCTTTTTCTCAATGTTTTATAACCAAGGCCAAGATTCGTTTTCCCTTCTTTTTTTGACATATTATGCACTTTTATTTATTTTAAAGCTACTTGATTAGCTGTTGCTCACTGTGTGTAAAACATGCTGCACGTGTCTTCTTTATTTTAGCATCAATTAATCTGTGATTGACCTTGTGGTCTCCTGAAGAAATCTGAAGAAGCCAGGTGAAAAATTTACACCTGGCTTGGCATAGTCGCTCCTCCTCAGCCTGGTTTGGCCTTCATGAAAAGAATAAAGCCAGAATGCACTGTCCACACTATGTCAACCCTTGTCTTTTCTGTTATCTGGGATTTCTTAATTCTGCTATTATGAAATAGCTCTCAGAGCGAACAACTTCAAAATAAAACAGGAAATACAAAACATCAATGTTCAGCCGGGAGCACATTTATTAAATCTTATTTGATTGGTGTAACCAATCCAACATGTAGAAGAAATGAAGAAGCAGATTTGTGTGAAAACTGTGTTACAAAACATACACCAATATAGGACCTGTGAGTGTGTGTAAGCAAGCATGTGCACCACCAGAGCACTGCGCTCCCAGAATGCAGGGTTACTTGTGGTTCCTAGAGTCTCAAAAAGTAGACTAGGAGCCAGAGCGTTCAGCTATCAAGCTCCTCTCCTGTGGAACCAGGATCCAGTTTGGGTTCAGGAGGCAGACACCATCTCCACATTTAAGAGTAGGCTTAAGACTTTCCTCTTTGATAAAGCTTATAGTTAGGGCTGGATCAGGAATATAGCAGCAGTAGTCAGTGTAGGTACATACTGGACAACAAAACACAACTGTTAGACAACAACCCAGTACAAAAATATGTAAAACTAACTGAACAACACCACCCAAAGTTACAAATTTGAATTATGTAAATATAGTTCTCAACATGATACTTATTAGCACTGCACTGTAGTGGATAACAGCTGGGGACTGTGGCCAGGTGACAGAAAATGTAACCATCATTGCAATTTTATGTCTGCAAAAACTTGAATCTGGTGGAAATAAATTGCATTATACAATATTTATTTAGGATTTCTGTCTTGTTCCAATGCTGTTGATCTTCTGAGGAAAACATGCTGTCTTTCACATCATGAGATAGAGTCAATTGTTCTGTTTCAGTCAGAGACACAGTGAGGAATTGACCATTCATATCAAATTACACAGATTTGATAAGAAACGCTCTGCTGTTTGAGGGAGTTCTCAAAGAATCCGAGTGCAACTAGCAGTCTGCTGAGCCAGCTATTAAATTTGCATGAACAATGAATTGGGCTTCATTGTGAAGCAAATTGCCAATATATTAGTAAGTTGCTTCATACCTTGAAAGTATTGTAATGTATAATATATGTGCATTTGATGCATAACAGTTTAAAATAGCACTGTAGCAGCTGGACAGAGGGTCAGTGACCTAAGGGGAGAGCAGTGATTGGTGGTTATGTAGGGACTGAACCCTTCTATAGAATTTGACCTCTAAGCCTTGTTTTGTTACCTCAGAATAATACTGAACCCTTCTATGGTATCTAGCAGATACCTAAACATATCCTATATAAGCGATGTTTGATGTACAGAAAGACAGAGTGGCCATCGGGCTGGGTCACTCTCCAAGCTGCTGCAGAGCTTGTAATTAATGCTGAACTCCTTGATGTAATAAACTTTTATGATCAAGAACAGTGTCAAGCGGATTTCTTCTCTTCTCACACCACAGTATCACTTTCCAGGAAACAAGTTATGTCTATGACACCCCACCTACTATTACACACCACATTCATAAAAAGAATGCCACATCTAGAAACAAGCTTTATTATTTATTTAACATTTATTAAGTGATTATACTTAATGCATTGAATGTCCAGCTAAGTGTAGAGCTGGAGGAGAGAGCCCAGCAGGAGCCAGAAGACGAAAACACTTGCTTTTGCTGTCTGTGTGTGTCCTTTTATTTTGAATATTTAATATCATTTGAAATTATATAATTTATTTATAAATTCCCATGCCATCTGTGAAGATATGCAGGCTAAATATTATACAATGTTAATATTGGTCTGAAGGAAAATCAACACTCAGAACCACATGTGGCAAAAATTGTCATGTCATGTTTGTGACGGTGGGACAAGCACACCATTAAACTTTTCAGCATGTGGCACGCTGTAACTTGTTATGACATTTAGTGTGTAGTGTGTGTAAAACACTGCAAAACCTACAAAGAAGCCAAAACCAAAAATTGTATTATCTCTAGAGTATACCTTAGACAATTCGTTTTGACATTGTGTTACATTCAGAGCTGTTGTAATTCTCCATTTGTACTCTCTTAGTCTGAACAAACACAATGGATCACAGTGGATTGCATGATGTGTCATGGAAACAGCATCAGAGCATATGCAGTAAGTGGAATAGGATTTTAACTTAATTATGTAATGAAGGTCTTGGAACTCTTTATTAGTTTATTGTTTTATATGGTATTTGTATTATAGATATTTGCTTTATTTAGACTAGATACATTTAGTATTTTCATGTGTTAGTTCGCTGCTTAGTTTGGCTAGTTATTCATTTAGTTGATTTGGTCTTGTGTTTTTTAAATGGGCTGCACTTCAGGCACCTCACTTTTCTTATGGGAAGTTATACGACCAGATTGCAACTGAGAGGGAAGATGTTTTTTTTTTGAGAAAGAGCAAAAGAGGCAGCAAGAGCCATGATTTGTTTGTTATATTGTTTGCTCACCTGCTACAGATGAATAGAGAAAAGAGAAAAGTGTGCAGCACATTCCTATAGTGCATCAATGACCTTTTACTCTCATCTAGCAACTTCCAGCCTCAGCTATGAGGCTTGGTCATGAAAAGGATGAGGTGCAAGTATGAAGTATGGTGGGAAGCAGCTCGTCTCTGTGTCTCATCCTGGGACAATGCAGAGTCCTACAGCTCCTGCCAGGAAGTCTACAGCTCTAAAGACGTCTCTGTGTAGATGTGGAACACATGCGCATCTCAGCTCGCGCTGCCCTGAAACTAGCAGAGAGACAATGTAAGACATAGACTTTGTCTTTTTTATTTTTTATTTTTTTTAAACCCGTCCTGAGTATGATGAACTGGATACCATATTGTGCCAGACAGATTTTACTTTAACAAGAGAGAATTAATATACTCCTTTGCGTGTTTTATTATTTATTTAATTTTGTATTGATTTGTCACCGGACTAGACAGAGGGTTAGATATGGGGATGGGGGGGCACAAACATCGCACAAACAGACAGCACAGACAGCACCTGCAAGAGAACGGGGTTGGGGGGGTGGAGACAACAGGAAATATATATATTTGTGTAAATATTGGGTGGTGATGGTGCAGTGGATAAGATGCCTGCCTTAGGTGTGAGAGACCCAGGTTCAATCCCCCACTGAGCCATCCACCATTGTGTCCCTGAGCAAGACCCTTAACCCCTCGTTGCTCCAGTGGCGTATGACCTCTGACATGTTTAGCAATTGTAAGTCTCTTTGGGTAAAAGTGTCAGCTAAATGAGTCAGCCTGGTGGCAGAAAACACCTGGCCTGTCCGTAGGAAACACTTACAGTTTAACCTTAGTCAAATATCATCTCAAGTGTTTAGTTATGATAACGGTTTTGCACTGTTCATAGCTGTAACTATTACAGCTATGTTAACTTATTAACTGTGACGGAGCTGCAGTATTGTCACTAATATTAGTATTGCAGTGATGTGAAGTATATCTCTGAATGAGAATGGGTTTGTATTAGCCTGGGCTTGATGTTAACGTCTTTTGCACGTGCCATGCATTGGCCAGGTAAACTTACATAGGCTACTGCAGCAACAGACAGGGCTTAATGTCACAATACACAACAGAAACAGCTTGACATTAAAGTTTGGCACATTAGCTGCAGAATATGCCTTACGCTTTGTCACGCTGTCTGAAAGCGTCAGTTATGACGCATTGAGATGTGTTGTAGATACACAACTGAACCATGAGAACCTGAAGTCTTAACTGAGGACCCGCCTTGATGAGAGGACTGACAGATTGCATTTTCATTTTCATTGTGTCCCTTGGAAAGCTGCTTGTAAATGTAAATGCAATGTAATAGACACTGTTTCACTCATTGCTTTTGAATAAAGTCCACTATAGAGCAGAGTCAGTCTTTGAAAATGCAGTGTCAAATGCTGTTCTCATTTTCACATAGTTAGGAAATGGCATTTTAATATTAATTTTGACCTAAAAAGACCATGAGGACATGGACATGTAAATGCAATAGACTGGGGGCGCTGTTTCACTCATTGCATTTGAATAAAGTCCACTATAGAGCAAACTAAGTCTTCGAAAATTAAATGTCAAATGCTGTTTCCATTTTCATTTTAATATGGTCCTACAATGCTCACACAAGTATGTGAAAATTAAAATGATTGCATTTTCATTTAAATTTTTACCTAAATAACACATACATATCTGGAAAATGATGATGTTAATGTGGGATGACATTTTCATTTTCAAAACACTTCCACCAACAATTTATGCAGGAAATTCACCAGAATGCAGGAAATTCAGTTTTTTTATTCAATTTATTTCTCAAATTTTTCTGGACCAGACAACATCCCAAACTAATAGATTTCAGGATTCATGATAGAGACTCTCTTGTCATTGTATACTAAATACAAATAAAATAATAAAAATACAGTTTAGAGCAAAACATTGAACTTGCAGCTTTAAAATAGCATATAACCAATAAGCAATGAGGATTTCTATAAAACTGTTAAAAAAACATCACAACTTGTTTTCTTGATATATATATATATATATATATATAGATAGAGAGAGAGAGAGAGAGAGAGAGAGAGAGAGGGAGAGAGAAAAAAAAATCCTGGAGGAGGACCCACCTACATTTTATTTGCTTCCGACGCCCATGTAACATTACAGTAACCTTTGTTCAACAGAGGAGAAATGGAAGAACAGAGTATGTCTGTCACTTTTTATCTGTTAAAATCTTGGCTTCTTCACTGGTTGCTGACATAAGTGTAGTTCTAATACAGTAACAAAAGATGCGAGTACAAAGATTTTGCAAGCGCAGAAGGGTCTTTCTCTAATATCCTATTTTATGTCAAACAACTAAAAGGGATTCATGATTTAAGGGCATCTCATAAAAACAATAAAACAAAGCTGCACAATAAGAAAGAGAAACTTTTACTTAAGGTAAATTAGATGCAATATCAAAAATAGAGCCACTAATTGACATAGAAGTTACAATTCAGCTTGTTGCTCCTCATGGTATTCAATTAATTTCTCCAATTTTTTCAGTTTCTGTTCAGTGTTCTCTATTATTGCATCTAACTCCTCATTCAGCTCATCTATAAAAGCCTTGGTTTTCTCCATGAAGCCCTTGATGTTTTCCAGAAATCCTTCCAGTGACAGAAATTCAGGTGATGCTTTGACGTTTTTCTTCACTAATGCTTTCAATGGGTCCATCAAGCTCATAGTGTAACTCGTGAGCTGCGCAGTGAAGGCCCATTCTGCCTAATGGAGAGAAGAAAAACAATCATGAAATCAAATCAAATCAGTTTGCCACATTACATTATGTGTCCACTGCAGTACTTAAATCACTTGTGAACGAGTTACAGTTCTCTCATCCAGTCTGACTAAAATGTCATTTCACTTGCTTTGCTGTTAACATGTGAGCAGCATGGAAACCAGGGCCGTAAGTCGATAAGTCAGATAATTAGATAAGTCATAAAATATGGAAAAGCATAACAGCTCTCCTTTAAACAAGGCAGTGGACAAATCACTGTTTTTGGTTAAGAACACACTAAATTAAGCATAGTGTTAGCTCAGCCAGGCAAGTCAAGCTCAGCTCACAATCCCAGCACATCAGCTGATAGCAGCCATCTTAAGCCAGCCACATCAGATGACAGCTCAGCTCTTAACCCGCCGCCAAGGATGCACGATAATTATCGATCCGATAAAGCTTTGGCCGATTGGGCATATTTTCATTATCGGGTCTTTACTGCTGCTCTCTGTCTCAGGCTTTCCCTGTATGCACCTGGATGGGCAGGGAGATCCCTGAACAGAGCCATACCGCCAACACAACTACAATGGCGCAAATATCAATTGAAAGTTGTCCTGACTGAACTAAAGGAATAATCTTTCTCTCTACTGCTTGGCTCACTAAAATTGCATAAAATGAGGGATACAAACGCACAAGTTATGATCGGGTAGTGCAAACAAATTGGTATAGTAATCTTTACAACATGCATTAGGCTAAATGTATCTGAAATCTGGCCTTCAACTTTTATCATAGGACTATACTGTTGGAATGATGTGCAGACTACATAATGGGCACTATTATTACTATATGACAACATAAAATACAGTAAATCAGAGCTGAATGAAGAGGATGCTCTGGTTGATATTATAGCCTGCAGCTGTTTGCACTGTTTTGTCATGACTATAGCAGCTGAATTGGTGTAATGCCCGGATCAACTCTGACAGTATCTGAATTATTATATACGCATAAGTCATCCACCCATAAACCATCCGCCCCTCACCAACAAATTATTTCTCAAACTTAGCCCACCTCTACCGGCCCCTGTAGCTTTCCAGGTGGTTTCATTATTGCGCTGTATTGATGTATGAATTTTTTCTTTAACAATTCACTTTCGTGATTAGAGAGGCTGCTGTCAGTCACTTAAATGTTTCCATGCGCACAGTAATGTCACAGAAAATATCATGGGAGATTTAAGCAGCAAAACAAAAAAACTAGTTAAAACTTAACAGGACAGACAGATGAAACTCTGCAGAGGAAACATAATTCAACTTTTAGCCTCTAAAATGTTTAGATGCTCTGATGGAGCTCAGAATTGAACTTCTTTTCTCCAGTTTCATTATATGAACCTGGACTGTGTGTGAGACCTTTTAGATGTGTAGAAAAACACAGAACATTAATTAACATTAGAAGCTGACCGATCCTGTCGGGAGATTTAAATATGAAGTTTAGATGCAGTGGCTTGTGCATAAATGACATCAGCGTCTCTCTTAATGGGGAAATGATTTACCTTAGTTGACTCGCAAAATGTAATTATCACCCAAAACTCTGGGGGAAACAGTTTTTCAACTTGAAATGAGTGTTGCAATGGTGACAAGCTGCATCCGCATGGTCCTAAAGCCATCATTTAAGTTGATCATGTTATCATGATGGAAACAACTGACTCACCTTCACACTGTCCAGTGTTTGTAGTGTGTTTTGATAAAACTCCTTGACTATTTCCTGCAAATCCAGGGTGAGAATCAACATGCAGTTACATTTTGGGACACATAAACAGGACAATAGCTGTATAGTGCACATGAGTGCATACAATTGCAAATTTCAAAAAAAAAAAATTACTTTACTTTTTTACACAATTCACATGTGATGACTCACAATGACATGTGATGTGCAATTGCAAATACATGTGAAATTGTTTTCCACAGCAAAGGGAGGTTAAGCAACAATGTATTTACCAGTTTCTCCTTGTCTATCTGTGAACTTGCTAAGCAAACCACACACATGAAGAACAGGCCTTTGGTGGTTCTGGCACCAGACACTGCTCTGCTTCTGGACAAAGCTGCTGCTGCTGCCATCGCTGTTCTAAATAAAATAAGAATAGAGCATAAAGGATCAATAAAGAATTGAAAAGGAAATGCTCAAACTTGTAAAAAGTAATATTTAAAGTAAACATCTTCACAACGCATAGTGAGTTAGAGTTTCTGATCTTACCTGTGATGTGAATGGAGGGAGAGCTGCTGTACAGGTGATGAAGGAAAAACTGAGATGACACCAAAATATGACTCCTCCCCCATGGCACAACTCATCTGTGTTTGTCACTGTATGTTTAAGTGAAGATGTGTATGTGCAGGATTGGCTTACCTTGTTGCTATGTAACTAATTCTGGCTGTCTGTTTAGTTTAATTTTCACAGAAATAGTATTTGACAGTTTCAGTTTACAGGATTTTGTAGATTGCTTCTCTTTTTGTTTACTTTTTTAAAAACATTTTGTTTTATTTTTTTTAATCTTAAATGCTATGTATGTAGAAAATGTGTGTCGAATGTGCGTTTAAACATGATTTAGAAATTACAATTATCTGATCCTGTGACAGACAGAATTTTTATTATTATTTCAGCTGTACTGTAGTGGCAGACAGCTGGGGACTGTGGCAAAGAGAACAAAAAGATGTCACACAGATGCACATTCAAAGCATGACTAATGTTAAAAGATCCCCACCTCCAATATGGTCATACCTGAGGCTGTGCTATTCCAGGTAAAGTCATCATTGTGCAAAGAATATCAGGGAAAAGTTAACATAGCTGGGTTAAACTGCAAAGAGCCCCTATTTTTCCCATTCTCTTTGTACAAATGCTTCCAAGCACTGCTCTTGTGATGGAATACTGTTCAATTCAGTTCAGTCCAATTCACTTTTATTTATATAGTGCCAATTCACAAATAAAGTTATCTCATAGCACTTTTCATAGGTCTAGACCATAGTCTTTGTTCTATTATTTACATAGACCCAACAATTCCCCCCATGACCAAGCACTAGGTGACAGAGGCAAGGAAAAACTTCCTTTTAAGAGGCAGAAACCTCGAGCAGAACCATGGCTCAGGGTGGGCGGCCATCTGCCTCGACCGGTTGGGGGATAGATAGAGCGAGAGAACGAGAGATAGCAATCATGAAGTCGTAACTACTTAGAGCTATGGGAATACTTGGCTCAATAGAGCTGTGACTCTCTGTTAGCCTGGCTACATTGCTAAAAAGAAATCTGGGGTTGTTCTTATTTTCCACTATTAATGATGAGTAATATGCTGTTCTGGCATTATGGAGTTCCTCCCTATAAATAAAAAGACTATCTTGCCAGATTAAAGGAGAATTTTCCAGATTAGTGGATCGCCATTTCCTTTCAAGATTCCGCGTTATTTGCATTTATTTGAGAGTTTCAGTGTTCACCAAGGAGCTAACCTTCTTTGTTTTGTTATCTTTTATTTAGCTATCATTCTCAATGTCCACATGAATATTAAAATCCCCTACAGTAAAAACTTAATCCGTTTTAAGGACTACAGTTGACAAAAACTGTTCAAAACTATTCAGAGTATGGACCAGGTGCTCAGCACACCATAACAAATAGAATTGGTTGCAGGGATTTTCAATTGGGTGTGAAAGACTAAGTACAAGGCTTTCAAATGAGTTTTAATTTATCGAGCTGATTAGTAGAATTGAGTTGAAGGCCTGTGCCTTGAGGAATGTGAGTATTATGTGAGTATGACTGGGGATAGATTTATTTAGGCTGACATATTCTACATCACCCAGTAAGTAAAAATAAATCAATATTATAATCTGATATTAGTTAATTTACTATAACTATAACTATAATTACTACTATATAATTCTCCTATATTTTTACACTTCTTCTTCTTCTTCTTCTTGTAGAATTCTGGCTGTGTAGAAGCTCATCACTACGTTGAATAAGTACTTCCGAAGAGATTTTTTTTAAATCCATTAAATGGGCGTGAACATAAGACATAACAACACACACAGTCTCACTCCCTACTCGTCAAATGTCTGACGCATGGTCAAGGCCCTTTGTCGTCGCTTTTTAAAGACTTGGGTAGCTTTTTGCATCAATTATTGACGTTCAGGGATCCACAGTCAAGTTAGCAACGCTTAGCTACAATAAATATGCAATATCCGGTTACACTTTCAAGATAAAACGTAACGTTTCGATACATTGCCATGTTGAAACGCGCATAATTAAAGTCGTGAAACGTTGCAGTTTCGTTAGGTTTAGGCACAGAAAGTACTTGGTTGGGTTTAGGCAACAAAACTACTTGGTTAAGGTTAGGAAAAGATCATGGTTTGGGTTAAAATAGCTATGTATGTCAATTAAGACTTAAGTTAACTAACCTTAATGTCAATTTACCTCACTCGCCTAAATAAAAACATTTAATGTTTTGTTTCGCACGGGACACAAACCCTGTTCTCCTGCTTCAAGGTCCGGGTTCTGGCCCTCTATCCATCCCAATCACCTCCTTACTTCGTCTTTTCTCTTAAATATCATTTTTGCCTTTACCATCAAAAACTGACACAACAGGGCTTCCCTCAATACGTCGAACTATGACGTCAAAGGGATCCCTAGTGCGTCACAAACTGACGATTACGGCTCTTGACCAAGCGTCCATATGTGACGACTTGGGAGTGAGACCGGGTTGGACATAATACTGAATGTCATGGTGTTCCATACGCGTAGGAGCCATCGAAATGTCGACATGTCCCCCTCACATTTCAAAATCTATCACTTTTTTCGGCGATTTTGGAGATGGCTCATAGCCAGGCGGTTTGAGTGACTAGTTAATCAATCAATCACACACTCCGCATCAGACATGATTAAATGGTTGAAACGCGGACAAAAATCGTGTAGGCCTATAGAAAACACGCGCCAGAAGGCAAATGTGGTGCTGAAAAGTTAAGGGAGAAAAACAGAGTTCGCTCGAAGCAGGTGCAGCAAAGTGCCTCAATATTACGTTTATTTTGTGCTGTTCTTTTTGTACCTGAAGACAGCTGTGGAGACGCCTGCTGCAGGGTGGGTAGTGACTTGTTACAAGTAACGTAATTTTGCAGTATAAATAAATGAAATAAAAAAGTAATTGGCAACTTTTCACGTTCCTTTTTTAAAAACTGGAGCCTACTTTTACTCTTTACTCCAGTATTTTCTGTGGGCAGTAATCTACTTTTAATGTCGCTACATTTTCCATGCATACCTTCATAACTTCTAATCTGCTATAGGCTTCGTTACGCAGAAGAACGCCAGGTCTCCTCTGTGGTACAGAGACGGGCGCCTATCACAGATGGAGCTGGACAGATGTAAACATTTATAAAATCAGGCAAATACCTTTTCAGTTTAAGGCTTTATTGTTCTACTGAAACAACTGAAATCCAGTGAGCGCACACCATGGCACTGGTGGTTGGAAAGCAGCATGCGTCGCTTTTTAACAAGCCGGCCGGAACCTACTTTCACTTTCCATTAACGGCGAATTAAAAGCGTATTTAGTCCCTGCAGAGAAAACGTAAACTTCACACTGTAACATCTAAGTCTGATGATCACTAGAATGATTCTGATATATTAAAAGTATCCTGTTGTTGAAAAGAGCATCGCTTTCTTTTGATGGATATTAGCCTGTTTGTTTTTTGTTTGTTTTTTTACATTGGTTACTGTTTAATAGCGATGTCGCCGGTGAAACTAACCTTGGCTTTCACTCAGCAGCTACCAGCTGTTTTTTATTCATTCAGGAAACAGTCATTTTTGAGATGCACAGAGAGAGAAAATATGGTGGATAAAACAGTCCTGTTGGGCTTTACGTATGACGCACAGCTTCCTCTGTATGTAGTTTACCTGCTTCAACAACGAGCTGCTCCGTGTTACTGCCACAAAAATTATTTGCGTTGTAAATAATCGTTGGAATAATCAGATTGTTTTGGCTGCCTGTGCTACTGCAAAGCAAGTGGTTTGGTTGGCTACATGTCCATAATAATATTTACAGGTAACAATAGTCGGCAGGGCAGCAAACTGATATTTTAAAGTGATCTTATCAACACCTTCATAGAGATTTAAAAAGTAAAATAATTATTAAACAGAAATAGCTAAAGATAATCAGCCAGCAAAGCAAATTGCATCCCCTAGAAATAACCATTTTGCAGCTGTTTCGACTAAGCAGGGAGGTGACAGCTGGTGTTTTGTGTGGATGTGTTTGAGTTTATTTTGACTGTAGATCCCCCCCACCGCAGACGCACTTCCCAGTCAGTTACCCTCCCTGTCTGGCTTTGCTCTCACCTGCCCCGCCACACAGGAGGAACCCAACCCCCTGCATTGAGCCTATCCACCTTATCTTGTGTTCAATAAACCCAGTAAATATCCTTCAGAACTGAGTTCTTGTCTGCATTTAGGTTGCTACTTTTACATGAGTAGGTTTGACATTTATTTTCTTTTACTTTTTATGGGAGTAATTGTACTTTTTCTTGAATAAAGATTTTTAGTACTCTACCTGCCACTGGCCAGCAGCACCAGTACTAGCGCTGACATGGTGAACATGAGACAGACAGCAGAGATGAGGTCAACAGCACAACAGAGTCAAAGCCAACACAGGCCAAAGCACCTGTTTATGGTAAGATTGACGATATGGCTTATTTAGTAATCTAGTCAAGGCCTCAGCTGAAGTGATTAGAGGGATGTTTCTAGTTTTGAAAATGTATTTTAATGGCTCGTTTAGTTATGTACTCTACTTGCATAAAATTCTCAAGAATGCAGGAATAAAGGTCTCTAAAGACCCAGAGGCCCCGACACATGCTTTATCTTGAGAGTGGGCTGACCAGAGACAAACTCCTGGGCCACTTTCTTGCCTCTGTCTGTGACCATCCTTGACCTTAAAAACTTGTGCCATGATGTGTGTATGTGTCTCTGCTAAGTGTCCATAAACAATTTGAAAGTCAAAATGTTCACACAGAGATGAACATCCTGCATTATTTTAAGAGGAAGAGGACAGAGGTCACAGGAGCAGGAGTAGAAAAAACTGAGCAGGACGAACTTGTAAGTTGTATTGATAGCTACTAGACGTAGTAAAAAGACTGTTAGGCCAAAGGCATGTCTTCAGAGATTGCTTTGAAGACAGTTCTGTGTTCACAAACATTTGTTGCAAGAAGAGTCAGGGACAAGTGAGACACAGGAAATATCACAGACAGCTACATCAAGTGTAACATTAGGATAACTAAATTACCAGTTTCATCTTGTCCACCTGTGAACTTGCCAAGCAAACCAGACACAGCAGAGTGAAGATGAAGAACAGGCCTTTGGTGGTTCTGAAACCAGCCACTCCTCTGCTCCTGGTCAAAGCTGCTGCTGCTGCCATTGCCGTTCTTATGTAGTTGGTTTTGTTCTAGTTATATTATACTCCCTCTCTCTGACCCTCTCTATCTTCGAGTTTTCATAATCTCCCCTGTCCATTCTATTCCCCATCTTCTGTCACTACAAAGACCCTCTTTCAGCCACACTAATAAGTGCATTCTGTTTTCAAAAGTCACTAGAAATGAGCATTTAATCAGAATCGGAATCAGAAGGAGCTTTATTGCTAAGAAGTGTTTAACACATACGAGGAATTTGTTTTGGTGATAAGGTGCTACAAACATACATTTGACATAAATAAATGTAGAAATATATAAATACGGAATATACAATGCAATATTATAATATTAAAAAGAATAGAGAAAAATAATACAAATATTTCTAGACTATTTATCTAACTATTTAAGTGCTTTATTTAAAAAAAAAAGATACCCTAGAATTTGCTAAAAAAAGATTATCTAAGGTTAGAGAAAGCAAGTTATCATCTTATTTGAATGTTGAAACCCTTTAACTCCAGCTGCTGAAAAACAGCAACAAGAAAGAATGTTAAATAAAAAATGAAACAATGCACAATAAGAAAGAATGCAATCAGTTGAAATAGAAGAACCAAATACGTTGTCCAAAAAAGGAACTTAAGCTAAAACAACAAGCTACTGATAACTACTGCATTGTATTCCATTATATTTTTATATTTTGAATTGTCACCTGCCACCTTAATTTTATTTCCCTTTATATAAATAAATACATTTCACCACAAATTGGTGCAGAAAATGTTTCCAAAATGGAGACAAAAGTATGATCAGTGAGAACGCAGCAGAGGGAGCTGTTAACAATAGGACCGATAATCAAAAAAGTAAAAGACCAACAGTTTGTTTGCAAGTTATATGTTTCACTTTTGAGAGATTTTTTTTGCTGAAGTGAGTTTTATTCTCTCTCAAAATCAAATTTTTAAGAAGTTTTGTTTGACCAAGTGTTGTGGGAGGTGGAGAATGAGGAAGGTAAAAAAACAGTCAAACCAGAGCGGTTGGAGGGAGTTCTGCAGGAGGGAATCAGGGACAAGTGACCTGGGAAATGAAGCACAAGGGTGGTGCAGAAGGACTAAGGGACACAGAAGACCTCAGACGGACGGCCTGGAGATACGACTGTTTTTTGCTCAGTTTTCATTCCCCTTAAAAGTACTCAATGGCCCAAATCATGAAAAATGAAACTGAAAAAATGAAAATGTTTCCACTGAACTGTGGCAGAGCAGACGTAGAAAGTAACATGAAAAGGAAAAACGTAAGTAAAATATAAGTACCTCAATTTTGTGCTGATTTAGATTTCTTGATTAAATGTACTGTTCCAAAGTTGCATTTGTGTAATTTCAACCAGTACTGAAATAGCAGATTTCCAATCAGTAGCAGAGGTGGGATAGTATTTAAGCACGCCTAAAAACTGTGTAAGACAAATACTTATGCCTGTGATGTGACAGAGTCAAAAAACATGTATAGTGTAACAGACACACACTCCCCCCAGACCTGCACTGAGAGAGAAGAAACCTGCAACAGAGACAAGAAAACAAGATAAAGACGACAAACTATGCCAAAGGAGTCTAGTGTGTTGTAAGCTCTCTTCACTTTCACTTACTTTGAAAACAACACAACACTGACTCTGTCAGTTTCACCACAAATACCAACAGCAGGCAGTGTATCTAACCATATAAGTTTCAAAACATCAGTGTTCAGCTGGGAGGACATTGTATTTGGGTTGCTATAGCTGCTAAAAAAGATTATCTAAGGTTAGAGAAAGCAAGTCAACATCATATTTGATGGGTGAAATCCTGTAACTCCAGCTGCTGCAGTAAATTCAACAACAAATGAGCCTATGTACACGAGGCCACAGTACCTATTGCCTTCTGTTTAGATACACTGTAGTGTTGCACAATTGGCCGCATAAACAAATGCATTCTGGAAAGAGTACACCAGGTTGTAAAATGCCTAAACATTAGGCCTAGTGCCTCTGGCTATTTGCTGGAAATGTAGTCAGCCAATTAATAAAAGACATCTTATCTGAGTATAATTCAACAAATGAACCTATTGTCTTTCCAGTTACCCTTGTTAACATCAAGAAATGTGTTTTTCACGACAGAAGCAGCTGTGACAGACACATGAGGATGTGGTTAACCCATTAACCATCTATAAAGATCTTTGCAATTCAATGCAAAATCTGAAAGCAACAGTACACGAAACTGAATTGACATTCACTTTTTAGGTCATTAAATCATCACACAATTTCAGTAACTATTATTGCCACCTCCATTATCTTTGTAAAAAAAAAAGAAAAAAAAAGAAGAAAAATAAGATTTGCACAATCCTGAAAGTATCTTTTAACTCAGCATTTCTAATGATTTCAGTGAACCAAACAACCCCCAACCGAAGAGACTGATAGCTTTGGTCTTCTAGCTCAGTGTTTCTCAAACATTTTCACATCGAGGATCTCAAAACTGACACACATTTGACCACGGACCCCATTAGACAAAGTGTTTTCCCAAGGTCTCCCATCTGTTAGGATTTTTTCTTTTAGATGTTTACATGTTTTATGACTAATTATTAGACTCAAAATCAAAACAGCTACATTCTGTCATTGTGTGACTTATGGATGGAATTATAGTGACAGTAAATTATTCCCTTTTTTTTGCTGTGGACTCCCTGGTGCCCCGTCAAGTCATCATATTGTAGGATTGCAAAGAAAAAAGGAATCAGACAACAATAGTTTCCATATATTGACTTTATTTTGATCACCCAAAATAGGATCAGTGCAATAGTCGAATTTCATCTTTTATTAATAGTTACAGTTGCTTTCCCCAATATGCTTCTTAACAACAACCAAGTAAAATATGTTGGAATGTAGACTGAACATTATGGATCGTATTATGGTTTCTTTTATTGCATTGAAACTGTGAAAGTAAACCACAAACACAATTAACTTGAGTGATCTACCTTAATACCGTTTTGTGAGCTTGGGTAACAGTAGTTAAATGTGTTTATTTTGTGTCATTTTGCAAAAACAATGTTTCTACTTCCCAATTTGTAATAGTTACACATTACACATCTTTAAAAGTTGCTGGTATATCAACACATTTCACATCCTTGTAAATCGTGAGTCCTTCTCTAACATCCTATTTTATGTCAAACAATTACAAGGATTAATGATGTGAAGGGCAGTTCATAGAAACATTAAAATATACTTGCACATTAAGGAAGAGAAACTTAACAGTTAAATTAGATCCAATATCAAAGATAGAGGCACTAACTGACAGTGTATTTACAATTCAGCTAGTTGCTCCTCAAGGATTTTGATTACTTTCTTCAGTGTTCCCAGTTTCTGTTCAGAGCTCTCTATTCTTGCATCTAACTCCTCATTCTGCCTATCTACATAATTCTTGGTTTTCTCCAAGATGCCCTTGATGTTAACCACAAATCCCTCCATCGGTGGAAAGTCAGGTGATGCTTCAGAGGTTTTCTTCACTAATGCTATCAATGGGTCCATCAGGTTCATAGAGTCACTCATTAGCTGTGCAATGGTGACCCTTTCTGCCTAATGGGAAGAAATAAAATCACTTCATTACCAACTCATTTTGTTGTTAGATTATGTGTCCACTGCAGTACAAAAGTAACAAAGTTGAAGTTCTCTCATCCTGTCAGAGTATAAAGTTACCCCACTTAATTTGTTGAGAGCTTGTGAGCAACATAGAAACTGACTGACTGACTCACCTTCAAAGTATCCAGGTCTTGTTGTAATTTCTGATGATTTTCTTTGAAATATTCCTGCAAACCCAGGATGAGTTGCAACATGCAGTTACATTTAGGGACATTGAAATAGTTTTTATAGCTAAGGTAGATTAAGCAGCAATTAATTTACCAGTTTCATCTTGTCCACCTGTGAACTTGCCAAGCAAACCAGACACAGCAGAGTGAAGATGAAGAACAGGCCTTTGGTGGTTCTGAAACCAGCCACTCCTCTGCTCCTGGTCAAAGCTGCTGCTGCTGCCATTGCCGTTCTTAAAAAAAATAAAAAAAATAGAGCATAAAGGATCTATGAAGAACGGAAAAGTAAATGTTCTTGTTCACACTTGAAAATTGCAGCATTTACAGTAAAGGTCTAAAGTATAAACCATCTTAGAGTCACAGTTTCTAATCATACCTGTGATGTAAATGGAAGGAGAGCTGCTGTACAGGTGGAGAATGACAAAGTGATGAGATTACACCATTAAATGCTTTTTATACCCCCTACCCCACTCCACAATTGGGGTGTGTGTGTGTATCCGTCACTATGTGTTTCTTGGTATTTGAATGTGTGTACATGCAGGATGGTTTCACTTGGCCTGCACGTCTTTGTGTCTCTACTACTTCTACTTTTGTTTTCTTTTTCACAGAAACAGTATTTGACAGTTTCACTTCACAGGAAAATGCTTCAATGCTTGTCAGTTAGTGTTTGCTCTATCAGAACCTGTGAACAGTGGGGTATTTAGCTTAGGCCATACAGTTGCAACTTAGTGTTTATATCAGAGTTTAGAGTAACAATACATTGGCAGCTCTGCTCTTTATTTGATTATGGGAAGTTTAGACTAGCAACTTCAGATTAATTGCCTTGCACTAGCTCTACCCCACAATACACAAACAATGCTGCTCCTTTTTCTTAGTGTTTACTTGGATCATCAGCTGGTGAGGTTTTGTTTTGCCTGGGACATGCAGCTTTATCCCAGGCACATGATTGCCATCATGTGTATATTTAGGACCCCTTCAATTGAGTTCTTTTTAACAATGTTTAACATTGTTTTCAATCCTCACTTTGCCAGTAGAGTACCACAGTGATTAAAGAACACCATAATCCCTGTACTAAAATCCACCAAGATTTTCCAGCTCACTGACTAATGATCCAATGCTTTATCATCTGCCTAAATGTAGGCATCTGCAGTGCATCACTAAAATCCAGCACCAACTCTATGATGCCTACCACACCAACAGAGCTGGTGAGGATTTTGTCAATTTTTGGTCTCTATCATGTTTTGCAACACTTCTGAAGAACATACATCTGTCCTATATTTTTACCCCTGTATAAGGGTTGTGTAGCTGACCGAATAACCAGTACCACTCCCATATTTCCATTATCCTAAACTCCTCCTCTGGCAAGAGATTAAGATTTTTTGATGTGGGTTTCATATCTTGAATGTTTCCAAATGTCAGTATCTACAGTGTTTGGTTTTCGGGATTAATACTTTCTAAGTAAACTTTCCTGTAGCTTGAATCATACCATCACTGACTTTTCTGCATTAGTTTTCAGGGAAAATGCATTCTTTACCATGAACACCAGGGGTCAGTATTTGATTATACTAAATGTTTAACCTGTTGGCAGCGCAGAATGACTTGTGTTTGCTTCCTTACTCCAATTATTCATTTATGTGTTTGTTTTAGGTTTGTCAGGAACAGTACACCTAACTGTGGCCAGAATGTATCTGCACAGATAAAGAGTTTCACTAACTGTTTACAGTTAGACACGTTACATTTGTATTACATACACTGCTCAAAAAAATAAAGGGAACACTATAATAACACATCCTAGATCTGAATGAATGAAATAATCTCATTAAATACTCCTTTCTTTACATAATTGAATGTGCTGACAACAAAGTCACACAAAAATTATCAATGGAAATCAAATCTATCAACCCATGGAGGTCTGTGGAAAACCACACTACAGGCCGATCCAACTTTGATGTAATGTCCTCAAAACAAGTCAAAATGAGGCTCCGTAGTGTGTGTGGCCTCCACGTGCCTGCATGACCTACCTACAATGCCTGGGCATGCTCCTGATGAGGTGGCGGATGGTCTCCTGGACTAAAGCATCCGCCAAATCCTGGACAGTCTGTGATGCAACATGGCGTTGGTGGATGGAGCGAGACATGATGTCCCAGATGTGCTCAATTGGATTCAGGTCTGGGGAACGGGCAGGCCAGTCCATAGCATCAATGCCTTCCTCTTGCAGGAGCTGCTGACACACTCCAGCCACATGAGGTCTAGCATTGTCTTGCATTAGGAGGAACCCAGGGCCAAGCGCACCAGCATATGGTCTCACAAGGGGTCTGAGGATCTCGTCTTGGTACCTAATGGCATTCAGGCTACCTCTGGCGAGCACATGGAGGGCTGTGTGGCCCCCCAAAGAAATGCCACCCCACACCATTACTTATGCACATTTGTGGCCTGCTGGAGGTCATTTTGCAGGGCTCTGGCAGTGCTCCTCCTGCTCCTCCTTGCACAAAGGTGGAGGTAGCGGTCCTGCTGCTGGGTTGTTGCCCTCCTACAGCCTCCTCCACGTCTCCTGATGTACTGGCCTGTCTCCTGGTAGCGCCTCCATGCTCTGGACACTACGCTGACAGACACAGCAAACCTTCTTGCCACAGCTCGCATTGATGTGCCATCCTGGATGAGCTGCACTACTTGAGCCACTTCTGTGGGTTGTAGACTCCGTCTCATGCTACCATTAGAGTGAAAGCACTGCCAGCATTCAAAAGTGACCAAAATATCAGCCAGGAAGCATAGGAACTGAGAAGTGGTCTGTGGTCACCACCTGCAGAACCACTCCTTTATTGGGGGTGTCCTGCTAATTGCCTATAATTTCCACCTCCATTTGCACAACAGCATGTGAAATTGATTGTCAACCAGTGTTGCTTCCTAAGTGGACAGTTTGATTTCACAGGAGTGTGATTGACTTGGAGTTACATTGTGTTGTTTAAGTGTTCCCTTTACTTTTTTGAGCAGTGTATTACAAAAGTGGCATAGTGACAAGACCCAGACCCATTGGGAAAGCTATGGAGTGAAAACAAAAACTATTTAACAAATAATGACAAAGTCCTTGTGTCCCTGTGTTGACTCTCACACAACTTCAAGGCCACAAGACATGTGTTCCTCTGGATTGTCCAAGTGATAACAAACTCTCTATTTTCCTTCCCTTTCTGTTCTGCTCCTTGTGTTTTAGTTGTGTACAAATACTGTGCAATAAATTACAAACACTTTGCACAATCACATGTTATACTGTATTAAACCTATATGAAAAAAATCACTGCATACAAACCTATTACAACTATCAAGTACCACTTACTTAAATAAATAATAGGACCACAGTAGCCTACAACACATCCATTCACCAGTCTTATCATAAAAGGATGTACACACACACACACACACACACACACACACACACACACACACACACACAAGAAGGAGAGGTGCAGATTAAGACCGTTCATTCCCTAACAATCAGTCAGGGAAATTGGCAGAGCCATTGTGCTGCTACACCGGGGGTCCTTATTTCACAGCCAGCCTCCGTCACCACTGCGTCAGCACTGATGAGCTCAGCCATACCGGTGGGGGGGGGGGGTGAACAGAGAATGAGAGAGAGAGAGACAGAGAAAACAACGGGAGAGAGAAAGCGAGAGGGAGAAGAAACGGGGTGTTGCCGCCCCTGAGACACACTCACGCGCATCACAGAGTAACGGCAGCAGGTCGAGGACAGCGCATCCCTCCATCCTTCTCTCTGGGAAAACAAGGCTGCTTTTTCAATTATTGAAGCCGTACAAAAGCCCGTACATTATTAAACACAATCAAAGCCGAGCTACTGCGGAAATATACTGCTGCTCGACATCAGGAGAGCCAGTCCACCGTAGAGAAGAGAGCTCGGTGTGAAAGCGGTCCGTTTCAGCACCTCGGACAGCGACCATGGCTCCAGTGGTAGAGGAAGGAGCTCAGCTCGGTGAGTCCAAACTGGCCGGTTTCATTCATTTAAAAAGAAACAGGTGTGAATGTGTGAGGTTGTCAGTGGGAGCCTTGGGCTTGTTCACCTTTTCAACAAGTTATTCATTACGAGCGACTTACATTAAAAGTATTAGCGTTATTAATTGCCAGTAGCTAATCTGTTACTTTTTGATTTATGTTCTGAATATTGGCTTTTTTTTTTTTTTTAAATGACAATAGAAGTATGTTTGAGTAGCGAAAGTGAAAATTTATGGCTTTGTAACCCTAATTTACTCGATAAAATATCGTGTTTGGGGAGACTTCCAGCCTCCATTTTGCAGCTATAGCTAAAGGGCGACAGCTAATTATGAACAAAACAAACCTGTAGGGTGGAGATGCAAGTTCTTGTTTTAGTTTTATGATATTATAATTCATAAAGTTAATTCATCATTATAATTTGGATTTTAGTAGGTGTTACTATAGCACAGGTGAAGCCTTGAAAGCACGTTTATTTCCACTCGGTTCCCCCTCACCGCCCTCCCGTTGCCACATCCATCTGTCTGCTGTTGTTGCCTTGAAAATCAGCCCCCCCCCTCCCCAAGCCGTCAGGCTGAAATATTAATGCAAAGAAAGGGGGGAAACAGTATGTACAAGTGCTGAGATCTGACACTGAAATATGCTTACTTGCTACCTTATTGCTTGCCCATGGATAAGTCTGAATGAGAAGCATACCCTTCAGATTATTGATACATTTTAGATGGATGCTATGCCTATGGCTATAAAAGCAAAACTATCTTACAGAATATACACTTGAAATCAATGTATTGGCATAACGGCCTCTAGAATACAGAAAGGGCAGCAAATAAGTGAATCTGATGAAAAATCACCCTTCACCTGTAAAATACTGCCTGTCAATTATAGGGAAACAAGTAGGATCAGAAACAGCCAAGCAATCAGGCTGTTATATGAGAAATTTAAATAAATGTTGCAGTACTGGTCTGATGATCTAATGCATATGAACTACAGAAGATTTGACCAGATGAAAAAGATGAAAATTATTATTATTAGGAATTATTACCTCCACTACCCCACCCATCTCTCTCTCTCTCTCTCTCTCTCTCTCTCTCTCTCTTTTCCACTGCCACCGCCCTCTTAACTGCAGGAAATGGCCTGTGTTTCCTCTATTGAAATAGACTCATTAACTCTGACTGCATGAGAAGGCAGCATGATTGCTGTTGAGTCACAGTTCAACACCATGAGACAAAGAACTAAAGCATTCAGTGGCAAACATCCCCGTAACATGTCTCCATAGTAATGTGATACTATAGGAGACAAAAGTATCACTGAAAGGAAATAGGTTCCTAAAGTGAGTCTACATCACACTGACAAACATTATCATCATAATGATTTTTATTACATCAGATAACAGAAAGACTGAGCACATTTTTTCCATCCATTTGTGTTTGTGCCGACGTCTTGTTACTTTGCCATGTTCTGCTTCTGACTTCAGCCATTTTCAAACCTGCCATCAAGAAGTCAACCGTCACATACTGACGTTATGTAGTTTTCGCAGCAGTTCATTACTTACACCAGCTGTTTCCTGTTGATTTACTGTGGCCATGTTTGGAAAATGAACATACTACTGATGGTACTTCATCAGGGTTGAACAGATTGCCTTGTTTTCATCTCCCACTGACTGCAGCCTGCGTCAGTCGGACACACAAAATGGAACGCCTCAGTACAACAATACAATCTGTTCAGGTTGTGCAAGCTGAACCACTGTTATGTGTGATTCTTTTACTTTTGCCTGTTTCAGTGTTTATTGGGGTTTGAAGACAGACATTTTAAATTAAAGTTATTTTCTCTTTCTTCTGTCCTCCTTCATAGTGGCAGTGCCAGCAGGTGTTGCTGTGGTGAGTGTCTTTGGCCTTGTCTTCACTGTCTCAGCCTTTGCATGGATCTGTTGCCAGCGTAAAAACACCAAATCCCAGAAGACACCTCCCTACAAGTTTGTGCACATGCTCAAAGGGGTTGACATCTACCCGGAGAGCCTGAGCGGCAAGAAGAAGTTCGCTGCACCTGCCACCACGACAAATAATGACACCAGCAAAACCGACGTTAATGGAAACTGCCACACTGCATCACTAATGAGTCCGACCCGCACCGGTAAAGTGGCATCTAGTCCAAACGATTCCAGAACGGCTCTGCATCTGGATCTGGAGAAACGGGATTTGAATGGCAACTTCACCACCAAACCATTTCATCACCACCACCAGAAGGTGCGGAGTTCTCCGGACCTGGAGCTGCCCTCTCCCCATGCAGGGTTCACCCAACCTGGGGTGATGGACCGCCGTGATCTTCCTTCACCATCCAGCACCCTCTCAAGCCAGGCGCCCACCCCGGCTGTGGACAAGCCCCAAGGAGAGGAGAGGGAAGGTGGGCTAGGGACCCTCCACTTCTCCTTGGAGTACCAGCCAGAGAGGAAGGCGTTCATTGTCCATATCAAGGTACTGTATGTGTTTAGGCTGGTGTTTAGATGTGTGTCTTTACCATCAGTTTGAATAAAAATATTCATACGGTCTTGACTGATTGATTGATTTTACTTTTTTATATCCAGGAAGCTCATGGCCTGACCCCAACTGATGAGCAGTCTCTGACCTCTGACCCTTACATCAAGCTGACCCTGCTGCCTGAGAAAAAGCACCGGGTGAAGACCAGAGTCCTGAGGAAGACTCTGGACCCCGCCTTTGACGAGACCTTCAGCTTCTATGGGATCCCGCTGGCCCGAGTGTCGGAGTTGGCCCTTCACTTCATGGTGCTGAGCTTTGATAGGTTCTCCCGTGATGAGGTCATTGGAGAGACACTTGTACCCTTGTCTGGGATTGACTTATCGGAAGGGCGTGTCCTGATGAGCCGAGAGATCATCAAGAGGAATGTCAAGGTAAGATCTGGAACCATTCGTTCTTTGAGAACAATCATTGGGATTATATTTATATGAGACATGCAATATTTTAAAATGATTTTAGAGTATGCAACACATTTTATGTAACAAGCAGTTCCAGTAAAACTCAAAGTAACCATGTAATCACTTCAAATTCCAAAACTGCTTATTTCCCTCATTATAACACTAGTCTCTCAAGCACTGCAACAGTTTAGAGAAATGTAACGAAATGAAACGCACATGCTTCCATTATTAGTCAGTACATAAATCAGTATATAATCATCCTGAAATCCATGCTTTATTAATATACAATTCAATTTAAAACAATGACATTTAAATCATGGAGCTCTAACTCACCTAAATGTAAATGCATCATGTATAGTTTTCTTACAACCACACTGAAATCTTTCATATTGCTTTCAAGTGTTAATGTAACTCTAATGGCATAATCTCTATCTTTAATGAAAGTTTCATGTGGATGTAAATTGTTTGTTTTGGTAATGCACTGAAGCAATTCAGTTTGGGCTTTAGTTAGTTTGGAAAGGGTTAACGTTAAATAAAGCCAATGGGGAAAGCAGATAGGCAGCGTATCCTTCTCTGGAGACAGAGACAAGATCTGTTGCACCGTAATGGATTTGAAAGCTGACACTGAGGTCTGGTGTTGCTCTTGGACTGCTGTGAGTTTAGATAAGTCGTTCTTTTTTTATTTGTGTTATCAGTTTGTGTAGTTCATTATTGTCTTTCGCTAAATTCCTGAAAAGCTGATCGTAATTGTGAAAATGTGTAATTTATGTGATCAGTGCATTTAAAAATGATACGTTCCCTGTCAAAATACCCCTTAGCAAACAAGGCTTAGACCACTGAATAATCTGAATTATGGCTCATTTGTGTTTAATTCAGTGAAGAGCTTTATATCCAAACAATATCAGTGAATTAAAAAAGGGACAATTTGAAAGGGAATAGACCATCAAATGGACATTGTCATAGTCCCAGTAGTGCATTGTATAGATGGAGTGATATCCACACCACATTATTATGGATCTGTGGGCTGGTGGTTAATAGACTTCTGCTTCGGACTGGCTGTTCCCGGCAGCTGTGAGGACCACAAATGTACTGTAGCCCAATAGGACATATTTCCTTATTTCCTTTTAGAGGAATGTCATGTACTGTAGTACTGCCACCAGTTATTAGGATATAGGCTAATATAGTGTGCTGTAGTATTGTGACAACTGAGACAGAAAGTTCCAATGAGTATATGTATATATTTATGACTAAACTTTATTATGGCAGCAGGATTGGCTACATGACATTCAGTGTACTAGTGAATTTAAAGGATGAAGTGTTTGATGATATCTCTATGCTTATCACAGGGCTGTGGTCTAGTGTGCAGCAGTGCTCTATAGACCTAGATGGGTTAGCTGTACATGAGCATTTGTCGGTTTGCAGGTGGAATGTGAGATGATGTCAATGTAATTATAGAAGGAATGTGAGCTATCTGTAATATCTTTAAACCTCTCTGATACGATTTAGTACTCCAGAGAAGGGCTGGGTAATGCGACTCAGATTCTGAGAAATATAAAAAGCTCATTCCCTCTCAGCAGTGCTCCCTCTGTATTTTTATAATCAAAAGGATAATATTTCTTAAAGTATGTTCTGCTGGCTCTCTCCACGCTGAGACTAAAAAGATTTTTCTCAATTCCATTTCTCACTGGGGTCCCAGGAGAGACAAATCTCATAAAACCTCTGCTGTAGGGAGGAGTTTAAGAATCTACTATATTGTTTTGCAATGTGATTCTTCATCTGGATTCTTTTGTTGTTTTGATGTTGGCAGGTGAAAGTGAAAAGGTGCTATATATCAGCTATATAACAAAACAGTGAATTAAACAGAATAGTTTATTCATAATTCCATCCAGCATTTATTATATCCATATGATTATGTGTATGGCATGCAACGAGACTTAGACTGAATTCTCTCAATATGAGCGATCTATATTGTTCCTTCTGATTAGAAGCAGCCCTTTGCTGACAGGGTGGTGGCTCTCTTTGTCTGCATGGCATAGATTTTGTCTCACTGCTTTGTGTGGGTACGTGTGTGTGACTGTGTGTGCGTGCATGTATAACGCGTATGTGCGAGCACAGAGCAGTTCATGGAATCGATATGGCATGTGGCAAGCAGCGTAGCCCTCGCCCTGTTGGATGACAAAAACAATAGAGTGGATCTTTTTCTGTTTATAATACTAATCTAAAAATAATAAATCAACAATGTCCCCAGAGGAAGGACATAGAAACACAACCGTGGCACACTGTATTTTTGAGAGCCCTAAACATCAGGACAGGGGTAGAAGTTGTCTGTGTCGGTGTGCTGCCTCTCACTGCCATGGCAACCATGAGCTGAGGCATGACATGCTGTTAGGTGTGATCACAGCATCTGAGGCGTCACCTCTCTCGGGTGTGGACACAGACATGGATGTGTATGTGTACCACAAATTGTAGAACAGTAACGCGGGGAAAGTAGTAAGAAGAAGCAGATTAGGGAGCTTCTCATTTACACATTTATGCTGGTTAAGATATGAGAACGCACCCTGTAAGCAGGTGATGATTATTTAGTTGACAGGCATTTAATCGTCACCACTGACATTTACAGTACAAGCAGCAGCAGGTTTCAGCACAATATTGTTGATAGTAGCTAATTATTATTTCATATTACATAGATTTGCCAATTGCCACACCCTATTAGGTGTTACTCACACAAATGTATGTATTTCATTTTACCTAGTAAAACGTGTTTAATCATGAAGGAAAGATGTAATAACAGTAGGAGGCACTGGTTTTAGCTGTACTCATTATATTAACAATACATTAACAACAGTATGTTAGGACAAAGGTCTTTTTTGCATACAGCCTCTGTGGCAATACACTTGGTCAGGATAAATAGCGGGTTCACTTGTTTTTGGAAGCTGATAAATTACTGCATCATTTTTCCATCCCTGCTCTGTCCCTCCACAGAAGTCCTCCGGCCGAGGCGAGTTACTGCTCTCCCTGTGTTACCAGTCCACCACCAACACTCTGACCGTGGTCGTCCTCAAAGCTCGGCACCTGCCCAAGACCGAAAACAATGGACCAACAGGTACATCAAGTTTTAGCTGAACGTTTCTAGATGCAATCCATGGGATCACTGCTTACACAGACAAAAACATGTGTGCATGAACTTCCTTCACATAACCATGAACAGATGAGACCACCAGAATTATTTTGCTCTTCCTGCCACGCAGTCCAGACTGCTTTGGATGCTGTGATAGTTGCCATAATGACACCGCCACCGCACTAAAGTAATCTGATCAGGATGTGATAGAGAGCACTTTAGTGACAAGCACACACACATACACACACAAAGTGTTTACACAGCCAGGCTCTTCTGTCCTCATCGCTAACATCCATCATTTCCGCTCTATTGATTGCTGTATTGATCTGGTTTAGGAATAATATGCCACTCTGCAACCGCTGCAGGGATGGATATATTCACCAAGCCTTTTTTCCTTGCCTGTGTCCTTACTTTGCTCTTGTGCTCTTGTCATTCTTCTTCTCTAGATCCGTACGTCAAGGTGAACATGTACCATGGAAAGAAGCGCGTGTGCAAGAAGAAGACCCACGTGAAGAAGTGCTCCCCCAACCCGGTCTTCAACGAGCTCTTTGTCTTTGATCTGCCCTCCGACGAGGGCCTGAGGGACACCAGCGTGGAGCTGTTGCTGATGGACTCAGACACAGGCAACTCACGCTGCCCCAACACCATCCTTGGGCGCCTGGTGCTGGGCACGTCAGTGGCGGGCACCCCCGGCGAGCACTGGAGGGAGATCTGCGACCACCCGCGTCGCCAGATTGCCAAGTGGCACGCCATGTCGGAGGATTAGAACGCCAGGGTGTTGGTGGTTTCTATCGTGCACATCCGAACGAGGATGGGCGTGATTTAACATCCCGCTAGCCAGTACCCATTGGACTTTCAGTAAGGGCGGGTGGGATACAAGGGGAGGGGATATTGATGTTGAAGGAAGGGTTATTTGAAGTGATGTCATCAATCAATCAATCATTCAATCACTTATCTTTGAAGTTATTGGGGTTCAGCGGGGAGGGCGAAACAAAAGGGACCCCATAGCTTTAAATGATCCCAAAGACTGTCACTGAAAATCACCTGGTAACATGCAACATCATCTCCATGGCAACACCCAATTGTCACTGTTACCGTGTGCAGTGCAGAATGTCTTAAATGTCGCTATTACTCTTTCATTTCCTCCTCTGCTCTTTCTTCTTCTCTTTCTTCAGCTCTTCCTCCTATAAATAGTAACCTAGTCCATTGTATGAAAACCAGAATTAACCACATCTGACAATGCTGTAAAAAATGTGGATTATTAAAGTTTATTTTATAACGACAATGTTTTCTTCATAAGGATGTAGATTGTTTTTATTTATGTTTTTGTTTTGTACTCTTATAGTTGATTTGTTGAACATGTTGAACAGTATAAGTGGTATTTCATATATCATTACTTAAGTACAAGAAAGCCTAAATTAGGTGGTTTGAGAAAAGACTGGAACAGACTGAGTGCATTGGGGACAGTTAACTGTGGATGCATTTTTGTGTGTGTGTGTGTGAGTGTGTGTGTGTGTGCGTGTGTGTGTGTGTGTGTGTGTGTGTGTGTATTTCGATATGAGAGTGCTTGTGCTGATGCGACTGTGTGTGTGTGTGTGTGTGTGTGCGTGTGTGTGTTAGCTCTGAAGGCATGTGAGCCACATAATGTTTACTGTACGTGTTTTGTCCCCTTTACTGTGAGCACAAAGACAGCTGAAGTGTAAATGTATGTACCTTACTATAAAATATGGCAAGTTCTGAGACAAAATGCAGTCTCTTGTCGTCTTTATTTCACAGGTATGTCAAGTTAATTGTGTGAGTGTGTCTATGTGTGTGTGTGTATTTGTAAGTACATTACTACCACAAGAAGTATTGAGCTCTTTTAAGGTTAATGGAATAAGATAAGATTGAGGTAGTTTTTGGACAGAAAATGTGCATGGACCTGTGCACGTCCTTAACTCCTGCACCCTGGAGATGACATCATCAGGCCCCTTTCCAAGTCTGATGATGCAATAACTACTGAGTGGCTAAGTGCTCCAGGATGAAGTCATCATGTCTGAATTTAATATCAGCTAAGTGGTTTGGTGAGGGAGGACAGCTGGCTCAGCATCCTCACCCAACCCCCATTCATACACTCTTTCTTTCTTTCTTTCTTTCTATCATAAAAACATAGATGAAGACCTTCTTTAAACCCCTCTCCATGCCCTGCCTCTGTTCCCCCCTTTTCCTCCAGTGTCTAACCTTACACTGAGTTGCATCATGTGTTTGGTGGTGAAGCCTCTGGAGAAGTAGGATGTTCTGTTACTCCGTTCTTCCTCTATGGTTCTGACCTGTGAGGTCTCTCTCTGAGACTACTTTCTATTTTAAGCGTCTGCTGTCATCTCTGAAGAAATAAAATAGACCTGCGCAATGTGCAGCATCACATCCATCCCCATATTCCTCATCTCCTCTGGCTAACAGTGTGTAAACCTATTTTCCTTAATATGTACAGTGTTTTGTTCAAGGACATTTTGACAACTGTCAGTGATTGCAATTTGGGAATTCATAATGAGCAGCCAGTAGCCAGCAAAGTTAGCAGCTAAGAGCAAGATATTTCTCTTAGGAGTTGGTGGGGACTAAAAGAAAAGAAAGGGAAGTGAATATTTTCTGTACATTACCCAGCAGGACTGAAACATGACTTCAAATGAATTCTAATGTTTCTCTGGTGGATGTGTAAACAGATAACAGTTTGCTAAAGCTTTTTTCATATCAACTTTACACACACACAACCACCTCCACCACTCAACATACACAAACACACACACACGCCATCAAATACCCCACACACTTTTCCCTCCTCTTTAACATATTGATTGACTAGTAAGCAATTTCTCCCAAATTTTGCCAGGCTCTATCTGTCTGTCTTCTCTTTTACAAAGCCCATAATTACTGATGTGTTGCTTTTTTATGTTGCGAGAACTAGTCAACAAATTACAACAGTGAGAAGAATAAGAGTGAAAAGATGAAATGCTGGTATGAAAATAAGTAAAAGTAAATGACTAATGACAGAATCAATAAAAACACAAAAATATCTCCCCCTAACAAAAGATGAAAATAATTATAGTGAGAGATTATTAAAGATCTCTAGGTTTTCTTTTGATAGCAAATGTCCGTTCCATTATGTCCAAACAATGGTTATTTTAGACAGTTCAAAGCAGGATTTCATTTTAACTTTTTGTTCCACACTGATTTAAGAGTCAGGCAGGCACTGCAAGAGCAACTGCCTCCTCAGCCTTTCTGAACCACTCAGCTGCTTTAATAAATTAAATTCTGCACACACAAAGGCAAGGCATGGCAAGACAACTTTATTTGTTTAGCACAATTCATACACCAGGGCAGTTCAATGTGCTTTACAGGGTATCAAAACATACAACATACAACCTGCACACATACGCAAACAAAATTAAATGCACAATTTCACAAAATTAAGAACAAATGTAAAATAAATAAAAATGAAGGCTGTTGAGGCTATTAAGCCTAAGCTAAGATGATTTAGTCTTTACTTGGTGGAGTAGGCAGAGTTAAATAGAAATGTGTTTTTAGCTGTGACTTAAAATTGTTCAGAGTCTGGACTTGTCTTAAATCAGGTGGGACGTTATTCCAGGTAGCATAGTGACAGAATTCTGCTTCATCGTGTTTTGTTCTGACTCTTAGGATAGCCAGTGGGCTAGTCACAGATGTCCTAAGGGTTTTCAGGGGTTTGTAAGGCACAAGCATATCATAGATATATTTGGCCTCAGAGTCACAGAGTTATTTGTAGACAAGCTGCAAGATTTTGAAGTCGATTGTCTGAGTCACAGGTAGCCAGTGTAAGGATTGTAGAACTGGCGTAATGTGGTCGTCACGCGATCTGTACACAGGATAAGAGGTTGACGATGGATGGATGATAATGTGGTTGTCATACTTTTTGTCAGGACCCTGGCAAGCGGCGTTCTGAATACATTGGAGTTGCTGAATAGCCTTTTTTTTTAAAGCCTTGTAAATAGAGCATTGCAGTAATCCAATCTACTGGAAATAAATGTGTGGGTAAGCTTTTCTAGGTCTTACTTGGACAGTACTCCTCCGATTTTAGCAATGTTTTTAAAACGGTAGAAAGCAGATGTAGTGATGGATTTGATATATTTATTGAAATTTACATGGGTCCAAGATAACGCCAATGAATCTGTCTTGATGTTAACAGACAGAGGGATTTCCAACTTTCTGTCTTTTATTTAGTGATCCAAAGACAATTATCTTGGAATTTTATTGCTACTCCAGACTCAAGAAACAGACGCAGCTGCAGAGACTACTGTATGTGGATGAACAGCATATGTTAACGTGCTAAGTGTGTGTGTGTGTGTGTGCGTGTGTGCGTGTGCACTTGGCCCAGAACAACAGTTAGCTGTTAGTCCCTTAGGATCTCATCAAAGAGCACCTTCTGTGATGCAGAACCAGACCCTTGCGCTCATCAATACAATCTTCAGTGATAAACAGACAGACACACAGACACAGACACAGACACACACACACACACACACACACTTTAACACATGCCCTCATGTACATCAATACATAACCTGTCTAGATCCCAACATCTGTCCCATTGAGGTCAAGTCAACCTTATCAGAGAGACAGATCCAGAAATCAAATTACTATCAGCAGAGTGTGTGCTTCTAGAATACAGAGAAGGCTGTGAGTGTGTGTGTGTGTGTGTCTGTGTAGGTGTGTACACACACAAGAGATTTCATCCTCATTAGGGAACTTCTGGGAGACCACATACACCACGTTAGATACAGTATCTCTAGCCTCACTTACGCCTCTTATCACCACAGTTTACTCTAAATCATCCTGCTGTTTTAGTAAATGTAAAAAAGAGACATCACTGTCACCAAAAACTAATTTGTGATTCAGCACAGGAGAATTCAAAGTCTGAGGAAATATTACATCTAAACTGATCTGCATCAGCTACTCTTTGAAAACTTAACTAGTTTCAAACTAGTGATTTAGTAAATTGGACTTCACCAATAAAGCACAAAAGTCTTAGCTAGTAAAGACTTTAGTGATGTGCATGTCAGCTGCCAGGAACCATTTGTAGCACTGTTCAGTCAAAGTCAACCAACAGTGGAGTGACATATTCAGGGTCTGAAATTATGCAGGTAAATTGTTGGCAGTGGTGTGTAAAATCATCAGGCAATCCACCACTTTTGCAGATAGGGAGAAGGCACAACAGAAAGACACACATACTAAGGCTAGCATATTGTGGCCATCAGTGCACGTGCCTGCGTCACATACAGCACACACAGCCACCAGTCAGCTCAGAGAATATGTATGAGGTCATTTCAAACCAAACTCACCAATGGAAGAGGCATAGTCCGTCTTTAGAGTGACAGCCAGTGCGCTTCTTGCCAGTGGCAATGGCCAGACTATGGGCGATAACTCCATTACACAGTGCTAATAGTCCGGGTGCTGGATGTGATGTTCCCCAGCCCCACCTGCTGACTCCTGTCAGTCAGAAAGTTTGTGATCCACTGACAGGTGGAGGCTGGCACAGTGAGCTGGGTGAGTCTGTCCGGAATAATGGTGTTGAACGCCGAGCTGAAGTTTGACTTTGAAGCATTTGTCCCTGGAGAGTTGAGGTGTTGCAGGATGTGATGCAGTCCCAAGTTGATTGCATCATCCACTGACCTGTTAGCCCTGTAGGCAAACTGCAGGGTGTCCAGCAAGGGGCCTGTAATGTCCTTCAGATGGGCCAACACCAGTCTTTCAAAGGACTTCATGACTACAGATGTCAGTGCAACAGGCCTGTGGTCATGGCCTGGTTATACAGGACTCTGTTCCCACTTCTGAAGGCAACCTCCTTGGTCTGATGAAGCTGCCTGAGTTTCGCTGTGAACCAGGGTTTTTGGTTGTTGTATGTGTGGAAGGTTTTAGTCGGCACACACATGTCCTCACAAAAACTGATGTAAGATGTCACAGTGTCAGTTCGTCCAGGTCAGTGGCTGCAGCCTCAAAAACACTCCAGTCAGTACAGTCAAAGCAGGCCTGTAAATCCACCTTTGACTTGCTGGTCCATCTTTTCACACTCTTTACAACAGGTTTAGCAGATTTCAATTTCTGCCTGTATGTTGGGATAAGATGAACCAGACAGTGATCAGAGAGTCCCAAGGCTGCACAGGGAACAGAGTGATAGGCGTCCTTTAATGTAGTGTAGCAGTGGTCCAGTATGTTAGTGTCCCTGGTGGGACACTTAATATACGGTCTGTACTTTGGAAGTTCACGGCTGAGTTTTTCTGTGTTAAAGTCCCCGAGAACAATGAGCAGGGATGTTTTTTCTCCATGTTAGTTATGTGGTTGGCCAGGTGTTGCAACGCCTCACTAGCACAGTACTGAGGTGGAATGTAAACGACCAGAACAAACGATGAAAACTCCCACAGTAATGAATAATGTCTTTAAGTGAGGGCTGCATGATTTCTTTAGCATCTTTACACCAACCTTATTCATGTAGAGACAGAGTCTCCCCTTGTTTTTCCTTGAGTTCCATTATGCAATCCGCATGGAAGAGATTAAATCCCAGTAGGTGAAGTGTGCTGTCCGGTATGTGCTCGCTAAGCCAGGATTTGGTAAAACAGATTGCAACAGATCTGCAGAAGTCCGAGTTAGTTCTTTTGAGGAGAAGCAGTTTGTCCATTGACCAGAGAGCGGACATTCGCCAGGTAGATTGAAGGGATCCTTGAGCGTCTCCGGTATATCCCGCACAGAGCTACTGCTCCTTCAACTAATAACTCAGAGAAAGTTCCAGGTTCGATAAAGAGTGGTGGAATATAAACAAAAACACAAAAAGCACTACGGAGCGTAATCCAGAGGCAGCCGTCTTCGGCGCCATCTTGGTCTGCATGAAACAGATGCAAGAGGCATCACTTGGTTTTATTGGCCAACTTTTGTATTGAAACTGAAGAAAGAAGAGGAGGTTTTTGTTGAGATCTGGACTCTTGTGGAGATTGGAACTGAGACAAGGACTCATCCATTGCTGCTTGAACTGTGGGTTTTGCAATGAGCACTGACTGCATAATACACTGCGGTGAACTTTGTGTTTTTTGTCTTCTGTAGGTACCTTTGAAAAACCTGGTTGTTAAGTAAGGTGGAGTGATCACTGTGCGCCAAAATACATATGTACTTTATACATGTAAATATGCATATCATATCAACATATCATGTTTTTGTGTCAATAAAGAATGAACAAATTATTTACGTTAAATGATGCCTAAATGAGTCAATTGTTATTTCTTCATTTAGTACATAAATTTCAAAAGCGGTCGATAACAATTCAGAGCAGCAGACAAAAAATACTTGCCCAAAGTATCATATATATCATAAATCAAGGCGGTAACATTATTTTTCTCACTTAGCTACACAATTACACCCATCTTTTTTGGTTTTTTTTCCCAATGATGCATAAACACAAGTTTGAACCTATGGCTCCTGGTTTGTTAAATGTACCATAAAAAATATTTTTAGCTGGACCCGAAGCTTGAAGTGCTAAGTATGCACATCACTCCTCTGAAGCAAACCTTGAAAAGATCAATCTGCAGAGGGAAGTCATGGAATGAGGTGAGGAAAGTTTTCAAAGTGTGACTGCAGAAGTGGTGAAGGAAGTAAGATAGATGGCCGGAGGGAGGAGGAGGTGAGACAAGAGTCAGGCAGCCTGGCAGGAATAGAGGGAGGTGTGGAGAGGGATGACTTAAATAAGAAAGACGAGCAGGGGTAAAGTTAGTTTAGGACACAGTGAGATGAAGCAGTGAATAGCTGATGGGTTTGCAGACAGTCATCTAGGGGGATATCAGAGGGTCATTGGCAAATAATGAAACAACGGCAAAGAACTGGAATGAATAACTGAGACCTAAACCTGACAACTGATGACTGAAGAGAACTATTCAATGACTCGAAAGAGGTTGCTTAAAAGTGTTCTTGTGTGACCAACCATCAATTAGTCAAACAATTAGCTTAATAATTTTTAATGTGCCATGAGGGAATACATTCTATACATTTAACATTGCATTTATTAGAGCGTTCTTTTCGCTTACAGCAATAATTATCACAATGTGCTTACACATTTCTTTATGCTACATGATTTCTAATAAACATCTATTACCAAAAAAACAAAACAATTTCCACACCTGTTTCTGCTTTTTAATCTCATTTCTTTTCGAGGTGCAAATCTGTAAAGAGTCTTTAATTTTTTCACCAAAACATCTTGAAACTATGAAACTATGACTATAACTATGTTCGTGTATGTACAGTATTTTTCTGAGATCAAATATTTCATTTCATGTAACATTTCCCCTCAAGGCTGCTCTGTCGTGATGACAGCAGAGGAGAAACAAAAGGTGTGACAAACACTGTGGAGGGGAGACATGTTTATATAACCTGTTATCTGTTGTATCTTTAGCAGCTATACACTGATTTCAAATGGTCATTGCTCCATTGCTCACACACACTCTCACATGCACACACACGCACACACAAAGGGGAGGGAGAGGTTATGTGGGGTGCATACAACAAGACAGCAACTAGAGATACAGTAGATTCATTGCTTCACAACAGTGTGTCTTGTGTAATGCTAGAAATGGTTATAAGATATAACTTCAACAGTTAAAACACAAGCAGACACAGATGTGTTTTCACCCTGAGCTTGCAGCAAAAACCCAAAGACAGGATTTGTGCTACTTCGACATACTATGTTTCTATGTGATTTCTGTATACCTACATTAATATACTTTATTTCCAATGAAGCTCACATTCAATAAGGAAGTTCTATTTTTGCCTTCAATCCTTTATGGTTGAATTTTAATTCTGCTCTTGTTTCTTCTGCCACTTCTGCTTTCCCGCAATATCAAACTCCCAGATCTGACCAATGTCTGTCCTTGATGTTGTTCTATATATCAGGGCAATCCTGTCATTCTGTCTATCAGACTTACTATTGCACAACCGACCACCTCCAAATCATCACCAACAGCTCCAGGTTATTCTAGCAGATTCATTTGAGAGTTTCCATCAGGCTTTACGCCATCACCACCAGCATCAAACTGTCATGTCTTTTATCTTCATATGGGCCTGTGATTAATGAAGATGCTTCACATCTACGGAGTCTCGTTCTCTGTTGTTAATCTCAATAACGTTCAATTGTTCTCTTCTTATTGAAATCACTATATATGATGAGAGGTGGCATTTCACATTAGTTGTAATGATTTACTTTAGATGTTTTGTCCTGATCTCAGCTACCTCCACTCTAAGATTCAACCCACTCTGAGTCATAGTCATTATTGTGTTGTCCTCCGGGGCTATTGTAATCTGCTCCTCTTTAAACCCATCTGCATGTCTGTCTCTCTGTCTAGAGAAATCTGTCCCCAGTGCACTGTGGAATGGAAAGGATGAGTCACTGTGGAAATGACCTTCACAGCAGACAATTAAACAAGTTTCGCTGAGACCTTTACATTTGGCACAAACACACACACAATTATCTTATTTTTTAATGGGGACTGAAGGCTGGTTATTAGTCAATTTCGGAAAGCACAGAGAAATAGATTAGTTAGAGTTGAAGCCATTAGACTTCAAAAGACTGGCATTGGTTAACGAGAGTAAACAGTAGCACTTGGGGAGTTTCAGTACCTGAACATGTGCCATACAGAATGTCACTGTACATTAAAGGCTTAGTTTTAGACTGTTTCTTTTACTGTTTTTCTTTCTACACTGGTAACATTTATTTAGTCAATGTAATGACCCCCACATTTCGATATATGGTTAATTTGTGGTAGGCAGCCGTGTGTTGTGGATAGCTGAAAGTCTGCAGGCTTTCACTCCTAACAGCAGGGAGTCTCACTGATTAACAGCCCTGCAGGGAGGGGTTAATCAGCTGCTTTTGTGTTTGGTGGAAATGAAAATCTACCAATTCTTGGCGATCCATACCACATGGTTTGCTCTACCTTCTACATATTGATCCAGATTATTCTATTAATCATCCATTTAAAATATGCTTACTTTACTTCTCTATGGCTGCAAAAAGTAGAACCACCAAGAAATATAAAAATCTTATGGAGAGGAACAAAGCGTAACTAGACCGTCCTGAATGGTTTCAAGGCAATCTGATGTTCACATTTTGGCACTTCATAGATACACATGAAATTTCCAACCTGAAAGTGGCACTAACAAACGGTCAGCGCATTCATCGATGGGGAAATATGAATATCTGAGACAGTTGCTCTGAGCACCTTACTGGCACCATCAATAAGCCCATCACTTTTTAAATTCGACAGCAATGGAGAAACGTCACCTCCAGGCTAGCGTCTGGTCCACCAGCTTCTGTAACTCAATGCAGTCTCACATTGAGCATTTCTTTCAACAATCTTTCTGAAAAAATGAATCATGTTCCCGGGGTTTCCACATTCTAAGACCCTTCGGCAACCCTCTCCCTCCACCAATTACAGACAAGAATTTCAAGAAGTCCCAAGGTGAGCTCTTTATGTCAGACCAGCAGTCCAAAACTGGACAAAAGGTTTTAATGTAAATCAGAGAAAAACAATAAATTGCTTAATCTACCAATTACTTAAACTTTTAATTGAGTTTTTTGTTATTTTCAAGCAAACAAGCCAGTAAAACTTTATTTATATTGCACATTTCAATCCAGGCAGAAGCACAATGTGCTGCACAGAGCGTGAGCTACCACAGAATCTGCAGCTACAAAAGTATAAAGACAAAACAGACACATACAATAATACAATGAGTTTAAACTAATTTTGAAAAATTTAAATCAAAAGCAGATTCTGATTGATATGTACACGTGGATGTGCACTATCACTGTATTACTTTGATACAGAAGAAAATTTTAAAAAGTGTGTAAGATTTAGTGGCATCTAATAATAATAATAATAATAATTATTATTATGTATGAGTGTTTGTATTAACTAAATCTAAGCAGCTTAGAAGCAGCTAAAGTGGGCGACCCTGCGGGGTTTAAGAGGTTTTATACATTCAAAGAACTTAAAATCAGGCGTTTTTTTGTCTATATGTGTTCCCACACCAGGCCAGTAAAGGATGGACTCGGCCATTAATTGAAGTTTTACAGTATTCAGATTTGAGTTATGACTCCAAGAAGGGATATGATGTTTTAGGCAAATCAGACATTCATTGCATAAAAAAGACCATCTTTACCCAGTCAAATGGAGCCACATGACAAGTAAGATGATTTTTACGATGGACCAGGTCCAGCTTGAGATTCAAACAGAACTGATATGGAATGTTGTGCAGGACTGTTAGTAAACCTAACCAATGGCAAATCATCTCTCTCAATAGTTGAAAAAAATCATAACAAATTTTTTTTGTGGAGGTTGTTAATGCATTGCATCCTCCACCTCTCCAACCAATCAAGACACAACCTGGGGCATTTCAACCAATGATGGATCAAGTAGAGGATCCATATGGGTTGCCATAGCAACGGCATGAAGGCCACAGGTGCCCATTTTGGAGAAAGGCGGCAAACACGATAGACCACAAGATCCTGTTGGGTTTATGAGACCGAGCTTTTAAAGCTACAACCACCTGGAGGCTGGAGTGTGTGTGTTTGTTTTATTAACACAAACAAAATTGTTAAATACAGGTTCGCTGATCTCTTGCCTTTACCTTTGCTGTCATGGCAACAGATCGCTGTAGTCGTTCCAAGGCAGGAGGGTGGTGGAGAGCATGAGAGACAGAGAGAGGGTAACAAATGGAGGAAGAGAAGTTGGAAGAGAAAGAGGCGGAATGTCGGGCAGGAGGCAGGAGATTGATGGAGCAGGGAAACAGAGGGAAGGAGAGACTGAGGGGGTGGATAACTCATCCAGCCTGAGCCGTCTCGCTTTGTGGGTCTGGCAAAGAGGCAGAAGAAATAGAAAGGAGGCTGAGTAAGATAACAGGCATGAAAGGAAAATGTTGGCGTGACTGCACTGATAAGTTTTTTGCTTTCACTCACAGTTTAACATATTTTGCTTATGTAGTTATGCAGTTTCATTCTGGTCTAAGTGCAGTGTTCTTCCCAAGCGCATCAATCACAGCTTTGCCAGAACCAGAACAGCCTGTCCTCACTAGAAAAATGACCATATAGGTCGTTTTTTTGAAGGATGTTATTATGATCCATATTTATGTTTATTGTGGTTGCAACCTCTAAATAACGAGAAAGTCCGCTAAGGAGGTGGATGGGGGTGGAGGAATGGGTCAAATCCAGGACTTTCGCACAGGAGGATGGCGTTAAATATCATTACTGTACAGGTCGGATGCTGTGTAATAGTTAAATCCTAAAATGAGATAGATAATCACTTGTGTTTTTAGTGATCTTGTTAAGACTGTGTAATCTAGTTGTTTAATTACCTGTGTGTGTGTGTGTGTGTGTGTGTTTATTTTACCATAGCGCAGTATGTTTCTCTACATTAATAACACTTGTTTAAGACTGAGTCAAAATCTTGAGAATAATTCATTATATAATGTCATGTAAACTTTCCAAGCTCTGCCAGTGCTCTAGTGTTCTTTCCTCAGCCCACGTCTAATTTATCTAAGGATCACACATTTCCTACCACCGTCATTTGAGGAAGGAGTGAATTTGCAACATGTACATTACAGTCTTTTCATATTTCATATTCTTTTTTTGTTAGCACCCTTCAATACAAATAGTTTTCACACTGCACTCCATAGCTCAAGGTTTTCTTGTGGGCCCCAGAATCAACGATAGCCTCAGGCTGCATTATTGATTTGTTTCATTTCATTAGTTAGACTAAAGAAAAGTTCTGTGACTCTCTTGATGCTTAGATTTCACAAAGCAGTCCATGGAGTTTGGTCACCATCTTTATTGCCTTGTATTTTCACTGCCGCTTGCAGAGACGGAGGGAAAATGTGACTAATGGTCTGCGGAGAGGAAATCAGAGGAATTGTGTGAAGATGTGAGATTGGTGTGAGTTTCAAGTGATGTTAATGTTTTACAGCCCACGGTGACAGATGAAGGGAGTGAAACACTTCCTTTGATGGCTCTAACCCCCCCCAGCTCACACACCACCAGTCTTTCCTCCATCGCATCTCTCTGTGTCTCCCTGTGTGTTTCTTTATTTATTGCTCTCATTCGACCACTGTGCAATCCTCAGAACATCTTCTCCTCTTGCTCACCGCATCATCTTTCAGATACGGCTCTTGTTACCAGCCATCCACCCTGCTCTCTCTGCCCTTCTCACCACATTTCCCGTGGTCAACTGGGCCCTGAAATGGATCGCACACACACACACACACACACACACACACACACACACAACCTTGATCTCTGACCCAGCTCTCTTTCCCAACTACATCGTCTCCTGCCATGTTGTAAAACCACAGAGTTTGTAGATATCAGTTCGCCCATATCAGTCTTTTCATCATGTTTTTCCATCTGACGTCTAACTCTCTGTTTGATTTACACACACATGCCCTCATACAGACTGTAGTAAACAACAAGAAACTGGAAGTACTGACGTTAGAGGCTAAAACATGACTCATTTACCACCAAGACACTGCACTGCAAGACAATTGACTACATGGACACACACACACACAATCTGTTAAAAAGTACCTTTGTAAACCAGTGCAGCAATCATGTAGTCGCACACACACACACAGCTCCACACATATTACATTCTGTCCATGTTTAAGGCTAAGCTCTGTATAATCACCAGTTTAACCTTTTGCTGACTCCCTGTCACTCATTGTGAGTGTCTGTATGTATGTGTGTATGTGTGTGTGAGAGTGAGTGTGTCTTCCATTAGTCTCTGCAATGATATCTCATCACAGGAAAACCACATTTGAATTTATTATTTTCACTTATACTGTTTCATTTTAATAAAGACATAGAACTTTACATTCTCTGCATAGAATAACAATGCTGTTGTTCGTTTAATGCATTTGGTAATTTTTGTTTTAAAGTTTCATTTCTTATTCCTTATCCACATGTGTTATAATATATAATATACAATTAATTAATTACCATGTAAATGCAGATAGACTATTTCATGTGGCCAATCACTAAACCATGTCAATTTAACTTAAAATATTATGAATGATTACCGCATGGTTGTAAAGCTGAGTAAAATGTATTTCTGTGTCAATGGTATTGTAAAAAAAAAACAAACAACAACCCTAAAGGACTGTACTACAATAATTTAAGGAAGGTCATCTTTTTGGTCAAACAAAACTGTTTCTGTAACTTGATCCTTAAAAGACTTAACTTTCACACGCAGTGCAATGCACAGTGACAGCCATCAAACAGATCGGCTCAGAGAACACTTATTATCACTTATTATCAAAGTTCTTTAGAGTTCGGCTGCCGGCTCTTTTGATTAGCAGCTTTTGCAGTTGGTGTTGCAGAGGCTTTTTGCAGGGGGCTGTTTGTGCCACAGCTAAATTTTCATCAAATTCAAGTTTGTGCACAAGATTGTGTACTTTCAGACTTTCAGCTCATGTAGTTGAGGCACAAAAAACGGCACTGTGAAGATAAACAGCTCAGCTTATTTAGATTTTACTGTCAAACTCCTTCCAAAACCCAAAGCCTCAGTCTGCATGGATGTAAATTGAGGCTACAAATTGATTGCTCTTTTGAGGTCCCGACAACTCTCCCTCTGACACCACTAATCCGTCCTCCACCAATTCTTGTTCTCCAGATCCAGCAAAGGCAACCTGGATTTGAGTGGGCAAATCTATTCCAAGAACCCCAGAGACAGGAAGCTATTGTGGGCTTAGTGGAGGGTCAGTGCTGGTTTGTCTTGAGCACAAATGACATTCACAGTACAGACATGAGCCGACAGACTGGGCGGAGAGAGAGAGACAGACAGACAGGCTGACAGATGTGTGCATGTGCTGAAGCTGCATCCCAGAGGTATCAAAAAGACAGAAATCTGCATTTTCCTTTTATATTAAAATCCAATGGAACCCATGGGCCCTCAGGCAAAATTTCCTGACCTCATTTCCTGATGCAGTTTTATGGCATTAAGTATGACCCTTTATACGCCTCTTTAAATGCTACACTTTAAAAAAGTAAATGTATTTAATTCAGCATTGCATCAAGAATGAGTGGAGAATATAAGATCTGGCGTAAGAGAAGCACGGGGTCTAATGATTTTCTGTGTTGAGGAGAGCACAACATACAAATTTATTGACATAGGAAGAGACACACAAACACAGACAGCAAGCAGAAAAACACACGCGTGCAAAGTTGATCGTCATGGCTTAGCCTCTGTAATGATCTCTTGTCTTCATCTGCTGCTGCTGGTTAATTGCTCAGCCGCTGGAAGGAAGAATTAAGGTTATCGACTGGTTTGACCCAACAGTGTCACTCATTTCAATGCAATCACTCTCTAAGGAAGCAAAAGGTTGGATGAAAACATCTCTTTAAGGTATTCTGAAGAAATGGAGCCATGGTCATGCCTCTATCTCTATCTGTTTTAGATCACCATGTATAGTATTGGGTATGAAACAAGGTCACAAGAACAATGTATGAATTGTATGAATTATATATATATACAGTATATATATTGATAAATTGACATATATATATTGATATATAGATATTGGCAGCTGAATGAGGATATGTGGGTAGATACCACTTCCTCCACCCACTCTGGTTTGCCTTGGACTGTTTTTTACCTGCCCCATTCTCCACCTCCCACAACAATTGCTCCCTCCAGAGACCTCTGATGTTTTACCTGGAATCTGCTGCAGCCACTCTCCCAGTTTGGGGGTCACAGCCCCCAGTGCTCCGATTACCACTGGGACCACTGTTGCTCTAACTTTCCACATCCACTTTCAGCCCTTGGTATTTCTCAAGCTTCTCGTGTTCCTTCTTCTTGATGTTGCTGTTGCTTGGGATCAACACGGTGTCTGGTTGGTTAGCCATCACCGGTTTGTCAGTCTGGATCTTGAAGTCCCACAGGATCTTAGCTCGGTCATTCTCAGCTACCTTAGGAAGTGTCTTCCATTTTGACCTTGGGACTTCCAGCCCATACTCATGGCAGATGTTCCTGTACGCTATGCCAGCTACCTGGTTATGGCGTTCCATGTACGCACTTCCCGCCAGCTGTTACACCCTGCTGTCATGTGCTGTACTGTCTCAGGGGCATCCTTGCACAGTCTGCACCTGGGGTCCTGCCTGGTGTGGTAGACCCCAGCCTCTATTGATCTTGTACTGAGTGCCTGTTCTTCTGCCGCAGTGATTCCTTTAGTCCAGCCTTTTCCAGCCACTGGTAGGATTTCTTGATATCAGCCACTTTTTCTATTTGTCTGTGGTATATATATATATATATATATATGAGAGGGAAAAAAGTAATTTTGATGATTTGAATATCAAAAGTAAATGTTATGTTACTTAAAAGTCCCAAAGGGGGGCATAGTTAAGCCCCTGTTTCACAATGTGTGGATGGTTTCCATAGAAAATCTCAGGTAAGCAACTGTGCTCTGCTTATTAACCAGACATACACTTGCCAAATAAAGCATAAATCTCACTTTTGTGTCGTTTCAAGTTTGTTTTTGAGTGTAGAATGGTGCACTTGACTTTGTCAAAAGGTTATAAAATATTTGTTGTATTTATGATGTAGGAGCTATGACTTTATTTTCATTGGTTTTGACAGCAACACCTAAATTTCTACTCCAAGTAAGAATCATAAGGTCAGATAAGGTGTGGCAGTTGTTCCTCACCCCATTTTCCTCTGCCAATATACTTCAGTAATAAAACTGTCAGTTACGTTCTCTTGTTTACATCCGAAGTGGGGTTTGAAGTAAAAGAGAGAAACATACTCATTTCACCTCCCAGGATTCAAATTGCTCATGAAAGAAGTAAACAAGTTGAAAATACAGGAAAATAAAGCCAAATTGAGAGATGTTAGTTTTCTCTTCAGCCAGTCTTCAGAATGTTTATTTATTTCCATTCAGCTTTTATTTTTCAGCAGCATCTCAGAGGAAGGAAGATAAAATGCTGATCTAACACGTGGCCTTTTGGGGGAAAGGATCCCAAACACCCTGTCAAGCTTTCACTGAAAACTGCTGTTTTCACAGCCTGAGATCAAACAGCTGACATAAACTCAATAAAAGCTATTTCAAGATCAAGGACTTCATGTCGAAGCTTTGAGCTTTGAAAGGCCACATAAAATGGCTGGATGTTTTTAATAAAGCATAAACAGTTTAGACTGAGCAAAGTCTAAATTCCTAACAGCACATATGCTAGAGCACATGTTTTATTGAACCATTGGGTGGATAAACACTTGGATTAAAGTATCAGTCTCTTTATAGTTTTTTTCAATAGAGAGGAATAGTAGGGATGATCTGCTATATCTGCAGTTCAAGGATGAAATTCATAACACTGTACAGACTATGCACCCGACACTGCTATCAAATACCAGTCTTGCCGAAAATACAACCTGAAGTGAAGCAAAATGGGGGGGAAACTCTCTGGTGAGCACAGAGTGCTGCGCTAACAAATTGAACCATGTGGTCAATTCTACAGAGCATCAAACATATATGGGTTTCACCGGGGGGGTCCAAGTACCTTTGACTGGTGTCATGTTCAAGGACATGTTAAAAGAGATGGAAACTGAATCCACTCTGGGATTCCCAGATGAAGAAATGAAGCGAGAAAGATCAGGAAATCTTGTTGACAAATTTCTGTTTATATCCCATTAACTGCATCTGAACAATTTAGTTTACATTCATTTGACTTTCCTTTACATTATAAATTACACTGACATCTCAAAGCTTCAAGAAACAAATGGCCCTCTAAAGTTGAGGAAGTGTTAACTCAAGTGCACTGGAAATTATTTAGGAAGCTATTTGGGAAAAGTCTGGTTGATGTTAAGTTTGCAGCAGAAACTCAATTTTAGCACTGGATGAAGTCAAACAAAGTAAGTGTTTATTTCTCCAAGGGTAAACTTTTTTTTTTACATGTTGCCACTTTTCTGATAATTTCCTTTCTAACCTTTAAGTCCATTCCTCCAGTATATAAACAAGGCTAAGATGTCTACAAATTGATAAAAAAAGAACAACTTGGCATTGATTTTCTTTCTTTACATGGAAACAGAGCAAACGTGAAGAATGTCAAATAAAAAGTTTTGAGACTTTTGTTTGGAAACTTGATGAAATGCTGATGACTCCCCCGTTCTTACCAAGAGTTTCCACTCTCATGTCTATACAATAAATAGTTTCATCCAACAGCCGGTTAGTTTAGCTTAGCATAAAGACTGGAAACAGGGCAATACAGCTAACCTGTCTCTGTCTTGACTATAAGAAAATCCACCCACCAACATCTCTAAAGCTCATTAGTTAACAACCAATCCATCCATCCATCGTCAACCGCTTATCCCGCATACAGGGTCGCATTAGTTAACATGACACATCTAATTAATTTGTAGAGAAAGGTCACGGTGACAATGACAATGAAGTCATTTTGCTTGGCTCATGAACCCCAGAAAACCACATATTGCTGTCTTTAAAGAGGTGGTATTATGCTTTTTGGCTTTTCCCCTCTCTTTTATTGAGTTATACATCTTTTTTGTGCATGTAACAGGTTTGCAAAGTGAAAAAGCCCAAAGGGAGTTCCCATCTGCCACAGAAAGCTCTGCTCTGAACCGCTTGAAAACAGCTTGTTTGTAGTCCAGCCCTTCACTTCCTTTACTTGTGACGTCACAATGAAAACGTGTCATAAAGCTTGCCAAGTGGCTAGCGGGGTCAGGCACACCTTCAAACCAAGCTAGTCTGAGCGGAGGCCCTTTGGGTCGACTCGCCTTTGTTTGGTTTTCCATTGTAGAAATGTTGTACCTGTACCTGCTTCCAGGTACTTTTTTTCGCATCACCTCACCTCCAACGAGGTTCCAAGCGAGCTGAGGGATGCTAAAATGTAACGTGAAAGACTGGCTATATTTAAAACCCTCACTACAGCTGTCCAAATCTGACAATATTTACTGTGGCTGTGCTTACTATGCCTCTCAAAACATCATACATTAACACACATACATTCATGCAGATAATCAGTAACAAACAATCAATTTAAAAAACCTGTTACTGATATGCTTTGAGTGCATGTATGAGTGAAAGAAAGATGTCCCCTTGGAGGGGCATTAAGTAGTTACACGATGATAGCTGTTTGCTGCAAGATTTGCAGCTTGAATGTTGTAAACATGAATATTTGAACACCATAATTCCCAAGTCTTTTGGTTAATATTTTGTTTTTCCAGAACAGTAAACTTTAAATGATGGCAGAGCTAAACATTTCCTGTCTTGGATGTTGTACATCATAATGTATTTTGAGGAAATACCACACTGAGTTAACAAATATAGTGAGTGATGCAGTGGTTTAACAGCGTCCTGTCAGATATAAAACATGCATAATCTATTATGTTCATGTACCTAAAATTCTGTAATTTTAAAAGCCCATTTCTGCCAAAAAAAAGATTTTATAAAAAGTTTAAATGTTATGCAGGATGAAACACTTAAGCAAGTCACATTGAACATTGAACTGAAAAGATCATAACTCAACATATTTTTACTAATTAAAATTTGTATTACTAGGTGAGACTAAGGTAATGTTTTTATTTGTAATTCTGAGATAGCAAGTCATAATTATGCAAGAGTAAGTTAAATGATGGATGTTATGACCTGGCTCGAGAGGCCACAACAAAAGGGAAATACACCAGATACACCACGGCAACTATTCAGTAAACAGTAAATTTAGGATACCCTAAATGGACTTTTGTGAAGACAGCCACAAAATCCAAGAAGAACAAAACTACAGGGGAGGCGGAAAAGAAGGTCAAACGCAACAACATTGTGATTCCATACGTGTCTGGAGTATCAGAGAAACTCAGGAGGATTTTTAACAAACATAACATCCCTGTGTTTTTTAAACCCAAGAACACACTAAGACAGATGCTGGTACACCCCAAAGACCGCACACCCAAACACAAGAAGAGCAATCTAGTGTATGCGGTCCAATGCAGTGAGGAATGCACAGACCTGTATATTGGGGAGACTAAACAACCACTACACAAACGCATGGCTCAACACAGAAGGGCCAACTCAGGTCAAGACTCTGCAGTCTACTTACATCTGAAGGACAGAGGACACTCGTTTGAGGACCACCAGGTGCACATTTTAGACAGAGAAGATGGATGGTTTGAAAGAGGTGTCAAGGAAGCCATCTACACCAGGGTTGAGAAGCCGTCATTGAACAGGGGAGGGGGTCTACGCCACCACTTATCCCCCACTTACAATGCTGTCCTTTCATCACTTCCCAGGAAACTCAACAAACGTAACCTATTGGCCTCAGGTGAAGATACCAACGATGGTCGTTCAGTCTTGGCCACAGGTAGTCTTAACGACTGTAACGACTGTCGTCACAGCAACAAGGAACACTAACGAACCAGCGGTATCGATGATCCGGGCCAACGACCCCACTGAGGTTAAATAGCTGAGTTTCCCTGCCAGTCAGTCAGAACTGACGAAATCCTTTGGATGAGGGACGAAACGTCTTCCAGTAGCTTCAACCAAGTCCAGTTGCCCTTCATTTTAACCTTCGTTGGATAACTATGACCTGGATGACTGAGAATCTTCATAGACATAGTCAGTAAAAATTTTTTATTTAAACCAAAATGAACCAAATTAAGACAAACTAACGGTAATAAAGTACGGGTCAGTTGTATCAGTCATGTCAGAGCAGGATGATGGATGCACAGAAAATGTGTGTAAGGGTGTTGTAATGTGCAAGAGACAAGATAAGTACAACTAAAAAAGCATGTCCAGAAACCAAAGCAATGGTGGAATCTGTGGAGGGAAACAAACGGTAGTCAGTTAGCAGGGAGGTCTGTAACCTCAGCCCAGCAGCAGCAGAGAACAAAGAGTTACAAATACTCTACAGGACATACGTGTCTCTAGACCCTTTTTACTGGGGCATGTGCCCCTGTATCCAGTTAGCAACAACTGGCAACATCTGCAGCGTCTGGTCAAGTTATCAATACTATATATGCAACGTCCGGTTACAATTTCAAAATAAAACTACTGGTTGATGTGAAAAGGCACGTTGTGATGATGACATGAATCGTCGCAGTCAATGTTGAAAGTGACTGTTTACAATGTTCCCGAGAGGACTAAGACGGACTACCCTTCTGGGCACAAGAAGACAAAATAACTCAATGAAAGTGACTTAGAAAACTTGTGTTCTCTGATGTCTGATGTGAGCGACGTGTAGCTGCAGTGAATCTCACTGTCTGTTTTGCTAACCCAGCTTAGCAGCGCTTCTCGGTCTATTTTGGTCTTGGTTTCTTGCCAGACTGTGAACAACATTAGAGTGAAATACAGCTAATTATTACATTTGATAAATGCCGACAGGCAACAATGTTTATAAACTGCAGCTCTGAAAAGAACATTGAACTACATTGCAAGTGAACATGCACCCAAACGCGTGTGCACGAAATGAAACTTGTGCATCCGGCTGAGCGGTGCTACAGTCCGCAGCCGGACTTTATTGCATTCCAGCAGCAACATTAATGGGACCAGTCCAGACAACACATTGACTATTAAAATGTTGATTAGCAGGGCAGACTGGGCAATATGGATGTACATCTCTCAGTGGATAATAAACATCACATAGCTATGTCATGGTATAAATTATATTTTCCTTTTGAAAATGTATTAAAGGAAACCTGGGGAGCCAGTTTGAATGGGGCTGAAGCAGCTGATAACAATAATATCTTGCAAGTATTGATATTTATCATTTAGAGTAGATGCTGGATCATAAGCCAAGGCTAGCACAGACCCAGTCCAGGCATTTTTAGCAGGTCACACAGACCCAGGTGAAATATAGGCAGCCTCAGTCAGTGAAAGCACAGCCAGAGGTCTACAGGCAGCATCAGATACTAGCAGCTTAGAGCCTAATGGAGGACTGAGTTAGTGTGCAGAGGTCCATTCAAATGTGTGGTATTTACTAGAAAAGGTTTCCCTTCAGGCTTATTACAGAGACAGAATGTTTTAAAGGAGAGGTAGTAGTGAGAGCACTGCAGTGTCAGGTGATTGTGCAGCAATGGCAAATTGTTTACATGGCTCACGAGTCAGGTATGAGGGCCCCAGAGCAGAATTTGGTGATTGGGGAGAGAGATTGGCCACACCCAAACCTGACACCACAGGGCATCACAATGGACTAGTAAGGCTGCATTCCAGGCAACTACTAAAAAGGCAACATAAAGCACATTTGCATGAAATTAATTAAAAGTATAAATACTATCAAATAGTAAAACGGTTGAAAGGCGGATATTTCAACTTGGAAATATCCAAGTTCCAAGCAGTCTGGAATTTTGTATTTCTATGTGTAATGCTTTTATTTCCTATAGTCAAAAAGATCAGATAATAAATCAAAATGAAGACATATTAAGTCAAAATCTATGAAAATGAGCTTCCATACAACAATCAAAAGTTTAGAGTTGCAGCTGAACAATAATTTCCAAGAGGAAGCGTTCCTCTTGGGGATCAAGAGTTTTATTGCTTGACATAATATCAGTGGGTGCAGCCTAAAACCTGAAGCTTTACAGATTACAGACTAAAAAAAAGACTAGACTGATAAACAAGGTCTGTGTCAACAAGCACTAATCCTAAAAACCTGTTTTGTTTCATCTATTAGGGCTTTCCTCTGGATTTCAGAGCTGTTACACCACAATGACAATGCATACATACCTGTATAGAAAGGAGGAGATATGTAAGAAGATGAAGGTGGCGACAAGGACTGAACCAAGAGAGTGATTTGCAGGAACAATAAAAGGCCATGAAGGAGAATGGAGCTCCCCTCATCACCCGGAGGGCTCTCCACTGGAGCAGTATGAATGATCCTTACATCAGTCATTCACCTCCTCCCTCCCCCTGTGTCTTTTTACTCTCCAGTGCTTTCCCTAATAGACTGTGAAGTTATTGCAATGATAGTGATGCTTGAGTAGTCCATGTTAATTAAGATGCTGGTCTCTGCGTACTCTGAGTCGATTGAATTGTCTTCAATGTCTAAAAAATGATGATTAGGCTGATGACGATGAAGAACGATGAAGAAATAGAAGGAAAAACATGTGTACAATGTACATTGTCACTTTTAGATTTAAGATTAACATATATAAGGTCAGGATTAGGGTCATGTTACAGTAAAGGTACAGGAAAGGTTAGGGTTAGAGTGTAGGGAAGTGAGTGTGTGTGCGTGTGTGTGTGTGTGTGTGTGTGTGTGGCTGCAGACATTTTGCTTTGATTTGAGTTTTTACTCTTAAAATATTCTATATGTCTTTGTGGCCAGGACAAACAAAATAAAATCAAAAAACACTCCAGAACAAAGAGCAGGTCATGGTCAGATCCCAGCAGGCCAGGACAAATAAATGAAATAAAAACCCGGAGCAAAACTCTGGCTGCACTGATCAGCTTGAGTCTATTTTTTTTTATCTGTGTGTGCACATTTGCATAGCTCAGAGTCAGCAATTCTGACAAGAAGTTAAATTTTCTAGGTGGTAGAGGACAACTATTCTACAGTGCAGTCAGACAGTATTAGGATGTTGAGCCATTTTTTGTTGGGTTGGCTCTGTACTGCAGCACAATGGAAATAAAATAAAACAATGACTATGAGATTAAAATGCCTACTATCTGATTTAAGTCAACAGCATTTACATTGTATTTGTCATCTCATTTAGATTAACAATGTAGGAGTTGTAGCCCTTTCCATTTATAAACCCACATTTAAGGAGATAAAAAGTAATTAAGATAACAAACTTTAATTAATCATATGTAATATTGAGTTGCAAATGCTTTGCAGTCAGTGTCTGTCTGAAGTCTACGAAACACACATTATCAGAGAATGAATGACAATGCTTTTGTAGCTCTGTGTAACTGAGCTCAGCCAGACACCACTGTAACTGTTAAGCTTTGACTCTGCCTTGTGTTGTATTGTGTGGAAGCAGTGATGGATGTTTTTATCCTGTGCACACTTGGGCATAACTCCCATGAATGGCCAAGTTTCACAGTACCAACAATATAGCTAAGTCCCATGGAATTATGTACCTGCATATTGATGTGAACATCCCAAAGCGACCTCATAGACACTGTTCCATTTCAAATCCAATATCCAAAGCCAAAACGATGAAAAATGCATTATTATTCTTTTACTGTCTGACAGTGTATGTGTACTGGAGGCTTCAAGTTTCCACACCGTATACTTGTGTAAGTTGCATACAGGACCACAATTGGCTCCAAACTAGTTGTGATGTCACAAAGTCATGCTTGTAAGGGCGCCTCTTAAAGACTGAGCACAGAGAAACGGAAACAGAGAGCACTTTATATGTGAGCACAGTCTTACTGACAGTGAACAGTCCTCTGGAGGTAGAAAAGACATTACCTGCTTCAGCATGCATTTCACACACAACACGAGGGGAGAGAAAGAGAGATACAAAAACAACGATGAGAGAAATGTCCATCATTATGGAAACAGAAGGAAATAAATGATCATTTATATCTCCTCTTCTCTTAAATCACTCTTCTAGATAACACAGTAAACCCATGTTCTCCCTTTTATCAGTGTGTTTCACATGGGCTCCACTCCAGCACCCCAACTGTCTTCTGTGGAGCAGTGTTTACACAGCGAGGAATTGTTTGAATATTATAAGATGAGTAGTCCCTTAGTGTTGACTTCCAGGAAAACTCCAAAGCAAGGTACCACAATAAAAAGTGTGAAAATTGCATCTTGAAGTCCAGATGGGCTGTAGTTTCAGCACCTCATTTGTGATGTTATCAAGGCCTCATGCCTCATTCGCTTTGGAGATTGGATTCTTTCAGCCAGTTCAGTAATTAGATATTTAAGCGGCTTTGGGGAGTTTTTGTGAAGTAATCCAAACGCTTGATTACTATCTTGATTTGTATTCAAAATCTGCCTGAGGTTAATAAAATGATACTTGCAAATAACACTGTGTCTGTTCTTTCTTCTTTCTGTTCTGAACAGTTGATGGTTCTTCTGTGATTGGTCAATTTTGATGTGACATCAATGCTCTTTAGCAGATTGCTACTGTATATTTGGAACCAGGTAACATGCACTACATTCGTCAAATGTATTGCTATTGCCCACATGGCTGCATTGATTTAGCTATAATGAAAGCTGCCTCAGGATTGTGGGGAGCTAGCTCAGTGATAGAGCGTGTGCTTTGCACATACAAAGTCCTTTCAATTCCCTGCATCTTGAGGCTCATAGTGATGACTAAGATGTTGCCTGTTATCTTACATCTCATACTCTTTGCCTTCTCTTCTGTTGATCAACTGATTCACTTCAGTGAACTCTCATTAAGCCTGGTGCTAGCTGCTCAACACCTCAGGCCTGTGGGCCAGTCAAACTCATGCTGTGTGGTACAATGTTCAAATCCACAGAACTAAATTTTAAATTCTAGTGGAGAACCCATAGTTTCCTACCAAATACTGTATATTAACGTGAATCTTTTGGAGAAAGTGTATACAATAATGTGAGATAATGCAAACATATGTTGTTTTTTGTGTTGTTTTGTATCTAGTGAATGGCCCTGTATACTTGCTAAGACCACTGGCATTAGTCTATGCTATATACGTGGTCCTATGAAAATAAACATTTAATGAATGAAAAAAAAACATAAAACATTCCAATTGATAAAGTGGTGCAGCTTAAAAACATGGAATACTGGGTTTAACAAGTTGCTTCAATGAAAAGCTGGAACAGGTGGCTACACAGTGATAGGAAGGTTGATTTGGAAATACAATTGGTTACCGATTACAATAGGTTAACCTATTTAAAATGTACTAGTAGTGTAACTATTTCAATTACTTTAACAAAGTAATGTAACTTCCTATTTTTAATTACTTTTGATTACTTTTCTAAATTTCTAATAAATGTTTTCAGCTGTTAACCATTTTCAAAAGACAGCTTGAGAGACAATTTAACTGGCAGACAGGATGTGCTGCAAATTCAAACATGAGAACCAATCAAAAGCATCAGAAAAGCATTAAACTTTACTTAACGGCTGTGGCTGGAAATGGCAAAAGAAGACATTGTACACATGAAACACTTGCAAAGCAACAATTTGAAAATTACTACCTTTTTAAGCTTTTTACAGATAATATTCAGATGTAACCTGCAATGTAATCATGAATTTTCATAAGTAACTGTAATTTAATAGCAAATTTTGTAATAAAATAAAATAACTAAATTACAAGTCACTTTTTTCTCCCCAACAATGTTGAACCAGAATATATAGTAAATAAATTAAAGTGAATTAATTTGGAATAAGAGGATTTTACTAACCTTAAAGGTACTTAAGGAGACTCAAAATAGTAAAAAAAAATACTAAAAAGGTTAAAAGGTTAAACAAGAGTTTTTTTGTATCTCTGTAGGTTCTCAATTTAATTAAATTTTTCAGTTACAATTCGGTTTTTTTGGCACGTTATGTTAAAGGTTCAGTGTGTAAGTGGTATCTAGCGGTGAGGTTGCGAATTGCAACCAACTGTTTAGTCTACCGCCCCCATGCTTCCAAAGAGCATACAATAGCTACGGTGGCTGACACAGGACAAAATATGTAGCGAATCAAGAAATTAGGTTTCTATAGCTAGATATATTAAGACAGTATGTACTTAATTATTCTGTAAAACCATGTGTTATTGCAAATATTATTGTTACTAGTTCATCAAACAACAGCAACATCAACAAATGAAGTGCTACATGAAGTTGCATTCTCTTGTAATTATTAATTTTACTGTACTATAATCATGCATTTTGTTGATTCTTGCGAGGGGTTGGCACATCTGGACTGAAGTAAATTGCAGAACATCTCAAAAGCTATCACATCTAGTGCAAGTATGATTTTGGCCACTGACAGATGACATGGAAAATCTAAGCCAGGAGTGTTTAACATTATCACTAGAATAGAGACATACTATTGACCAACCCTCTACCTATTTCCATGGCAAGGACCCACCCAATCTCACCTGATCTCACTCACTCCTAATCAATGGTCTACTTTAAAAGCTCCACCCATTTCTTTTGTTCTGGCTGGCAGCAACACAAACCACATGTGAGGGCTCTGCGTCTCAGTTTGACTGTTTGCCTTGAGACTACAGGTTTCACGTTGTGTGTAAGTGCGCAGTGCATGTGGCTTGTTAATTGTAGTTCCTAAGGAAAGGCAGAAAACAGTATAACCTAACTTAGACCATAATGAATTTCTTATATGTAATTGTTAAATGAATGTCTTTGTTATGTAGTACTTTATAATTTCCGTAGTGGTAGGCCTACCCTTCACCCTCTTTGGTTAGAGTACAAATGTTTGTTTGTTAGGCGCCTAGTTAAGTGTTATGTTATGCATTGGTTTACTGTATTGTAATTCTTGTGTTTCTTTGTTTATCATTTTGTAGTGTGTTGCTCTTCATGTGTGAATAGTGGCAATAAATGGCTTAAATGGAACCATTTGTCCCTTCTGCATTCTTATCGATGTACCATGGTGATGTTCAAACTCCTGTGAACCAAATATAGAAAGATTTTACAGTCACTGTTTCTGCAACACAGTCAACTTAATAGATGAAGTTGTCAATAGTAGTCAGGTGAGGGCCCTTGGTGTATGTAGATAGAAATGGCTCATTCTAAGGAAATAAAAACATAACGGTTCAGTTATGGATATTGCATTTCTGTCGATAGATCCTTCAAAAATATCACACACTGGACCTTTAAGACACTTGTGTTACCAAGGCATGTACAAGAAAATAGTATTAAAGTTTCTCTTACACTCTAACTGGCATACAAAACCTACTGCTCAACATTTGTAAAACTAAGTTTAAATAGTAGATGTTATGTTGTAAATTAGCAGTCTATTCTTTGTATGGTAATGATATTTGTATTTAATGCAAGTATGTGTGCACAAAAATGCATAAAACCCTACATTCTATCATAAATCATACATGTCTTCCATTGTGGCTGGATTTAATAAGATTCTCCTCTTTTCTCACAACTTGGTCATAGAAACCCAAAAGCCTGCTGATTGATATGGAAAGATTGGAGGACACACCATGAGCCTTTTCTTAAGTTTGTAAATGGTTACAAACAGTAAAACTGACTGTGCTGAACATTTCTTTTTCTTCAGAACAAAGGTCTTCCCGTCAAGTAACATCACTGAGGTCAGTTCTCAGTTACTACACAACAAACTGTTAAGACATCAGCGCAGACGACCACATAGTGTTTCACAGTATGGTTCCACCCTCTGTTTCAGTGACCTTTGGCCTGTTTGTTAGTTTGGGTTGTCTTAATGTGGTGCATATGTGACTGTGTGCGTCAGTGTTTTGCTTTAACAAATCTAAGACATTCATAGGTCAGAGTGTAATCTTCCAGCTTTTACCTGCATATTTTCCTCTTCTTACAGCCCACTCAGGCGCGTGTGTCCATCTGCAACTCTTTTCCCTAGCTTCATGGGCTATGAATGATGGAATGAGCCAAGAGGCAGAGACAGAAAGAGGGAGGCGGATATATTTATTGAAGCAACTAAAAGACAGAGAGTGAGGGAGGCAGAGGAAGAGCGAGAGAGATGAGCTGTCAGGGGTTGTTGAATGGCACAGCAATTTCCACCTGCAAAAACAAGGCATTTGAATCCCTGCTGCACTGGCTCATAGAGTGAAGATTCTCTGTGACAACATCTGACATGCTATTGTTTTTTTTTTAGTTATTGCCTTCACTTGCTAAACTCTAAGCCTGCTAATGGATGTGCACCAATGGCCGTACATTTGCGCACACATAAGTACACACTTCTCAGTTATTCAAGTCATTCACTGAGTTAGGTGTCACTCCAAAACTGGAAAAAGGTGACACCAGCAGGTAGTGTGGCAGGCATTCATCCACACAAACACCTACACACAGTGTTTCTGAACTCTAAGTGCTCTCAACCTGGAAACAAAATAGAAGGGGAAAATCCTTTAAAGGCAGAAGCAGTGTGAGGAGCCCGTTAAACCGGATGTCAACAGAAAGTCAAAAGGAAAATGTGTGCCTCTCTGAAGTATTCTGATGTCAACAATATTTCATCTTTTTTCTCAAAGAAGGCAAAGCAGCAAAGATAGCTTGGTTAAATAACCCTTCGCTAAGCCACGCCCCGAATACACAGGTGGCCTATTACAGGGCAGTGTAGGACTCGCTCTAACTGAGGTCTGACACTTTCATGGCTGCGCTCCATTGACTCTAATGCAAAAAGAGTTGTTTTCTAGCTTTTTTTGTTGTATTTTTCTGTTCCTGGGGCACTTGTAATAGTTACAATCGCTACCAAGAGAGATTGAAAGGAGAAGTACGATTCTCTTTCCAAAACTTAAAACAAATCCAGAAAAATGTCGGCTGTGGATTGTTCCTAATGTAATGTTAAGTTAGCTAACGCTAGCTAACTTCCCACTGAATGTAACGTAATAAAGCCCTGCTGTTCTGCTTTTTAATGATAGTAATAATGAACAGAGGCCTGCCCAGCTTTACAGGAACAGTGTTGATCCTTAATATTGATGTCTTTTGTCTCAGTCGTTGGGGGATGCAGTGATTCACTTGTACTGTGTGATTGATAGGCTTTAGCTTCTATCTTTAATTTTTTTTCACGTCCATTTGAGTCAATTTGAGTCAGTTTGACAGCCTGAATACAACCTTCAAATGTATAATGCAACTGCAAAACTGTCTGCTTCTTTCTGAGATCCAACAAATTTCACAATATTTCTCCGAGGAAGGGTCAATTAAGGAAAGACAAACATTCAAGCCCATGCTGCAGTAAAAGTGAATGAATAGCTTAAATAGACAAACAGGTGAAGATTTGTCACAGTGGGGCAGGAACAGAACAGGGGAAGAGAGGACATAAGAGCAAAGTGAAAGTGTGAAAACAGAGCAGGAGGAAGGGATGGAACTTCCTCTCCTTCACCAGCCCTGATGGACTTTGTTCTTCACTTGCATGGCCGGTCAAAAGCTGAGTGAATTCGTTACCTGGACTGTCAGTTTATAAGTCATCTCCTTAAACCTCACTGGAGAGGAAAGAGGGAGAGGAGGGACAGTGGGGGAAGGAATGACTGAGAACAAAGGGGGGAACGAAGCAACAGTAGAACAAGGTGGAACTCCGGGGTTTTTCCAACATTACTGCAGCATATTTATTGCATTTATAGCATTGTGGTCCAGCAGCTGCAGGGATGTGGATGGATACCAAAACAGAGGAGGAGGCGGCCAGCAGGAGTCGTGCCAGACTCAGTCGGCGTGGGTTAAACAGTCTGCTGTTGTGTGCTGGGGACATGGAGCACTTGGATAAGTGCATGCAGGGTAGGAAACCCCTAACAATGCACTGCTACATCCTAATATGTTTTGTGTGTGCTTGGGGAATGCATAATTCATCATCTTCTAATCATAACATGATTAATTACAAAACTTTTCAAAAAGAGGAAGTTCCCAAACACTGGGCATGTGTTAAACTGCCATAATCATAAATAAACGACTCTGAAATGCTTACACCGCCATTAAAATATGCAGATGTAATCATCACACAACATCATTATACACCCCACCCATCCCCTGATTATTTTATAAAACCCTTTATTGGCATTAAGAAATTCAACAGAATCCAACTGAGAAACAAGTTTTGTGCTGCAGTTTGCCGTTTTAGTTTAGGAAAATGTGCAAAATGTTTTCTTTCTGTGTCCTCAGACAAGTTGTTTGTGCTGCAGCTGGCGGTGTGGAGCCTGAGAGGGGTGTCCAGGGTGATTTATGTCAACAACCCGCTGAGTGGCGCTCTCATCCTGGCTGCACTGTACTGGGCCTCCCCCTGGCAGGGCCTGCTGGCTGTACTCGGTGTACTGGCCTCTACGCTAACAGCTGTTATCATAGGGCAAGACAGGTGAAATCTTTGAGTAGATGCTCAAATGTCATACATTTGTTTGTACGTATTTAATGATAACCACACAACAGAGAGATTTACCTTTTAAAAAATCGATAACCCTCCATAAAAACCCCAAGCCTATAATTTACTCCTCAACCTTACGACTAAAGGTGATTGAGGGTTCTACTTAAAATCCATGAGAATAACAGCTCCATAACTGATAGCCCTGCGTTCGCCCACACCCACAGCATAGCGATTCTTATTTTAGTTCATGTCCCAATATTTATACCATGCACATTATATCATGTTAACATGCAACCTTATTTTAAGGTTTTAAAAATAATTGTAGCTGAAGTCGCCCCTAATGTTTTTAATGTTGAATAAATTTAGTGTTACCCTGGGGCCTATGTTCATTAAAACTGAGCAGCTTGCTTCATGAGGACCCATAAAAAGCTACGCTAATGTGGGTTTAGGTCATCTTACTGTACATCACTGTATGACAGAAATGTTTTTTTGTTTTGTCTTCAAAATAGAAAATGCAAGATGTAATTGTTAGATGCGAATCGTATTGTTCTTTGGGTGTGTGTGTTTGTGTGTAGTGCTGAGGTATCGGGAGGTCTCCATGGTTTTAACGGCATATTGGTGTCTCTGCTGATGGGAGTGTTCAGCTCGGCTGGAGACTGGTACTGGTGGCTGCTGCTGCCTGTCTGCTTGGGGTCAGCTACATGGTAAGACACACACACACACACACCCACACCCTACCTTACTTTAGCTCAACATCTTCTTCACCTCATTCTGGTCCACCAAGCTGTAATGGGTACTGGTACTTGACATTTAAAGAGAACTGCAGTTGTACTGGCTGTTGATTCCCCCAGCGTCCACAAGGGCAACACTGACCCCACCATTAAGAAACAAATTTGAAGAGGACTTCAAAAATGACAGCTAACTGGTTGGTTTAACAAATCTACAACTGGTTAATTAGTTTCATTTAAGATTTTGCATCGTTTGTACCCCTGTAAAATCCTTTCTGGTGAAGTTTTAAAAAGATATTGACAGTATGTGCTCCTTCTGTGATCTTCATGAAGAAACTGTAGCCCATTTATTCTGGCATTGTTCTAACACCAAAAAACTGGATAGATGTATGTAGATTTGTAATTGATAATATTTACTGTGATTTTGAACTACTTTTTTGCTTTTATGAATGTTGAATGTAATCTCAAAGACAAATACTTTTTAATTAATCTTTTAATTGTTTTTTGCTAAGTAGTATATCCACAAATGTAAATTTACTAATGCCAACCAATATTCACTGTACTAAATTATATATTGGAACCATAAACTCAAAACAAAAAGCTATCAAAATGGTGAAATTATGCACTTTACACAATATATTTGTAGATTTATAGCCCTGGATTTTTAGTATTTTCCTTTTTTAATTTTTTTCGTGTAGTCTCCGTCTCTTGCTATGTTTATATTCCCCTGGCAAGTTCTCCATTTTGTACCCATACAGTTTGTCTGCATGTTGTGGTGATGCAATAAAGTTTAAAAAACAAACATCTGGTTAACTCCCCAAAAAGTGCAGTTCACAGCTGGCTCCCTTTCTACTGGAACCATCCAGGACTTTCTCCTATGACAGGGGCTAGGTTAAAATATGTATCATATAATTAATCTTATTACTTAACCCACAATGTACAAAATGTGAGAAATGGATTTCATACTGAAGCCGTTCTGGAAGGGCTCTGCATTTAGTGTGACTATGAGCACTACACGTCTGCAAAAAGCATGTATAGGCTATCCTTCATTACAATGTGTAAATGAGGTCGATTCCATTAAAAATGATCAGCACTTACACTCTCTCACCCCCTCATCCCTTCCTCCAGTGTCTTTCTGTTCAGTGGTCTCTCCTCAGTGATGGGCCGCTGGGACTTGCCTGTCGCTGTGTTTCCCTTCAACATCATTATCGTCCTCTACCTCCTTTGTACTGGCCCAGGCAATCCCTATTTCCCACACCACCCAGCTGTGCCAGCATGGGCTCTGGAGCCCAATGGCACCAAGCTCATTGCAGTAGAGGTAAGGCCTTAGTAACTTAATCAACAGAAAAGGCTTTCTAAAGAACCTCTGTTTATAGCATGGTTAAGGCAAGCGTACTTACGTCAGTAGTTGACGTTACACATGACTGTAATAAACAAGACAAATGGGTTCCAAACCAGAATCAAAAGCAGCCACATAGAAATGATGGCCATTGATCTTAGAAAAATGGAAAGGCATCCTCGGGAATGTGTTTCAAGCGGATGAACTGCTACCAGCCATGCATGGAAAATCCGGCAAGACGCCGACAGCGGAAACAGCTGATCAGAGGTGAGTTAGGCTACAAGTTTGCTACGTCAGAACTTATTCAGCAAAAGTGTTTCCATCTCCCATTTAGCGCATTAACAGTTTTTCGACAAAGGCAAAAACCACCTGAAGCAAAAAAATTTTGGGAGGAGAAATTAAGTTTTTTTTAAAATTATTTTGCTTCCACCAACCATTTCTAATGCAATACTAAAAAATGTGCATAAAAAACTTTTTTATTGTAACAATACACACAGTTAAAATTATTTAATTGACACACAACACCTTTGGTATTTTACTGCAGCACTAACATTTTAACAAGAGAGTTTTTATAAATATATGTTAATCATATAATAACATTTCAAAATCACGATTTATCTACCAGGGCCAATGCCCCTGTGGCCCTGCCCCTGGAACCGCCCACTGATTCAATTCTAAACTCATAATGGTGACACCAAACATCCTAAAGGAATTTAAACAAAGTAAAATAACCAGTTGGCCAGGTAGCAGTATCCAATCTGAATCCAACACCTGTCACCATGCAGGCCTTAAGAGTGGGATTGAGTCGCCCCCACATTGCAAGTGCATCAGCAGTATCCTTGAACAAAGACAGCCCATCATGTCACATGATCATTGGTAGTCTCAAAGGAAACTATTAAAAGTGGCAGGATATATGCCATATACGATGAAGATTTTAAAAAGACAAAAACCAAGCTGAACTATTGCCCGAGTCATCCTCTGTGTGTCTGCCACGTTGCTGCCCGGTCTCCCGAGTGAAGTTATGATATGCACAATATGACTCGCCAGTTTCTTAGCAACAGTCACTGCTGGAGCTCCTGATCGGAAATTATAATCAGCCAAACTGTTTTAATTAACAGTTCTTGGTGATTGAAATGAGATACTGAGATAACGTGTTTATGATTAGTTTCTTTGGTCTGGGATTGTCCATAATATTTTTGTGATGTACATGGTAGTACAGGTTTAAATATTATGAGCGTCATTCAAGTTTACAGGGAGGATAAGTTGGGAGATTTTATAGTTGCTGCTACTTTTGTATAACCAGGGAGAGAGGCTGCTGAAAGTCTTCTTCATTTGAATGCAAGCTGTTGCAGAGTACACCTTGTAAAGAAAATAAATAGTCTGCTTCGACCACTGAATATTCATGAAATGCAGTTGCCTTGAGCTGCTTCTCACGAGACTCTGGCAAAAGAATCCAGATTCTCAACAGCTGCTGTCGGCTTTTGATCTCTGTGAGCCAGCTGGCATTTTAGTGCTTGAAGAGAGACTGAATTTTAATCTCCGTGCTTTTGTTTGGGAACAGGCAGAACCGATTATGTGATCTCAATCAGAAAATCTTCTTCCAAATGTAATGAATGTACATAAAGATAACATGTTAGCTTGTATTTGTATATGTATTGTCAACTCACAGTTTGACAGTATTTATGGACAACAAAATTCACAAACTACACAAATACCTGTTAAGTTTTTATGCTATGGTACTCCCTCGGATCCGACTTCTACCTACTTGTGAGTCTTTGTGTTACTGAGAAGTCCAATCTGTGACCTAAACTGCATGTTGCAGGCAATTTGGGGTGTACATGCAGTTCTGGTTGCATTTCTCTTAAGGCGCTTCCTTCTCTGCTGTCCACTTGGATCGTCCTGGTGCCAGATGGGGTGTTTAAGTGCAAGTGCTCCATTGGCATCCTGATGACGTGATGGAGCCAATGTGTGCTGTGTGATGGTAGCCTCCATACTGAGGCAGTTTGTTTTGCTGAGTATTTCAGTATAGGACACTCGGTCACACCAGGTTATCCTAGGATACGCTGTGGACACCGGATGTGAAAAGCCTCAAGCATCCTTATCTGGTCACTGTACACAGTCCATGTAGCACAGCTGTAAAGTAGAGTTGCGATGACTACTGACAGGTAAACAGATGTTTTTGTGTGAAGCTTGAGGTCCTTTTTCTGAAAGACCTTTCTTTTGAGCCTGCCAAATGAAGATAATGCAAATACCTGTGAACATATCCAGATACATATTTAAAAAAAATTAAATGCATTTGTTATACATAACAAATAATATGTTACCACTAACACATAATATTGTATCCTTTCCAGTACACAGTGAAATCATTTAAAGGTGCACCAATCAATGTTTTCACATTACAGCAACCATGGCTAAAATAAGTGTAATGTGTAAGAAGTCAGTCATATGAACCCACAGGTAATTATCACCCCGCTCTGCAATTACCCTCAGCTTGACCGGGCAATTTAGCAACATTCACCAAATTGATTTGGTGTCATGGCCCACAACTTTACTGTTTGACCTCTTCTCACCGTTTCCATAACCTCATTTACACATGCAGCAGGCAGCTGTTTTCAGGGAAAAAAATGTTGATAAGCCCTCTGTACACTAGCTGCCCAGCACCAAAGATTACACAGAGAAAGTTAACGTCTAGATGGTGAACGCAGCATTTAACAGCTAAAGAGAAAGATTTATCCCTCAGGTGCTGGTGGAGACCACAGTTGTTCGGCAAATGAATATTGTTTCCAGAAACACTACTCTGAATCTCCACAGTAACAAGATACAAATGAAGTGTAAAAGAGAAGAGGAATAACACTCACCACCACACCTCACCACAAACATCACTTCCACCAGGAGATCAAAGATGGATGTAAAATTCTGTATTTTCATTCATATTCATGCATTAGCCACTCTAACACTATGGGTAACTTTCCACTTTATCTACTCATTAGATGGTGTCTCCAGTATGACTTTGCTTCATTATTTCTTCCTGGAAAAACCCTCTTGAAACATAAGACTGAAGACAGATACAAAACCTAACCTAGACCTGTAAGAGGCCGTCTTCGTAAGATGCTATCTTAATGGAGAACACGGACTAAAGGCGCTTAATTGTTTTAAAAGCACAGTAAGATCCAGGAGTGGAGAGGAATGTTGTGTAACAGTGTATTTATGCACACGGTGATCTGCAAACTGACCGTGAAAACTAGATCCGAAACGCCGACTAAACCCTCTGAGCGCTGTGAGGTGTCCTGAATATAGAGTCAAGATTTACACATGATTCTATTAAGAAGCATCACGCCCTGTGGCACAGTTTGTCCCTCACACCCAGTAATTACTTTCTACAAGTTTCAGAATCTCCAACTCAGATTATTTCTCTCTCTCTCTCTTTCTCTCTCTCTCTCTCTCTCTCTCTCTCTCTGTTTCTTCCTATAGCTCATGCTTTCTCCCTCTTTTTCTCTTCCTCACATCAATCTATTATCCTTTCTTTTTCATGTTCCACTCACATGTTCTCCTTCCTCTCTCCCTCCATCTGTCTCTCTCTCGTCTCATAAATGCTATCCCTTTCATTTCATTAATTCCCTCTGGTTAGTTACTTGCGAGATCTGAAACCTCTAAATCCTTCTTTTCATCTCCCCACTCTCTATCCATTTCTCCACTCTGCTCTGCAAATCTCCCTCCTCCTTCTCCCACGTCTTTCTTCATCACTTTTTCTAATGAAAATCAGTTTTTTTCACCCTCACCTGCTCTCCTTCCTCATAATTCAGTTTACAATAAACTACTAGTACATGTTACCACATTTTCAAGGGCAGCACGATGAAGTCATTTTTCTATGTCAAACATTCTTATCCCTCCTTTCACCTCTCCTCCCTCTTTCCTCCTCTTCTTCTATTTTTCCTCTTTGCATCCTTTTTTCTTTTCCTCTCCTCCTTCTTTCTTCTACCCATCTCCATTTCCTCTGTCCAGCACTCCTCCTCCTGTCTTACCACTGGTTATCTCCAGAGATGGCGATGACGTTGGTCCTATTTATATTTAATGTCTTCAGCTTTCACTCTGCTTGGGATGGCGCTCTACCACGACAGCATATTTAATCTCTCAAACACATGCATAGATGTAAACACACGCTCGCACGCACAAAGAGCTGTGTGGCAAGAATATAATTAAAGACCATTTATGACTTGTAAATATCAGCGACAGGCACGTGCACCCATCACGTCGCCATGGAAACTCTTCAATTCTCCCTGAGTGTTGGGAATGCAGCATATGTGTGTGTGTGTGAGTGTTCCAGTGTTTTACTGGGCGAAGAAAAAGAGTGGCAGATTCTGACGGGGAAGAGAGCCTCTGAGTAGATGTACACATTTTCTCTTGGAGTTTTGTATATATATATATATATTATGTGTGTATGGTCATATGCATTATGTTACATAGAGAGAAAATCCTCCTCTAACTTCTCTCTCTGGTCCAGGTAATGCGTGGCGTAGTTCTTGGAGTGGGTCAGATCTTCGCCTGTGGAGCTCTGGGTCCCTCCCTCCTCATCCTGGGAGCTGTTCTTCTCTACTCCCCCCTGCTGGCGGTGCACGCTGTGCTGGGATCAGCTGTTGGAACGTTGGCTGGTGAGTCTCCATCTGTGTGTTTGTATGTCTGTGTGGGAGGAGTGGGAGAGTTCGTAAAGTGAGAATATAATTGTACTCTTTTGTGGGTCATACTGTACTGTGGATGGTGATGTAATGCGAGCCAACTCAGTGTAACATTAGAAGCAGAAAAGCCTCAACTCTGTGTTCCACATTTCCACAGAGTTTGACACAGATTGCAAACCTGACCTCATACCTGGTGTTTTTTTAGGTTGAATCAGTGCTGAAGTTTCACTGTGAGATTCCGGTATCTATGGGTGCCACATGTTTTCAAAATTCTGTCTTCATTGCTTAGAGTGAACACATAAATGTCAGTATACTAGTAATTGGGAGTACTACTCTGTGTTGGGTAAACAGTTGTGCAATAATTTCCTCTGCTGCTCTAGAGGAGCTTTATATAATTATTATATATTTATTTAATAACTAAATAAATTTTATCATCAGGCATTTGATAAAATTTATTTAGGTATTTATCATCTGGGCATTTGTATTCAACACCCAGGAAAAATCCTACAAAACAATGGTATTGGTTATGTAACCAAAGGCATGTGTCTTATTGAACCCGGGTATCCATTGTTCCATGACCACCCATGGTGCAATGGATACCCGGGTTCAATTCCCCACTGTGACACATCCACCAATGTGTCCCTGAGCAAGACACTTACCCTAGGCGCTCCAGAGGCGTGCAACCTCTGATGTGTATAGCAATTGTAAGTCGCTTTGGATAAAAGCGTCAGCTAAATGAGTAAATGTAGATCCAGCGGTTTAGAGCTTGACCTGTACTAACAGGAAACAGGGGAGAGAGAAATGCAACAAGGGTCCAAGCCGGTCTTGAAGCAGGGGTGTTCCGGTTCATGGTCAGTCCACAGGGGCGCCCCCATTTATTGATCTGTCTCTTGTGAGTTCCCCAACTTTGAAATCCATACATCACTAACAGCCACCTACCCTGTGTATTACTTGTTGTCTTAAGTAGCAATATAAACCTCCCATTTACCAAACCATCAGACAGGACTTCAAATAGATTGCAAGCTTATCTCCCTGCAGGGCAAATGTTGAACTACAGTACATTTTAACTGGTCAGGTAAGGTTTAGGAATGTCAGCAGAGCATGTGAATGTGAAACTGGGAGGCAGACAGTTTCTCATCTCTAAAAGACACAGAGCAATTAGCCGGGGCACTGATAACCACCGGCTACTGTGGCTGTGCATGCTCTTTACATCTGCCTCACTGTGACTATTCAGGGACAGAGAGAGGAAGAGAATGAGGAACGCTGGGAGTTTAAAAGTCTTCAGCCCCCTTCTTCCGTCTGCTGCTATAAGTACAATAGAGTGTCCTAAAATACTTTGGTGTGTATGTGAGTGTTTTTGTGGCTATGTGTGTGTTTGTAACTATGAGTCATGCTTTAAAAAAACGGGGAGTGGGAGTGTGCTCGCACATACACACATTTGCACAAACCCGCAGACACATGCTAACACTGGCAGGTACAAATACACACACACACACACACACACTGCTGCAATAAAAAAATAAAAAACAACAGCGTGACAAGAAAGTAATCAAAGAGATGTGACTGTAATGAGATTGTGTAGGCAACAGAGCAGAGAGTAAACAGCCTGCTGGCTGCTAAATTCACAAGAGCCGTAAGAGAACAGAGTCTCTATTTCGGTCACTCGTACATTCTCTCTTCTTTCTTTCATCCTTTCTTCCCTCCTACCCATATCATTTTACAATCCTGTTTTCCCACGTTTTCTCCAGTGAGTTTTGTTTTATCTGACTCAGGATTTTGCCAAAATTAAGTCACTTGTAGCCTTTACTGATCTTGAAAAAGTCAGCCATGCTATTATGCATGTATGTCTTTGATTTGGACTTGGCTTGTTATTCAGGGCTGCACCAGAGAAAATCTTCTATCTTCCCCAAATTTAAAATGTTGCTGTTGGTCTTTTGGCTAATTCCAAGGGACAAAGAGCATCTTACATTAAGTCCTGCTCCTCTTGTCTGATGTATTTGAGTGTAAGTATTGATTTTGTCGCTGTTACTTTGAATGTCTGAAGGATAAGGTTTGTGATTATAGTCCCCAACACATGCACCAGTTAATCCTGTTTTTGTAAACATTAAAAACTGCAGTACTTGCTTATTGGATTCTTTCTACAGTGTTACTTTTCTCGTTGTTAGGCACTTTTAAACTTTGTTTGGAAGAATGTGATGAAAAAGTTTGTTATTATGACTTTTAGAGCAGTTATCATAAGCATAATCTGGACTTTTCGTGTTGTTAGATCATCTTTTGCCATGGAGTTTGGTGAACTGGCTGCCCTGAATAAATGTAAATGCACACACACACACACACACACACACACACACACACACACGCACAGAGACAAATGAAGCTGCGGCTCACAGTGAGAGAGTTAAGAGTGTGAATAAGTGCTACCAAGGTCAGACTCAAAACTTAATCCTGTCTGACAGAGACCCAGTGGAGGAAAGAAGGATCAGTGTCAGGAGACAAAGAACAAAGTTTCAGATGGAGATGAAGAGGAGAAAAAAGGGATCAAGAGTTGAGAAAGGGGGGAAAAACAGAAGGGCATAAATTGAGTGAAGAGAAAAAGTAGTGCCAGAGAGAGAAGCAACAAAAGAGAAAGATGCTAATAGATGCACCAGAGAAGAAAAGAGGACTCCCTAAATTATGAAAATGTGTGGGTGCCTGTGTGTACTGAAGGGACACCATCCTCTTCAACACTTCAGACAACAAGTTGTGCCCCTGGCTCTGTCTTTCTTTTTTGCTCTTACCTCCTTTCCATGCCCTTTTCTTTTTTTCTACTTCTCTCTTCGTCTACCTTAATCAGCTTTCAGAATACCTCTTATCATTCTTTTCACTTGCATCGCTCTCTCCAGTGCTGCTCTGCATTCATTATCCTTCAGTTCCTACAAAATGCTGAGCGTAAAGATACCCTGGTTCAATCATATTATTTGGAGGTAGGATCCAGTGTTTTTAGAGTTTGACCCATACTAAGGACAACACGAAACAGGGGAGAGCCTGTCTATGAGCAATTAGCCTCTTAATCATCACCCCTTATCAGAATCAGCCTTACTGCCAAGTAGCTTTACACATGCAAGGAATTTCCTTTGGTGACTTGGTGCATAACAAGAAGCATAACATATATAAATATTTAAAGATTAAATTGACACGGTATTAAACAAACTAAAAATATAAAAAATATAAAAATATTGCCTACTTTGTCTGTGAGATGGAGCGAGAATGACAGACAGAGTAGCATGGGTCAGACTGAGAGAGGAAAGAGACATGAAGTTCTCCTGAGGCCATATTTAGAGCTGTCACTCAAAGCATTGTAGTATAAACTATTCCCCGAAGGGGTTTCCTGAGGACTGGATCAGGGGCTGTATATAGGCCAGAGCCTCTACCTCCTGCTGCATTCGTGTTACAGGAGAATAACTGTAGAAATGCTTTAAAGTGGGATCAAATACAGGAGGCGAGAGAAAGGGAGGCAGTTGGAGAAGTCAATTGGGGTTCACTGCTACATGCTGGCTTGTTTACTGACAACATTATGGAAAGGATCCCTACAGAGATGGACCTTTATTTAAAGAAGACCCTTGTTGTTTAACCAGAAACACTGTCACTTTTGTCAAAGCCACCAGACTCCATTGACAAAAACAGTAATTTTACCTCTCTGGTCTACCGCTGCATCGATCGGTTAGTTAGTTTGTATTATCGTGTGACTTTGTGTTTTTAACCTTTCAAAACACCAAAGTCACACAATAACACAAACTAACTAACCGACCGAGGCAGCGGTAGACCAGCAACTCCCATGTTCTGCGAGGTAAAATTGCTATTTAGTAGTTGTTATTGAAAATACCATCTTAGCATACTCCACTTAGGTTGCACACAGGATTTATACAGCAAGGATTTTAGTTCTAAAAAGAGGGGGAAAAATTCATTGACCTGAGGGTAATCCTAGGAGGATAAAGCATTAAATTCTCAACGTACAAGATTAGAAGCATTAGAAGCATTCACAAAGAAAATTGATTGTATAAATAGACCTATGCAACAAACAAGTGTCTTAGTTGGAGCAATGTTGGTGAAAATAGACACTCCTCACACACACAAAGTAGTAAACACTGCATGGACAGCAACAAACAGTTCCCTCTACAGCTCATGCTGCTGATATCTGGACAGTGTTAACAAATGAGCCCGCATATAGAACAATCCCATTTAGCTGCACACACAAACACTTTCCCCCTCAAAGGCATCAAAGGACAAAATGATGGATTCACCAGCGGTATGAAGAGCTTAAATGCAGAGTTAGCCCTTACCTACTAACACTGGAAAACAAGACATAATGCACAGTTCATTTCAATTCAGTTGTTCATTCCAAGCTATTGCACTGTCCTCCATTTAGTCTGCAGCTAGTCACTGTGGTTTGATGCAGGCAGCAACTGGAAAAAAGTAGAGGGGATATTGGGTTTGATATGATAAGAGCTCTCTGACTCATTCTATTAGCATAGACAACATCACACACACATTCACACTCATAGCAGAAAAAAACATTTTAGTGTCCTCTGGGGCCCCCTCCCACATTGCCATTAGTCTTTAATGACACCCTTATGTGGGGAGGGAATGAGGGGAGCAGAGGCATGTGATGAAGGAAGCAAGGAAGAGAATGAGGGGACAATGAGAAACAAAAGGGAAATGGTGACAATGAACAGGAGAATGGAGGGGAAGATAATGAAGTGTGGAATGAGAGACAAGATGAGCGCAGAGGGAGCCGGAGCGTTTGAAGACAGACTGCAGGAGAGGGTTAGCTGTGATAGAGGAGAGACAAACAGAGTGGAAAAGAGGGAGTGGATGGCGAAGTAGCCCAGCAGACACAGAGTGTGGAGGCAGTGCTGGGGTGTGGTCAGTCTGCTTCAGGACCAGACTGCTAAACTGCAGCCTACAATGCCTGGTAATAAGGAAATCAATCACAGCACACCCTGGGGGGTCATTTATCTACAGAAAAGCTTCCAAAATATATTGTTACTGCAGATGAATTCTTTGGAACACCCTGCAGTATTAACACAGGGTAGAAACAGGGTGGAGCAGCTGCTGCAATGGCTAACAATATGTATGATAACATTAATTCTGTTGTCATTTTTAGCCATTTATCTTGTTTAGCATGGATGGTCATGTAGTTTCAGCTTTTAAATGGCTATGAAAGGGCTTCTTCTAACCAAAATGTGACAGTTATCATAAGTGCTAATGGCCAAACTGTGGTATGACAGTGCAACCAGGCTACTGAGCAAAGGATAATTCCTTCCCACTCCCCCAGGAGCACACTCATCTTAGTGCACGTGTGTAAATAATCCATAGCTGCTACAGCATAGATTACTGGTCGTCTGCCGAGTCAGACAGTGTTAAGTAATTTTTTATATTACTCTTACAAGGGGATGGTAAAAATGCACTATTTCTGCTGTAGGGTTCATGCACCCAAAAACATAAATACTTTATATGTCAAAGAAACAGTTAGTCTGCTCCTTTCCACAGCTGAGCAGTGGCAGCTGCTTTGGGTGAGGCTACAGGACTGATGGCCTCTGCTTACACACACGCACACACAGGCACAGATGCTGTGTTGTTGCTGTTGGCCCTTCTGGCTTGGCAGAAACACTCAGGAGTGAAATTAGTTAAAGAGTTTGTGCTAATAGGTGCTAATTCTTGCAGATTAGGACGCAACAAGATGCCAGGAAACAGCACCAGTCAGCCATCAAAAGAACAGAAACATCGTGGAATATGTAATTGAAATATGGTCTTTCTGTTTGTATTAATTTGAGTAAGGTTACAGTCTCCTCATGCTCCACACAGATCTGATGTTTTTTGTCTGCTACAGTCATTATCGACACACCAACCTCAGTCAAGCATAAAAACTTTATGCTAGTTTTTTTTTCGTTCCTGGCACTTGCACTCAAATTGAAAATGAAAATGAAAAAGCAATTAACACAGCTCTTAAAAAAGCTTATTTTTGCAGACTATCAGTGATTTAAAGGATCAGTGTGTGATATTTCTGAGGATCTATTGACAGAAATGCAATATACTATCCATAACTATATTTTCAGTGGTGTATAAAGACCTTACATAATGAACCGTTATGTTTTATCTACATACACCACGGGTTATATGGAAGTCCCCATGTTGTGCCGCCATGTTTGTACGGTAGCCCAAACAGACAAACTGCTCTAGAGAGCGCGTTTTGTCATTACGTTGACTATGTATGAAGAACAAAAACAAGTAACGTTAGTAGCAGTCGTCTTGTTTATTAGAAATAAGAAAAGAAGAGAAATTTGGACAAATGGAGGACCACAGGTATCATTTAGCACAAGAGCCCACAGAGCGTGTAGGCCACCGTAGCTTCTCCTGCTCGCTTGGAAAGGGAAGGGTGAGCGGTGCATTCACGTGGTGTCAGAATAATCAGAATCTTTGTTTCCCCCTTAAAGCTTTATTGCAGTGTACATGGGACATAAATAAGTATACAGAACTTTGATATGTGCAAAGTCACGTATTTCACATACATGTACACGCAAACATGTAATTTGTAATATGGTTATAACAGTTAGTTTGCTGTCCATGTAAAGTGAACCAGATGTCTGCTTGTTGTTTATATGCTCTGATAATGCTAATCCAACACATCTTTGCAGTAGTGTCATTGTTGATTTCACATCCGACTTAACAGCACATGAACACACACTGAAGTCGGAAGAACGACTTCACAACTTGGGAAATGGGACCATCCGAGAAGCATGTGAACGCACTGTGAGCCACTGGTTCCCCATTCGCAACCCTCACCACTAGATCCCACTAAAACTTACACACCAAACCCGTAACTTCTCACCTTGCTGCAGTGAAGTTGAAGGGAACTCCAGGGTGTGTCAGTGTACTGTGACATCACAGTTGGGTGTGATTATAGGTGCAACAGAGCACACTTCTGACCATGCTCATGAGTGACGATGGCTGTGGTCAGAAGTGACACAAGTATGAAACCTTCAACCAGACAGGGCAAAACAAAAACAGTTTACTGGTTTTAAATATTTCAAAGCATTCTGAATGACGCTTGCTGGCCTTTGCAGCTGTGGACTCAGTGGCCCTGCTCCATCTGATGTCATTGTGACTTTATTGTTAATCTCCCTCACGTGTGGGTTGAAAGACACGGTGCAGCTGCTGCCGAAGGCCAGCAGAGAAAAGGTCAATGCTTCTGGCAAAGACCTATTTGGGTCAGCATGCCCCCTGTGCAGTCTAGCTTCAGCTTCACAGTGTTTGTTTTGTATGGGCGTGAGTCAGTGGCGAGACAGTGACCTGGTGTTCATCCACTTATCGCATCAATTCTCTGCAGCAGTACCACAAAGAGACCGGATGATGGAATCGTGTAAAATACATATTTATACGGAAGGTGAATTGTAAAGACTTGTTGTTTATAACATTTTAGGAAATGGGAAAATGAATGTCACTGGCAAATGAAAAGGGGAGTAGCATGACAGTTTAAAGTGTCCTCTCTCGTCTCCTTTTCTCGTTACTCGTGTCATCACAGTAAAAGACTTCAAAAATGTAAAACCATTCATTTTAGTGCACACAGTAACACGGTCAGCACTTCCCCTGCCCTGCCCAGCCCTGCTCACCATCATCACATGACTATTCTAAAGTGGAAAATGCCTAAATACACCCACAAATGACACATATCCGGTAAACAGCGTTACACAACCTGTAATCAAATTGTGTTTGTAGCAGGGATTAACACGGCATTCTTCCACGTGAAACCAGATATTCAACCACATATATCATATTTCCTTATTAGGTTACACGCAAATTAAAATTTGAACTGGACGCAACCATACAACCGTTTGTGTCTAGCACCATCACATGGATAACTCCAGAACAGCACATTCAACAGACAAATGTGTGTGTGTGTTTTTCCCAGATCTGTGAACTCAGCAATGACTCATTGGTTTTTCTAATCAGACTCACTGTGTGTGTGTGTGTGTGTGTGTGTGTGTGTGTGTGTGTGTGTGTGTGTGTGTGTGTGTGGCAGGTTTATCCATGGCAGTGCGTCATGATTCTCTGTACTCAGGTCTGTCGGGGTTTAATGGAGCTCTGGGCTGCATGGCTGTTGGAGGACTCTTCTTCACCTTCAGCTGGAGGACCCACCTCTTTGCCATCGCCAACGGTGACACAGGAGCACACGCACAAGCACACAAAGACACAGTTACTGTCTATTGTTCAAAATGCATAATAACAGTGTTAGTGGTCTAGTACCTGACATAAAGCTTTACCAACACAATTTACACAAGTACAAAGGGTGAAACACAGTGCTTTTATTTAAAGGTTATTTTTTAAATGTCATTTTCCAGCATAAACTAAATTGGCCTCATGTTCCTCATTTTCTACTTAGCTTTATACACTGGAGGCAGCAAGGACGGCTATCCTACATACTTCATTCCTATATCATATGTGATGTTTTTCATCCTCCTTCTGTTGGGATTTTCCACTGCACAAATAGGGATCAACACCTGTGTTTCACTCAGGATTTGTGTTATATTACTTTTGGTAATAATATGTTCTATAGTGTAGTTGTCACACATTTGCAGAACAGCGTGGAGTATAATAGGGAATCATTGCAAAGAATGCTTACGCCACTCTTTCATCAAGCCGCACAACTTTGTTATACTTCTAAACTAAAGAGGGGCCATCATTTTAAACTGGCTCTTACTTAACTTTTTCAGTTTTAAATATAGCTACTGTGTAGTGTACCTCAAGAACCATATGAGGATGATTTTATAATTTTGTTATAATATCTGCTTTACCTTACTTGTATTTTTGTGGTGAAAAAGACAGACATAAGAAGAAAAATTCGAATTTCTTTGCCTCTGTCATTATTCTTTATGTTACACACTCAGCCACTGGAGGGCGACAGAAACAAACACGCTGCTTCAATATGCTTTGTCCATGGTAACTGAAACACTCTCGTGTAATGTAGTGCACATCAAATAGACAATAATAGGAAAAGATAGCTCAAACTGACACCTTTTTTAATCCCAGATCCTTAAACTTTAGCCCAGGTTGTTTTGAACATAACTTCATTAAAATATTTTATTAAAATACTCTGCATTTAGGCTATACAAATTTTCACATTTTTCAGACTCATTAGTTTTTCTCAATTGCTTAAACACTATAACCAGACTTTGGAAATAAAATTTCACAACCATAAGAGGTGAAGGAAGAGGAACAGTAGGAGTTAGAGGATATGGGATAGGAGGAAGCTGAGGAGGAAGTGATAAAGCAGCAGTAGGGTGGAAGAGGAGGAAGGAGGAGTAGTAAGCAGGAGGAGGTGGAGGACAGCAATCTCTGGCCTGTCCCAGACCAAAGACAGCACGCTGGTACAGAATAATTAGTTGTTTAGTGTGTTGTACTGTAATGTACACTAACAAATAAAAAATGTGCAATTGTTTACATTTGTTTTTTGTAGGATTGTTTTGAATTTATCTCACCACTGTGTTGTAGTGTGTGTGTTTCTGAGGGCAAAGCTTGTTTTTTCAGCAAGATTGAATGGTTTTGAGTGGAGAGCTTCATTTTGACCTGAAAGTAGAACATTTGGGGAATGGGGTGAGAAGCTGTGGATTTGTATTTAGAGATTCGAGAAATAATTTCAAGAATTGTGTTTAAGCAATCGAGAAAAACTGTAAATGGGATTCAATGCAGACCCGTTGCGATGGCTTCTGTAGATTTCACAAAACATTCAGCTCCTCATCATTCAGCTATAAACACTGTCTCACTTGGTGTAAGTCTCTCCCGGGTCATTTAGGCTGCAGTCTAACAAACCCTTTTCTAAAACCTTTTCAGAAATGCACATGGCTCATTTTCTTAGTTCCTAAACAGTTGAACCCAGACAGTTTACATGCAAATGTCACCTTTTGAGAGTTTATATATCATATGTATCATGCCTTATTAAGGAGGTAAATGGCAATGGAAAGTCAAAAACTGTGCTTAAACTAAGAATAATTAGTAGGTAAAATGTAACATTGGCTTATTCAGCCTGCAAGGGATGTATACAGTTACACCCCATTGTTTTACTCGGTTCTCCTAGTTTCTCTGCGCCAAGTTGCTGTAATTACAGAGAAGAGGTTAATCATTTTGTATAACTATAAGGCATTTTGTCACTTCAAAGCATGATTTGATTGATCTCTTTAGGCTCGGACTTCCTGTCTCCCTGTCTCCCTCTGATTTCATACATGGATACAAACTGACACAATTATGCACTCACTCTATCTCTCTCACACAACACATCTGAAAGCTCTTGCAGCTGGAGCACCATGAGTATTAGTGCTGACCAGTTTGGCAGGCAGCTGATCGACTCACATTAGGTAAATCGTTCTTAATTAGAGCTTCCAGTGCGTCTCCTATCCGTACCAACTGCAGCCAAACTGAGAAAGTTGCAGAGTGTGTGCCGAGGATATATTTAGCCTAATCTCTTCTCCTCTATCTGCAGCCTTCCTCTCTGCATATGCTGACATCGCTCTGAGCAATCTGCTGGGAACTGTAAGTACACACACCTCAAGTCATGTGTATATGAAGCAGCAACCGCCTAGTTTTTTCCATTGTGAATACTCTGTAGAGCTTCCAACTGATGGGAACTTCAGATGTTAAAGGGTGACGAAGGTGTTTATCACAGAAAAACATCTAGTCTTAAGCCTGCTGGACATAAACAGTGTGCAGTAGTGTTGTAGTACTCGAGACCGGTCTTAAGACCTAGACCAGTCTCTCTTTGGGAATATCAATAAATTGCTTTTGCATTGTCTGATTTGTCAACATCTTAACTTTGATTGGAAGTAAAACTCATTGTTTCAAATGCAACCAATAACCCTAATTAAACATGTGTTGTTCCTGTTCACGACTGTCACCCCTCCCTGCAATGCTTACGTTGATTTCAGCTCTTAGTGTTTGTGTGTGGGTGTTTTTAATGGGAATGTGGATCTTTCAGATCACTTTGAGAACTACCTATGATCTCGTTCCACATTTTATTGCGTGCCATGCAATGCAGGGAATTGGTCTTGGTCTTGACTCGGTCTCGCCCTCCCACGGTCTTGGTCTCTACTGCTCTCAGCCCCTAAAAGTCTTGGTCTTGTCTCGGTCTTGATAAACTCTGGTCTTGACTTGGTCTCGGTTTGGGCGGTCTTGAGTACAACACTAGTGTGCAGTGATTTTTTTCCTACATATTGTTTGCCTTTACTTCTTTGTTACATACTGTCTCATCCACTTGTTAAACATCCAAGAAATATTACATGCATCTTCCGGTAACACATGAAACCTAAGGAAATAAAAACCATCAGATGTAATATTATACAGTATGTAATTCTATATACCCTAAAGAACACATACATGGAAAAAAAAGCAAATTGTACACCAGAAAGAACTACTAAGCCTGATGGCAAATTTGTTTTGTCTTATCACCCTTTCTCCAATTAGCTGGCTAATTCAAGCTTTCCATATGTGAACATCTGTTTAATCATGCTTTTCTCTATTGCTTAAACACATTCCTTGAAATGAGTAAGTTAATGCTAAAAACTCTGTATATAAACTCTGAACTGCCTGAATCACTTCACTCTCTCTTATTCATTATTAAAAAAGGCTCTTTCCCTAGGTTGGTCTCCCAGCATGCAGTTGGGCAGCTACTCTGACAACCACGCTGATGTTGCTGCTGACCGGCAGTTTAGCAGCATATCGCATCCCTACTGGTCAAGTCATGGCCCCTGAACTCAACCTGTGCTCCCGCAGCCAATGGGAAGCCGGGAACGCCGAAGAAAGGGAGAGCACTGATGTGTAAACTCGAGGAGACAAACAGTGCTGTATCGGTACTTTGGACTGCTGTGTTGGAACAGCTGAACTAAACAAAATTAATTTTAGTATAAACATTTTATAAAGGCCTTTTTAGATATATTTCACCATAGGTTTCGATTTAGTACTTTAAGGAAGCCCTCTCCACATTTTGTTCACAAGGTGGCAATGCATGTTCAGCAATAAAATGTTGAAAATGTGAACGAAGTATCACAAAGTTGTTTATAAGCCTCGGTATCCTATCCTGCTTCTATTAAATGTGTAAAACTTTCTACCAAGTTTTGTCCACGGTTTTGCCACCTGTGTTAAAGCAGTACGTGTTTGTGTCCTGTGCATCTGTTTTCACTAAGAAAAGTAAAGAATCCAAAGAAACGGCCAATTTAAAGGAAAAGAACAACTTATTTTATTAATAGGCATGAAATCAACAAGTCAGTTTATTAAAATCATTCGTTGTTAAAATGACAGTTTAACTGTTATCATTGATGAAAACACAGACTGAATTCAATGGTAATTATATTTTATCCCCTTCATGACCCTGCATAGACAAATTACATCGCACTCCATTGGGACTCATTGTAAAAACAGACTGTACATGTACCTCAATACAGGCAGACAGGGAAACAATGAGTACACACAGACAACAGGAAATGTTTTTCTGAAATGGACGGAGCTGTCAGGTGCTTAAGCCAGGATGTTCAAGTCAACTGTTTGAATCATTGAAGAATTATTATTACTATTCACATTATTATTATCAAATCCTCTTAAATGAAAAGGTGGAGATGTTTTGATGTGGTTCATGATTAGACTGTCTTTTTTCACAGTGCTTCATGTTGCCTGTGTGCATTTTTTGATGTATATTGCCCATCAACATCTAATTTCCAAACGCACACATGTCCACATTCACACACAAACTACACCCCAGTCTAAAGATAAAAATAAATACATATTAAAATATTATTGAAAACATTATTTTCTTCTTTCCATACAGGACAGATGAAGTGACATTCTGCCACAAACAATGACGTCTTTTCTAAAATGTTTCTTTATATCATGCATTTATAGCTCAGTGCTTTTATTTATTTCTTTTTATTAATTTTTTGGGCCTAAATTCTTTCGTTCACAAACCACCTCACAGACAATGGTGATGAGGATGGTAACAAGAAGAAACATACAGAAGTGCCTCTCAGTCTGTGATTTATCAAGCATAATAAGAAAAAAAAGTAGAAATATAAATACTTGCACAAACAAACAGTACTTTTTAAGCTGCATTACAAAAAAAACGAACATTCGTAATTCTACGTACTTTCAGTTGAAGATTTGATTGCGAGTGCCGTTGTGCTTCTTTGCATGACTGTGCGAGTGTGTGCACGTGCGCGTGTCTGCCTGTATACTTGTGTGCATTATGAATCAGAATAAAGGCGGATTGACACTTGTCCTAATTAGTATGTTTTCACACACTTACACACACACACACACCATGTACAAAGTACCCACACATACATCATACATACTCGTACCACACATACAGTGTCCGACAGTAAAATGACGGAGCGGTATCTATTACATCCAATAGAACCAAGTGTAAACTTCAGATAAGTGTGTTTGTGTTTAATGTATCTTATCTGTCTGCATGATTGTTGTCATGCACAGGAAGCTGAATATATAACTTGTTTTTTATCTGATGAATTTTAGCATGCACTTGCATTTTGTTGTCATGGTTTCTCCTAAGACCTTATAGCTATAATGGCTGAGAAAAGTCCAATAAAAAATATTCATTAATGTCGCCATGTTGGAGCATTCCACTGAAATTATAAATGTATGTATGTGTCGATGTCAGTATACATGTACTCCTATGTTGTGTTCAGCTACGCAAAATTTTGTTGTTCATGCATGTAAACATTCATCTAAACCAAGTGTAAACAGTGACGCTTGTGCCTGGGTCCAGTCTGGTGTTGGCAGACTCTATTTAACCACCAGGACACGAGCTAGAACACAACATCCTAACTGTTAAGACAAAAAGTCATCATTTATGAACTAACACAGATGGAGCAGAGCACAAGATCGACTGTAGCAGCTTAAACCAGGTTGTTTACAGGACGGGGACATTTTATGTCATCTTAAAGGAAAAGCCATATTGGAAAATACGTTTATTCGTAGAGTTAGATGAGAAGATCAATACCACTCTCATGTCTAAATGTTAAATATGTAGATGAAGCCAGCAGGTAGTTAGCTTAGCTTGTCTGTTTCTTTCCAAAGCTAACACAGTCCACCTACAATGTGTGCTTTTTACACTTTGGTTTTTTGGGTTTAACATTTGCCCCTCTCCAGGTAGGTCAGAGGTGAGGTCAGCTCAGAACAGTTAGCTCTGAGGCTTATAAGGATTTAGTGCCTTGCTTAAGGACACTTCACCAGGGCAGATCCTTGAAGCCAGTCCAGCTATCATCAAAGACTCCAGTACTTGCCAAAAGTACCAAAAGTATCCCTATGGTCCCTTTTTTAATTCTTCTCTTTTATATTAATATAAGTTCTATATAGTTTAACTCCATCCATTTTTCAAGTGAGTATTTAATGAATTATGATCCTACATGCCACAGCACCAGTGGCTCAAAAATGTGCCTGCTGTATATCTGTTTATTCTCATATTTTCACTTGAATGTGGAAGAACGCAATTATTTTTTGCCACCAAGCTGTGAACACATTGCGAACATATTATTACCTTATATAGATGATGCAGAGAACGTGTTAGCAAACAGTTTACTTACACATCCAGCGAGTACAGAGCAACATTATCATGCATTTTAAGTCGTTTTTGTGGCTACCTCGGGAAATGCAACATTGACTCTCTGTTTTTGGTAATGTATTTGGTAGAATATTGATAATAGCCCCTTTAACAGAAAAGTTACACATGTGCAAATGCTGCGTGCCACAGAGGAAAAGTTGTAGCTGCTGAGATCTACTGCTCTGCTCACATCTCAAACTATTCTGTTGTTGATTTCCTTTTAACTTCTTGTAATCCATAGCCAGGGGTGGGATCTGAGAATGATTAGCATAGCTCTGCTGAAGGTTTAAAATCCAAGCTTATTTTAGATTTTGTAAATCTCTCACAAATCTCTGGGTTTATCCCCATTACTGCCACACAGTCTCAAAGGAATCCAGAATTGTTCCTTAAAAAAGGTTTTCTCTCTGGATGGAGAGAATGCAAAGCTTAACCGTCTGCTGCACTGTGTTTCAAACATATTTCTCTGTGTGTAAGTGTATATCTACTGGATGGGTGCAGTGTGTCTTTACATGTTTCTTGTGGTGTGTATATGTGAGTGACCATGAGTGTTTATGTGTGAGTGTCTGTGTTCAGAGCAGCCTGCCCAGCACCACTCCCTCTCTGCTCCTGGCTTCTCCTCTGAGGATCTCCAGGAAGCCCAGTTTTGTCAAGAACTCCAGCCTCTGACGGTCTGTCGGCTGCACCTCGCAGAACACACCCTGAGAACCTACGCACACAGAAAAGAAATGGTCGTAACACGTTATGTTTTTTCAAGACCGTAAAATGAAGATCTTGTTCTCCAGCTGCGGAATTGTAGCATTCAGAATTAATATCAGCAGTCAGGCAAATAAAAAATAAAAAATATATGAAACTATCTACTGGCAGACTGACACTGCCCGCACTAATGGAGTATGATAAGTGGTATTACGACACAACTACAACCCTCCATATTTTTCTGCTCTTCAGCCTTGAGCTGGTGAGCACCAATGCTAAAATCTTCAAGATAGTCCTCCTGAAAGGGTATTCACACACTTAGCAGAGGTATGTGAATGGCATTGGCTGACTGTACTTTTAGCATTCCATTTCCTACGTTCAGAGCAAATAAGACACGCAGACACTCATATAATGACTCGACACCCTGTCTTTACCGTTGGCCTTGAGTGCTGTGAGGAGGGCGGTGAGCAGCGTGCGGCTGACGCTGATGTCTACCAACTCAGGCAGGGCATCCAGTCGCAGCTGAGAGGGGAAGTGATACAGGAGAGAGTCTGGGTACTCTCCCTGGTCCTCCTCCATCAGCGTGATCAAGTCCTGCACAGAGGAAAACAGAGACACAAGGGCATTCTCACAATGCGTTGCTGATAGGTTAAGTTCTGGAAGTTCATTTTGTCCTATTCAGCTTAAAAGACTGGTGAGTGGTGGACATTTTTCTTTAGAGTGCTTGTTTTATGGAGGATGGTGGAAAAGGGTGTTGTTGTAATTTCCAACAGCTGCCACTAGATGATAATAATGTGCCATGTTGGACTGACTGCATCCACAAACTCACAAGGACAGGGTTTTTTCAAGTTACCCAGCAACCTAAGCACACAGTTATATACAGACAGACTGTACAAAGACTAATCATCATCATGTATTCAAATGTCCACATGCAATGTCTTGTATCAAAAGAGTCTCTGCTGTATCCACTACTTTTATTTTGTGTAAAACCTGTGTGATTAGTTTAATGTACTTCCTGTCTGGGAAATTGGTAAGCAGTTTTTCATAAAAAAAAAAGTCATAAAAATATATATCAAAGCAGAGTCAGCTAGACGACAGAGGACTAAAAATGTTTGTTAACTGTTCAGCTAATTCAACTTAGATAAATAAGTCCCTCAACTGCAAAACATTTTCTAACTTCATACACCTGTGGCTGCAGTGTGAATGATGTCATCCAAAGTAGGACTGTCAGTGTGTATCATGACGCACAGAGTGGGCAGATAAATCCTCCACAGATGTCAGAGGCTGATTGTCCCTGTTGCTCACCCCTGACTCTCTTTGGATCTCTGCCTGATCACTGAAATGTTTGTCACGATGGGAAACAGCAACTACAGCCAAGCTGTTATCTCCTCTCAGTTTTAACAAACATACGCTAAAGTAAGTGCTCTAATACATATCTAAAATTATTCAATATGTCTGAAAAGACTGACCTGTTCCTTGGATAAAATAACAAAATCATAGTCTAATACAGGGGTTGGCAAGTAAGTTCTTTTAGGATAATTTAAGCTGGACAGCTCAGTTGGTAGTCTTTAAAGATGAAATGAGACTGCTTCACAATAAAGCATGAATGTCTAAGCGATTGGTCCACATCCAACAATCTCTCACCCTTTCCTGGCTATTTCAGAGGTGTACTGAATGTGAGATTTGAGTCCCCTGAATGAGAAGCACAGGAATTTCCTCTGCCCGGGGATGCTGGGGAAATATCCACAGGTCGATGGATTCTTTATTGTGAGTCTCTTCATTTGAACTTTGTTGAAGAGGATAATGGAGATAATGTGGAGATCAAACACAAAACCCTTAAATAGAATATCCTGCGTTCTGCCAACAAGCTAACCAGGAACACTAAAAAAATGTACTAAGCTATCGTGTTATCTCGAGATCACAAGAAAATGATCCCGTTATCAAGGGAAAACAGAGTAAATAAAATGTTTGAATGGATGGCCGCTTAGGTCATCCATAGCTCACCCCTACCCCCAACTACTATCTATTCTTGCTGTTTACAACCACATCACTGTTACACTACATGCATCAGTAACACAGGTGTGCGTCTGCGTGTGTAACATGGCCCTTCAGAGTAACTGCACAGCTATGGTTAAAAAAGGGATTTTTAATGACTTCTGCTCCACCTATTCACCTGTGTGTTGGGGTGTGTGTTGCCCCCTTTGGGTGGGTATTTGTCCCTCATGGCAGGCAGCCAGCTGGCGTGGCACCGCTTGGCAAAGGAGCGAACATCCAAGATGCCCAACACACAGCCGCACACACCTAGTTCATCCTCCAAGATGAAGCTGTACTCGGGGCACAATGCCAAGCACGGTCCGAGACATCTATGGAAATGAAAAGACATTACTATTCAAAAAAGATGTCACTTTAGTGTTCTCATACGATATAGTATGTCCATTGTGGATTTTTTTTACAATGCAAAAGATTCCTCTGTCTCCTTTCTTTCTCTCTCTCTTTAACACACACCTGTCTCCTATGACATCTGGGTGAGTAGCACTGGAATCTTGGCCACCCTGAGTCCTCAGGTGGAGTTGGCGCACCATCCGATACAGCTCCACCTACACACGTGAACACACAAATTAACAGAAACAATATAAACATATTATTGTTTTAAGAGATGGCTACGGTTTCATGCCTTTGTATATTAGTCCATATGTTTCAGTGTGTAAATGTTGACCATCATACGTAATCTAATAGGAATCTAACACTAACTTATTAACGTTATGAAAAATAAAATGACAGTTCTGACTTCAAGTCTAGACAAAACCTAGTGTTGGAAATTATCACATTTATATATTAAAAAACGTTGAAGCATTAAACCTTGTGTTGTGCAGTCTCAATAACAGATACATAATTGTCTTTTACGTTGCATTGCGCCAGCTGTGAGCAGGAGATACAGCTATGTATTTCATAGATTAAAGCAGAACAACAGAAGGATGAATGCCCAAAAAGTTCTGGTAATGACATGAGTGAGGGAGAAACCTGACGGGGGAGAGATAACAAATGGCGTTCACTGTCTGTGTGTGCATGTGTGAGAGAGAGAGAGAGAAAAAAAGAGACAGAGCGCTTTGTTTTTTATTTACATGTAGGCTATATAATAACAGCCCATTATTATTACCAAATGGTTGTGTTTAACTTTTCTCTCGGCTAGGCTAGTAGTCCGAAGTGCAGGACTACGAGTGGGAGGAGACTGGAGCTAGATAAAAGAGGAATATTTATTGCGGTGTGGAAGTGATCGGAAATTGAGCCGGGGAAGAGCAGACTGGAAGACTAGATGCTGCAGAACCAGGTTGGTGGCAGCAGTGCAGTGCAGGAGGGAGCTGTAGCTGAGAGTCCAGTTGAGCAGGTTACGGGAATATTTTAACTGGACCAGGGAGTCCAGGGAGAGCAGATGGGATGAGCACTGCTTCCAGTAGCGGGAAAGTAACAACTCGTTATTATGTAAAGTTTGCTTTTAACTTTTAAATCGCCTACTAAATGTTCTTAAACCCCATAACTGCCACACTGCCATTGTCATCAGTCAGTTTAAAGTGCTCCCACACAGCTGTGAGCTTCATTTTGTTTTCCCTTTGATGTGAACAGGAGTTAAGTTCACTGCTGTGGGCGGAAGTCAGGCGTCAAGGGAAAAAATCAATATTCAACTCCCAAAATTGAAAATTGAATGGGTACCCAACGATCGAATATTCACATATTCAGGTCCAGCCCTACTTACCTCTAGTGTAAGCTGGTAATGTTCATATAGACTGTATAAAACAACGATTCAACCACTTGCTACCAACCACACATGTAGCATATAGCCATAGCTTTTTAGCCTTAGTCTAGGGTCAGCTCGGCTCCAACTCCAACGTCCTCAGAGGCCAGCATTTTGAGAGCCAAAAAGGCAATCAGTTAGTCAGTGGGCGTGGTTTTTTGACAGTTAGGGCGGAAGAAACAAAAATTATATGCGGTAAACAATAAGTGACAGCTGGTGATGAATGGTAAATGGTTTCAATTCACATGCATTTACATCACTGCCATTTTTATCATTTAATTATTTTTACTTTCACCTTTCATGGTTTTGTTTCCAAGTTGTTTTTCTAAAGAGGTAAATAGTGTGGTTTTTGATGCAGTGATTCTGTATACTGTAGCTGTAAAGAAACACGTCTTTGACTTCCATGATATTCCATGAATCATCCCGTTATTACTGTATGTGTGAAACAATTACACGTGTGGGTGTGCCTTCTCCTACCTTGTCCTTGCTGTGGTAGGGCCTAATGTTATAGAGACGAGAGGTAGGGAAGAGAGGAGGAGGATGAGTGAAGATTTCACTGCTGTTTCCTATTGGGAGAAGCATCTTCAAACCACATACACACACACACACACCGGAACAAACACAGTTAGGAAAGGAATGAACTTGAATGTCACATATAAGAATTTAAGCATACAAGCATGCACACATACACAAGAAAAACAGGAAATTTTTACAAAATTCATGGAAAATGTTTTACACCTACCTGCACCTCTCCAGACACGCCTCCTTTGAACACCCATGGCTCTGACTCCACTCCAAGTAGGTCTGCCCCTGTGGTCTTCCCACACCCTACCACAGACAAGAACCAAATTGCAGTCTGGTGACATCATGTGGGCCAACGAAAGCAGGTGGAAAATGTTCACACAGTTAAATAAACTTTAAATATTAATGTCAGACTGATTTTACTTTAGATTAAGTTATTTGTTAGCTATTTCACCAAGAAAAGGTCATGCCACTCACACTGGAAGCAGTTCCTCCAGGTTCCCAGGGTGGAGCTGTCACTTAAAACTCGTCCATCTGAGTAAGATAGGTGATTTAGTGGGGTTAGATTATAGTATATATTATAGTACAGTAAAATAAATAATAAGAAGATTGTATAGCATACAGTGGCATACTACTGGTATGCTATACCATACCATGCCATACTATACTATACTAGACAACACGATACTACTATACTATACATTTCGTACAGCAAACTAGCAGTATACTATAATGTAATATGGTGTACGTTTACCATAGTAGACTATATAGCACGTACCTTGAGATCCTCGGGCAGAGGTCTGTTGTCTGTTCCAGAGTCTCGACTGAAAACTAAAGGGGACAGAGCGTTTGCTGTCAGGGCCCCGAGGCTCTGGAACAGCCTTCCCGAGGAAATCAGGTCGGCTGAGTCAGTGAACTCTTTTAAGTCCCTTCTTAAAACATACTTTTATAGGAGAGCTTTTCCCGATCTTATTTGACTTTATTTTATCCCTTTTATTTTTATTGTATTTTACTAATTTTATATTTATCTGTATTATAGTCTTTTCAATGTTTTCTTGCTTTTATCTTGTATTGTTTTTGTATTATTGTCTCTTGGGTATTATTGTCTTTACACTTGTTAAAGCACTTTGTAACTTGTTTTTGAAAAGTGCTCTACAAATAAAGATTATTATTATTAGTATTATTATTATTGTGTTAAAGTGTATTACAAGATAGAATACAATAGCATACTACAGTACATACTGGTATACTATGGTATACTAGGCTATGCTAAGCTATAATCAACTATACTATAGGCTATGTTATCCTATGCTATAGCTTTGTATAGTATGGTACTGCATTGTATATTGTATATATTATATATATAATATTGTACTATAATAATACACAGCGTATTACAGGGTACTATAGTCTACTTCTGGTTAGCTATACTTTAAAATAAGTTATGATATGCACTAAATACATAGCATAATACAGTATAGTACCTATACTGTAGTATTAGTAGTCTAGACAGTATGACAATAGTAACAGCACAGTATACAGTTGTACAATAAAGTAAAACACATTATATTATTCTCTATTCCCATAGTTACAGAGCCCCCAAAGCAGGGGTTGGAAAGTAATTTTGGCATCAGGCTGATTTTTTTTTAAGCCATTAGATGGTGGGCCAGCACATAGTCAAAGGATAATTTAAGACTGTTTGCCAGTGTGCCAGGTAAGCTCAGTCGGTAGTTCATGGCACTGTCAATCTAAGGATTGTGTATGATCCCTGATTTGATGAGGCAAATGCTCACAATAACGCATGCGCTACAGTGTGTGGGAAACCATTTCAAAGCTGTGTCAAAGAAAGGCACAGACTCACAAGAAAGTATGTAGTGCGCACCAGATAATATCATGTGGGTGCGCATGAGAAACTGAAAACTGAGATAGTATCTTGTTTGCATAAGATAGTATCTTGTTTGCATAGGATAGTATCTTGTTTGCATAGGATAGTATCTTGTGAGTGTGCTTAAGAAAATTTCTGGTACACATGAGATACTATCTGCTGTACATGTTGGGATGTTTTGCCCATGTCCCCTAAGTATAGTTTACTGTCTCTGTTACTCTTTGGACTCACCCAGCCAGCATATGAATGCTTTAGCCACCAGAGCCGTGTTCCTCAGGTCCCACACATAAGGATAAAGATCATACAGCACAGCCCTATTGGCTCCGCCCACCACGCTGCAGTGGAGCTGTGCTATGTCTTCACACAGGGACAGGAATCCAGAGGCCCGACCGCGCCACTCATCAATCTGAGGACACACGCACATATACTTCTTATCAACCATATTCACCAATCATCACCAACAAGAATCCTACACAAAACCCACACTGACCTTCTGAGGCGGTGCCTTCTTGTTGTTAGCGCTGACCAGGTGGCAGTTTTCTTTCAACCAGGTCAGGTCCTGCAGCAGTTTCTGGGCAGACGGGCCATGCTCATGGGGCAGATAATGAAGACCAACCAGCAGTCGCACCTGGGACTCACTTAGTAGGCCCTTCCCACCACAGAGTCCCCGACCCTGGGCCTTCTGTCCCCTGAATCCGCCTGAAGGTGCTCCAGGCCTGGATCCTGGAGGTTGTTGATTGGGTTGATTAGGCTGGTTTGACCTCTTCTTCTCCCCCTCTTGTCCCTCCTTCCCTTCCTTGACCTTAGTGGGTGACGATGGGGGTGAGCTGGAGTTCAGGGGGAAAACAGGAAGTCTGGCCACAGCAGAGGTTCCTCTGCAGTCGGATCTGTCAGGTGTTTTACAGAGAGATGTTGGAGCAGAGGAACGTTGGTCTGATCGTGTGCTCTGCCGACCTGTAATTTTAAAAAAAACATAGGCTTTTTATTGCGCAACCTTGAAAATTTCAGTTTGCGGCCAACAGTGCACTGAAATAATCCAGGTAAGGTAAATTGACTTCACTGGTCCACTCAAAGGTCATGGCAGCAACTGTACAAGTAAAGTCTTAAAGGGCGTACTTACACTAGGCCCGGTTGCCTTGCACCGTGCCCAAGAACAATTGTCCCCCCCTCCCCACTCCCCCCCAGTGTTTCCCATACACTGATTATTTGTGGTGGCCTGCACAAACGCCGACCACCCCATATTGATATTTTTACTAGGTCTCTTTAAAATCGTATTTGATTGCAGAGCACATATTCGCTCAGCACCTTGTCTCACTTGCTCATTCGCTCCCTCTGTCTCTCATGAACACCACTGCATATAAGCAGTCGGTGTGGTCATCCACCTTAAAAAAAAGTTATTAGCAAACATGTGAAGAGGATAAGGATAGCTATGTTAACGTTAGATCACAGCTGGGTTGTCGAGGTTAGCACCAAATCATAATGTTTTACCTGCTTGTAGTGGTTGGTTGAGTTCCTCCATCCAATCACGTAGTGCAGCAGACAGAGCTCTATCTGGACAGTATTCACACTCCTCATCTACAGCACATACAACATTGTTTTATTTTATATTCAGATACTAAATTGCTCCTATTCATACAATACACAGTGCGGAAAACGCTCACTAATTCCTTTACATAATCACTCACTGCATTCCAGGTCAAACCGACCCGCACAAACCACACATACCATTTTATCTGCAATATTATGCATGACTTGAAAAGAAGATGCACACCTTTTCCAGAACACAACTTATCTTGTGTTTGCTGGTCTGTTGAAGCTACTATCAGTGGATGAACTGAATTGATAAAAATACATTTTTACTCCTTTTTACAGGACACTGAACACTAAAACACAGCATTTGCAATTGCTGTTTTATATTACATTTCTTTGCAAACATAACCTACTATACTTGGAAATACTGCAATATTAGGTCTCTTTTTGGAGAATGCACGTTCAGTGTGTAATATTTCTGAGGATCAATTGACAGAAATGCAATATAAGAACCATAACTATGCTTTCAGTGGTGTGTAAAGACCTTACATAATGAACCATTATGTTTTTATTACCTTAGAATGAGCCATTTTTATCTACATAACCGCGGGCACCCCCTTCTATGGAGATCGCCGTATTTTGTCGTCATGTTTCTACAATAGCCGACAGCGGACAAACAGAGCTACAGAGCGCGTTTCGTCATCACTTTCACATGCAAAATGTCCATTAAAAACATTGCACCGTTTTACCACAAGCTGAACTTATGGTTGATAGTACTACTTTGTATTTCTGTTGTATGTTAATAAATTTAAAAAATATATTTTGGTAAGATTTGCAGATTGCTTATCGAATTAAGCCAATGGAGAGGAGCCTTGATCCTCACTTGACTATGCCTTTGTAAACTTCATGTATTATGTGGTTTATAATGGACTGTGGTGCAGAAACAGTGAGGCTTACATTGTTCTGTTATCTGTCAGTGATCATACTTGATGCACTAGATGTGACAGTGTTTGAGATGTGAGATGTCATTTTCCCTGGTATGTTAGTGCAGATGAGCCAACCAAGTTGTAAAATACTGTATTACAGGAGTATGAAACATCCTGTAGCACTTCATTTCTTGAAGTGGCTGTTGTTTATTAATGAACAAATACCAATAATATTCCAAAAAAACATATGGTTTTACTGAATAATTAAGTAAATATAATTTCTTAATATATCTATCTAAAGAAACCTCATTTCTTGACTGGCAACTCTCTGCCATCCCATAGATGACATCTTTGTCCTGTCTCAGGCACCGTAGCTATACAACTCGCTTGGATAGGGGGGTGGATGCAATTCGCAGTATTAAATATGACAAACTCAATAACATAAACGAGGAAAATTTAAAAACTAGCATAACATCTACTTCAGCTCAATACTTAAATGCTAAATATAGAAATTGTATTACATGTCTAATCCCAACTCTGATCCTAACTCTAACCTAGAATTCCAACTCCACAAAATAGACATGGTTCCTGTTTTATATTATTTTAGTCAACGTTGGACCCCACTCAAACCAAAAGTTGGTTCCTGAATCCTGTAATTACTTCACATAATGCCAACAGCTCATCCTCCTCCCTCCCATGTAATCATTAAAATTCCTCTTCCATCTCCAACCACCTCACAGGCTTCAGCCTGCTCTTCATCTCTTTTATCATAACCTCCTTTAAAGCACGTTTCTCCTTGCTTCTCCTCCACAGAGGAACCTTCCTCTCTTCTCATTTCTTCCTCCATCACCACCTCTCCCTGCGCGGTCTTTAGGACAACATACACTACAGAGGTTCTCCCTTCTACATTTTTTCCATCCAACTCCCTTGTTTCCTCTTTCTCTCTCTGTTGGTGTTCTTGTGTATTTCTCTGTCACAGTAAATTAAATGCAATGAATACAAACTAAACGTCACATTAGCGTGATGGAATAATTAAGGAATATATACACTCTGTGTGAAAAAGACTATTATCTATAAACAATTTCTGTAAATATTACCACTTTGCTGTGAGAGCAGATGAAGACTGATGAAAGTGGTGAATTGTGCAATTCAGTAAAAGTGAACTATTTATATTCTGTGTAAATTTAGCCAGGACAACAGATGGAGCTAGTTAAGTTAATTTATTTGTTAATTAATATCACACAAAATTTCTGCCTAATTGTTTTAGTTGCTAAGCAACGCTGGCTGATTCAACATTTCTCCAGGAAGCAATGGGACTAACTGTACATGGCTCTGGTCTGGCAGAGCCAATTTTAGTTTATTAACCCGAGACATCACCTTCCTTCCAACTGCTCATTAATCCTCTTGCCTTTCTGCTCCATCCTTCCCTCCGCTGATCTCCTCACCTTTCTTCTCCTCTTCTCCAGCTCTGTACCAGCTTCCCAGCGAATGGAGAGGGATGTAGTTGGCTTCAAACTCGCAGTTGGGGTTGAGTAACAGGCCTCTCAGCTGTCTCCTCAGCTGAGGCTCTCGGCCCTTAAAAGGCCCCAGGAAGAGACGTCTAGAGTCATAGTCATTAGCATGCAGGTTGTCCCAGATGAGTGGGGGTCGCTGGAGGACAGCCTCGACCTCAGCCAGGCAGTCTACAGACAGTTTCCTAGAGATGACCTTACTGCCTGTGGAGTGAAAGGAAAAAGTTGACAAGTGGAAGCCTAAAGGTTGCAAGGTTTAAGAAAACAGGAGTGAGACAACAGGAGACTATAATAATAATAATAATAAACTTTATTTATAGAGCACTTACAAAGTACAAAGTGTTTCACAAAAGCCACACAGAAAGAGAGATGAAATCAAATACCACAATGAGTGATGAAATACCTGAGAGCAAAATAAAAACAGGATAAAAGAGATATAACATTAAAATAAAACATTTACTACGCAGGATATCAGAGGAGATAAAACGAGAAGAAAATCAGTAAAATAAACGGAAGGAAATGCTTTCCGATAAAAGTGTGTTTTTAAAAAACACTGACTCAGACAACCTAATTTCCTTGGGCAGGTCATTCCAGAGCCTCTGGGACCTGAGAGACAGGAGACCCCTGCCCAAAGATCTAAAACTACACAAATGTTCATAAGGAGTTAAAAGATGTAAAATATAATCTGGAGCCAGGCCATGGAAAAAGTTATCAATAAGATTTTAAAATTAATCCTAAAACAAACAGGGCATGCTGTCGAAGTTGTTCGCCTTTCTATTCCTAAGACACTTTCAGACCAATCAGTGTATTTGAACTTTGGAAAGCTTGCCCTTTTAATTTTGTTTTTCTTACACCTGAAAAGAAAGAAAAAAACATCAAAATCTGTACATTCATCGAAAGACCTCATTGAGTCCACTAGAAAAAGTATGTCTGACCTCTTCCACACTACTGAAGACTTTATCAATCAAAAGTGAAACAATTCTCAAAATGTAAAGTTTTGCTTCTCTGCATGTGAAGATGGTTGTTGAGATCTGATAACCATAAGGTATGCATGCATCGAGACGCCACTGTAGCATTACTAAACAAACTGATTGCTGCAGTGACAGAATGTTTTCTCTGACCAGGTGGAGGATCAGGTTTCACAAGATGCTATTGATCAGATAGTCCTTCTGGACTGTTGCATAAGAAATAAATAAACCACAACAACTATGTTACTGTCTCCGTAAATTTCTCACAGTGAAAAGTTCTCAGAAAGTTGGACAGTCCAAGTCCATCACAAAAGGGTGGCTATAAATATGCAATAAACTAAACTACACAAATGTTTAGTCCAAAGAAAACAATGCCAGAGCTGTTTAAAAGTTTGCAAGCCAGGGGAACAAATTTGCCACTAAATTTGCAAAATGCTCACTGCATTTAAGGTGTGAACAGGGCCCGATCTGACCCAGCTGCAGAAAGCACTGTGCATTTTTGGAAGTTAACAGGTTCTCATAGTCAGTGCACGTTAGCATGCCATGGTGGACGCACATAAGAGCATGCTCCCTCTGCCGGAGCTTATGTAGTATAGTTGGGTTTGTGAATCGAAAGCTTCCTGATTTTCCCCTGCTCTAGAATTTCTGACCTCAGCACACATGTGTTTTTGTTAACAAATTCTCATTCAGTTCTGTCATTCAGAGTAAAAGTGAACCACACCAAACAAACAATCAGCATTATATTTGTTCCTGACCAAAGCAACTGAACTAGCAGACTTTCCTGGTCTGAATGCGGCCTAAATTTTGACACGTTTCACTAGTTCAAACAAACATCATAATTGTGAACAATGTAAGAGCCCTGTAGAGCTCACAATTTAATCTGAAATTTTCAAGTGATAAAAATTTGTGAAACATGACACTGCCACGCAAATAAGTGCAGGCACAGAATCAACACACAACCTCCTCCAAAGACCAAAAAATATTTAAGTATATGTAAGTACAGTAAATTCACACATGTACGGGCATCACCTTCCATCTTTGAGTTCATTTTTTGAATTGTGTTGCTTGTTTTAATTTTTCTACCTCAGAAACGTATTGCTTTTATTGTCAGTACTTAAAGACAGTAAGATTTATGTCTGTCAGAATGGAGCCACTTTATACAGTGTAGTGAAGAAGACGTTTAAAGTTTTTATCAATTAACTTTTAATATTATATGCTTACATGTGTTTTTGTCTCACCTGTCCATATCACAGTTATGTCGGGCAGCAGGTCCTCTCCAACAGTCTGCAGGTAGGGAGACTTTGATATACTGGGAGAACACAGAGAACCACAGTACTCTACAGGGAGAGAGAAAGAGAGGTATATTTCATATTTTTAAACTGCCCATTTCAAGTTTTATAAGGTTCTGTAGACCAAAAATATTTCAGCACTCCCACCTGTTGGGCAGAATAGGAAGACAGGCGGTTCCCCCAAGAACCGATACATCTCATTGGTTACAGTGACCTGAGCATGGGCGAATGAAGAAAAGGCCTCGCTGTCGGCCTGACACATGGAATGATCGATGTCATCAAACAGAATGGCGAAAGCCTGGCAACCCAGGTCTGATACCTGGAGAGAGAGATGAGATGAGAGAAAGAGAGACAGACTCAAAAAAAGTACAAAAAGTTACATTCCTGTAGTGTTGTAGTACCTTACAGTTTCATATACCTGTCTCAGCTTGCGCTTGAGTAGTGTCAGATCACAGGAAGAAGAGAAGACGATGTCCTGACCAGGAGAGAGGGCGTAAACAAACTTCAGGCCTCTCAACTGGGCTTCCGCTATGAGAGTACGCAGCTGACCTGAGAGGTGGAGAGTAGAGGAAAAATCTAGTATATCTAGTTTAGACACACTGTCCAGTGTTTGCAAACACTTTTAAACTATGATTACAGATGTTTAAACAACACCAGACTCTTCATATCATATGTATGTATCTTATCTGAATTTTATATCTCTTATGAACTCAGCTTGGCTTTAAATCACCAGGCCTCCATATTAACGTCTACAGTCTTCAAGGTACTATAAAATAAAAGAATGAGCAACAAAAAACTGCTGACACCTTTAGGGTGGTAATGAAGAATAAATGGACAAATAAATGTCAAAAAGGCAATTTCATATTTGGGACAATGAATTTTCTGCCCGATTGAAGACAGAATTTCCGAGGGCTGTTCTGGGGTACGTTTCCCAAAAGCACCGTTGCTAACTACGGTAGCAACTTATGTTGTTGGAACTATCCAGTTGCGACGCAACCATTTCCCAAAACCCAAGCTCGAACTATGGAAGTAACTACGTTGGTAAACATTGTCGCAAACATTGTCTTTAAGTGGTATAGTTCGAACTACAGCTCCTGACCTGTGGTTAGAAGCTTAGTTCAAGGTGCTATGTCAGAAGGATGCAGTCGGGGTTGGTTGCAATATCGTGAGTAGGCAAGGAATGTTCGATAATCTTGCTGTTAAAACATATTTCAAGTTTTTTGAAAATACAGTTGTAAAAGTACTTTTAAATGTAGTGTTTGTTGTGTCATGGGCAGGGTTGCATCATTTCTGCAGGTGATTTCTCACAGATTACCCATCTGTTCAAAACAATATAAGTCACCCAAAGGTAAAAGGACAAAGCAGAGCATGAAAAAGACCGGACTTTTAATATTCCCTTCATGTGTATGTGTGTACATTTTTAGGCCTATGAGGAAGATGGGTGTCCTCTAGGCTTCATTATGAACATATATAAGAAGAGAGCATACAATTCATTGAAGTACTGTAATGAATCAATCCCTGATCTGCCATTAAGACAAAGACATTCATGGGATTTGAACCCGTGTCTGTCTCAATAGAAAACCTCCCCAATCTCCCCCATCTATTGCACTGAGCTATTCTGAAGACTTATGGAACAGTGTCGGCTGAGCCATTTATAGTAGTGTTACTGTTGAAGATATTTCCAGATTAAACATATTTCACTGAATGTTTTGTAATCGCTAATAGGTTTTTATTTTTTCTTCTTCTTTTCTTATTGCTATAAAAAAGTTAAATATTTAGGCTAAACAAAATATTCAGTTATATATTATTTAAATTGTTGGTTTTCTTGTTATTGCCAATATATGACTATAATATGAAAATAATAAGTCAGCATAACAATGACACTTAATATTGGGCACAACTGTCGTCTTTAGGCATAATATGACAACTTTTTGTCAGTTTTGCCAGTTTCCCCTGCTATAAAAGTCTGATGAACACATCTGGAAACATGTTAGATCGAACTACTATGTTGGTTTAAACTAAGTTAGTTCAAACCACGGTGGTACCAACAAGGTACGACAGTTTTGGGAAACGGTCATACTTCACACTTCATACATGCTTCGTTAGTTTGACAATGCATCGTACCAAGATAGCTTAATCCTTCCGTCATTGTATGGGAAACGCACCCCTGGTGCGTATCTGAAGCAGGTTCTCTAGTCTGCAGTCAGTCTGCAGTATATAGTTCAGGTCTTTGGGGTCAAATTATCTTAAAATCGTGAGAACTTAAGAGGGCATTGAATTAGCATTGTATTCACTATGTCAAACTCGTGATGGACAGTTTGAAAAAACACTGATGCAGCAGAACCAGAGATGTCGTCTGTTTTATTCAATGCCTTTTTCCTTCCTAAACCATGGCGCCTACATTATCTATAATGCAACTCAAACCACATTTCAGTTGGATATTCACGTGTGCTATTCTAGTAGCAGCTAATGTAACCGCTAGCCTCTAACAGAGGTGAGGAGCAGGCTACAAAAAGGTCTACTAAGCTCACTTCTTTTGAAATCCCCAGATTTTTTTTCTTTCTTAAACTTGTAGTTTTCAGCCACACTGACCCTGACTCAAGTGACATCACTTGAGGCAATTTAAAAGACTCCATGCAGCTCCCTCTGGAGCCGCAGAAGGCTTTATACAACATTTTTCAAATATGTAGCAGCTCTCCCTAACAGCTTTAAATAGTCTTTGATGTGTAAAATTGATGAAGTTCCACTTTAAGTGATTTCAATATTACATGTCTAGCTTAGTAGGAAAACTTGGATGCATAAATATGTGGCTGAATGGTTGAATAGATAACCTGACAGATAGATAGATGGGTGTATGGGATGTTCTTACCCTCCTCTTCAGGAGAATAGACTTCTCTCCACAACAGTCTGTGTTTCAGGTCATCTTTTGGGCCATACAGGTAGGTGTTCAACCCCCAGTGCTGCATCCTGGCACAGAAAGCCATGGACAGAGGAGGCATGGGGAGGGAAAACGTTACTGGAGTGCACCACCACAATGAATTGCGTATGCATCAAGTTTTGACAGTTGCTTTGTAAGAATTTATTTATGTTTTATTTTATGTTTAATTTTGAGCAGTTACCAAGTCCAAAGGTGATCTGGCATTTTCTTGTCCAGAGTTCAAACTGTCACTTTTTATATTATTTCTAAAAGCCTTAGTAAAGGTTTAAAAAGAGCTTTTCAAATGAATTAATCTGTTCTCACATTGCAGCTCACATTTCAATTTGATTTGAAGTCTGTGTAATTCTTTGTTAGTACTGGTACTCGCTGGTAAAATGTATTAATTTTACCCAATTAGGATCTCAGGAATGAAACATTATAAATGAAGTTAAGACAAGAGACCTACAGTGTGTGGGATTTTTGGTTTCTTTCACAGTCAAGAGGGGAAAAAATGGAAAAACAACAAGCAGCAAGAAAATAGATCCAATGTATCGATCGTGGGGCTTCATGGCCGTCTCTGTTACAGGAAATGACCTCCTGAATTAGAAATAGAGCATAGTACTAGAAGTGAAACAATATCTGTATCACACACACACATACACACAAAAATATGAACATTTCGCTCTCAGCTCTTGCCTTCTTTGTCATTTGTAGGTGGACTATGTTCTCATTCCCACCCTGCTTCATTTCCTGGACAGATGGTACATAAGTCGCCTCCACAAAGCTGCAACCTACCTCCCTCAAACGCAGAATCAGATACACACACATGCATTTACATACTGTACACTCACCCACAGCCCTACTCTAAACCAACTTACGCAACACTCAGTGTATGAATTTTGCCCAACACTTGAGTCTAAAACAGACGATCTATAAATAAACCTAGAGCCCACACATTCGGCTGCTGCTACACTGACAACGATTTGGAAGTCAAATTCATCCTCATAGTCCCTCTATAAAACAGCGACGGCCTGTTTCACAAAGCGCTGCCAGTCGCTGCATCTGTACAGGCTACATGCATCAAGCAGCATCTATCATTTGAAAATCAATCATCAATCCATGTGCTATGATGATTTGTCAGTTTGTTTAAGAGCAGTGAAAACATCTTATCTCTGGGGAAGTAGTTGGTTCAAAACTGTTGTGGCAGTGTCAGTAAGACCTGCCTTGGTTTGTTTAGTGAAGATTGAAAGAGACTTGGCTCATGAGCCTGCTGCCTTGATATTTGATTAGTGTTTCATTGAGCGCTTATACTGGATAGAACACTTGATTATGTTGAATGTTGATTTTATACGCTTTGGTCAAAAATCTTTATGTTGTCACGATTCTTGCAAAATACAGCCTTTTATGGCACTACAGTGATATCGCTCCGCACTCTGTGGCCACCAACGAGAGTGTGGTTGTGCTGAACAGCTCCCTGGTGTGAAGGTCTCTGGCATGGAAAAAATATGTTGCTAAATAAAGCGCCATGGGCACAGAAAGATATTCCCTTTGTAAAGGCTAAGAGGACACATACTGTATATTCTGTATTAAGATGACATAATTATACTAATTCTAGTTTAAAGCTAGAGTGTGGGACTTTTCCATAAGTCAATGTCATTCAAGCCTTTGCCGAATGAGTTCACACAATGCAGACTAAGCCTATCACCATCCATTCATCCTTCAAAACAAAGCAGCAGAGTATGGCAGAGTTTTCTTACCACAGAATTTCATAAGTTTTATTGTAGCATTTAAGTGACACATTGTGATCTAAAACTTTTCAATCCTAAGAATAACATTCAATATTTGTTTGTTTGTCTGCAATGGACTGGCGACCTGTCCAGGGTGCACCCCGCCTTTCACCCGATGCCAGCTGGGATCGGTTCCAGCCCCCATCCATGGATGGATGGATTTGTTTGTTTGATTTTTTAAACCCACAAACACGCTAAGACAGATACTGGTCCAACCTAAAGACCGCATGCCCAAACACAAGAAAAGCAATCTAGTTTATGCCGTCCAAAGCAGTGAGGAACGCGTAGACCTGTATATTGCTGAAACGAAACAACCTCTACACAGAAGGGCCAACGCTTCAGGTCAAGACTCAGAAATTTTCTTACATCTGAAGAATAAAGGATACTCTTTTGAGGATCTAGTATGTAGATATATTTTAGAAAACACACAAATATGAACGTCATTGTGACACTAGGGGAAAAGTCAAAGGATCAACATTTATCAGGACCAGGGGTCAATAGGACTTTACTGGGCACCTGAATGTCTGCATATAATTTCATGGCAATACATCCAATAGTTGAGCTCTTTCAGTCTAACTGACTGTTAGACCAACATTGCCGCTAGCATGGCTTAAAACAATATCTATGGAACCAAATGATCTGCATCCCATCTTTGATCCTCTCTCTCCCCGTCCTATCGTCCATGGCTGAGTCTCAGAACTGAGAATGAGCCTGCTCTTTCTCTCAGTTCTGCCTGGCACTGAAATAAGAGGCGTGCAACTGGAATCAGCCCACGGGCGTCTGGTCTGTAGCTCCTGAGCTTACACTGTTCACGTGAAGAAGAAGAACACAACACAAAGACATCCCCTGTGTACAGGATAACAAGATATCACGGACACCTGTGCTCACATACATACAGCACAGTACATGCAACCCTGCAGACACCAGGTGGAAGAGAGCGGTGGCAGACTTACCATTGGAAGAGAACTTTCCTCTGATCCATAGACCAAGGCCTCCCATAGAAACCTGCAGAGGAAAAAAAATAAGTAAATTGGTGCATACATGTTCCTATAAATCTACAGTGTCAGATATACATGATCACTGACATAATCACTTGTAACTGATGTGTTTACTATTATATGCATTAATTGTTTGTGGAAATCACTGTGATCACTGAATATGCACCATGGCATATATCTTATCATGTGGTTCTCTGAACAGTTATTTTGCTCCAAGCTTTGCAGCAATTAATCAAAGACTGCATATTTATCAGCTCCTGGACACTATGAGGACATTGGACACTATGAGGACATTACAGCTACAGTACTGCGTGTATGGACACATAAAAGGATGCAAGCTCCTCCTGTGCTTACTTGGTCACATCCCCTCTGTGTTTGGCAGAGGCATAATTCATCTCCAGCTACACTCTCCACCACTTTCTATTTTTAGAAATGGGAGCATCTCCAGTGTCCCTCTTCCTCCTTTGTGTCTTTTTAATAAGTCTGCAATATGTGTGTGTGTGTGTGTGTGTGTGTGTGTGTGTGTACAGTAAGTGCGAAGTAAATCTGATCCACTCAGAATCGAGTGTTTTCTCCTGCGTGCCCGTCCAGAGAGTGTATTAATGGTGTGCGTGTTTGACATGTGCACCTGTATTTGCCCTGTGGCGTGCTCCCCACCAAGCCAGACCCAATTACTAACTCAGTTGGATACCACCACATGGAAATGAGAAACACATTTGAGGGGTCCCAAGATTTTGTAAAAAAGTGTGTGTGCGTAAATATATTGTCATTGTTATAACCTGTAGGTGTAACCTGCATTATCACCACTGCTAGTGTTGTTATCTCCTCCTGTTCATCATCATCATCATCATCATCACTATCATCACAATTATTCCCATCACCAACATCATCAGTACCCTTCATTGGCGTTTTTTCATTTAAGCCCCCAAATTGTCCTTTTCTTCATTGTTTTCTTTCATTCTCTCATCATCATCTCCATCATCATCACTACTGTCATGTCATCCCAACAAACATCCTCACAGTCTTACCATCATTATCATAATTACCATCTTAATCCTCATATTCACCTTCACCATTATTGCCGTTATCAATATCATCACATCATCCTATTTCCAACATTATCATTGTCACCATCAGCATCATCATCATCATCATCACTACCACCAGCCATTATCCAAAGCATGTCTTTTCCTTAGAGTCAGACATTATTGAGTGCTTTTCATCGCCTGCTCTTTGATCTTCACTTCAACCCTGGCTGATCTGCACCACATCACGTTATAAAGACCTTATTATATTCTAACTACGTCAGTGTTCATACATAGCACCACTCCCACGCCCTCCTTTATCCACAGTAAGCGACAAAACAATGCTAAAATATAGGTCAAACGCTGGTCTATTCAAAATCATCTCCCCGGGGTAAGAAAGCAAAAATCACATGATCTGACAGGAGGTCAGTTATGAAGTCGGCCGCTCTTACCTTCCACCACCCCACAAAGAAACTGCTTCCTCTCCTCCATCCTGTCCTCCCTCCGCTTCCAGTCGGCCCTATCAAGCGAGGGAAGACGAGATGCTCGCCCCGTCAGTCAGCTTAGATACCGGGGATCCTCTTCATGCTTCTCCTCGATCTGCCTCCACCCTCCTCCTCCTCTCCTTCCCTCTACATCGCTGGAGCTCTCGTGCTGCATTCAGGTACTCAGCTGAAGCTTCGGCTTTCGAGTACTTCTAACGCTGATGACAGTAATAAAACTAAATAACAGTGTGACCCTACAAAGGAGCTTGTTTTAAGAGTTTTTTTTCAGCTAAATTATCAGAAAGAAGTGTATACTGTATTCACATACAAAGATAATTTAGCTTACAAAAAAACTGCAGAGCAAATGTGCTAAAATAGAGAGATAACCTGACCGTAAAAATTTAAAGATATAACTCAGAATTGAACAAAAAAAATGTTTTCAATTTCAAAACACTTTATTTATCCCCATGGGGCAATTCAATTCAATTTCAATTCAATTCAATTCAATTCAATTCAATTCAATTTTATTTATATAGCGCCAAATCACAACAACAGTTATCTCACAGCGCTTTTCATAAAAGAGCAGGTCTAGACCGTACTCTATGATGCTATTTACAGAAGCCCAACAGTTCCCACCAAGAGCAAGCACTAGGCGACAGAGGCAAGGAAAAACTTCCTTTTAAGAGGCAGAAACCTCGAGCAGAACCATGGCTCAGGGTGGGCGGCCATCTGCCTCGACCGGTTGGGGTGAGAGAGAGAGAGAGAGAGATGTAAGGAGAGAGAAATGTAAGGAGAGAGAGAGGGGAGGGAGGCAGCCTACACAATATACACACAGAGGTACACACAGTGAAGGTAATGTTGCTATAGACTAAATGAAAAATGGTACAGATATTTATAATAGTGTTAATGGTAACCATCGTAATGTTAATGATTATAATAACAATAATAACAATAAGACTAGCAACAATAGTCGTTGCAGCAGAGGGTGTCGAGCAGGAACACGGGGGCAGCAGGTGACCCGCAGCCACAGCTCCAGACTCCACAGCTCCAGAGCCAGAAAACCTGCAGGAAGTGATAGGAGGAGAGAGACGAGAAAGCACAAGACAACCAGAAAGGGGAGAAGTTGTGTTAGTAACATGCAATAATGGGATGAGGCTGCATACAGAGGGAGAGAAAGTAGAGGAGAGAGGAGCTCAGTGCATTATGGGAAATCCCCCGGCAGTCTAGGCCTATAGCAGCATAACTAAGGGATGGTTCAGGACTCACCTGAGCCAGCCCTAACTATAAGCTTTATCAAAGAGGAAAGTCTTAAGCCTACTCTTAAATGTGGAGATGGTGTCTGCCTCCTGAACCCAAACTGGAACCTGGTTCCACAGGAGAGGAGCTTGATAGCTGAACGCTCTGGCTCCTAGTCTACTTTTGGAGACTCTAGGAACCACAAGTAACCCTGCATTCTGGGAGCGCAGTGCTCTGGTGGGGTAGTAAGGTACTATGAGCTCTTTAAGATAAGATGGTGCCTGACCATTGAGAGCTTTGTAGGTAAGAAGAATGATTTTAAATTCTATTCTGGATTTTACTGGAAGCCAATGCAGAGAAGCTAAAACAGGAGAAATGTGATCTCTTTTCCTGGTTCCTGTCAGAACACGTGCTGCAGCATTCTTACTTTTTCGAGCAGCCTGATAACAAGGAATTGCAGTAATCCAGCCTAGAAGTAACAAATGCATGGACTAGTTTTTCTGCATCATTTTTAGACAGGATGTTCCTGATTTTCGCAATATTACGTAGGTGAAAAAAGGCGGTCCTTGAAAAATGTCCTGATCAAAGATAACTCCAAGATTCCTCACAGTGGTGCTGGAGGCCAAGGCGATGCCATCCAGGGAAACTATATCTTTAGATAATGCGTCACGGAGGTGCTTAGGCCCCAGAGCAATAACTTCAGTTTTATCTGAGTTTAACATGAGAAAATTACAGGTCATCCAGGTTTTAACATCCTGAAGGCACATTTGAATTGCGAGACCCGTAGATTAGTACAAGTTAAATAAAGTCATCTTTCATAATAGACATAACCTAATATATTAATAAATGAATAGACATATATCAATGTTGTCAACAGGTCCAAATCAGCATCACTAAATGAAATAAAATACATTATCAACATAATTAATTCATGTACTGTATAGTTGGGTTGTAGTAAAAATAAATAAATTCAAGACATTATGCAGCCCTCTGCGTGGCAGATGGCTGAGCTCATAGTCCGGTATTGCAAGTATTTAAGGATCACTAAATATTTATTAAAGTATTTATGAATCACTAAATGAGTGTGCGTGTACTTGTATGTTTGAGTGTGTGCAGGGGAGTGAAGGAAGTAGTGATCGGGGTAAGAAGGAGTTAAGGGATGGTTGGGAGTTTAGGAGCTGGACAGCCTTAGGTACAAAGGTTGCCCTTCTCCTCTGAGGTCTGCAGCAGATGTCCTGAGGGGTCCTGTAGAATCCTGCCAGCTAACCTCAGAGTCTGCTGCTCACATACAGTGGAGAGGGCTCTGACTGGAAGTCCTATTATTTTGAAACAGACTTTAGCTGAGTTTTGCAGGCGGTTTCTGCTTTGCAGAGTGATGGAGTGGAACCAGCAAGAGATGGAAAATGTCATAACGCTCTCAATGAAGGAATAGTAGAACATTTTGAGGATGACCTTGCTGACCCCAAATGAGTTGAGCTTCCTCAGGAAATAGCGCCGCTGCTGGCATTTCCTGAGGATCTCCTTCGTGTCTGAATTAAATTTCATCAGATTGTCGAAGCTTGTGCCCAGCTACTTGTGTTCCTCAACAATTTCTACAGACTTCCCATGGATAGTGGAACAGCCTGCCACAGCCAGTTCCATCTGCTTGTTGGAAAAGGTCACTGCCATCTCCTTGGTCTTTTTCATATTGAGTTCTAGACAAGATTTATCACACAATTCCACGAACTCCTGAAGAGCTGAGCTGTGGTGCTGTAGGGAGCCTGAAAGCAAAGATAGGAGAACTGTGTCATCGGCGTACTTTACCAAGTGGCAGTTTGACTGGGCGGACCTACAGTCATCGGTGTAAAGAATAAAAAGCAGAGGTGAAAGGACACAGCCTTGCGGGGAACCAGCTGATGTGTACAGGACATCAGATAATGTGTCATTGACCAGAACTCTCTGTGACCTGTTGGTAAGGAAGTCGATTATCCACAAAATCAGTCTGTTGTCTAGGTAGAAAGTAAAGTTTCTCAGCTAGAATATGTGGCTGCATGATGTTAAATGCCGAGGAGAAATCAGCGAAAAGGAGTCTGGCTGTCGTGTTAGGAGAATCCAGATGTTTATGGATGGTGTCTGTAATGAAAACCTTTGCATCGTCCACCCCTCTACCTGCGCGATAAGCAAACTGAAGTGGGTCCATCTGTGAGTCTGTTATCTTAATAATATGATTTTTGTTGACCCTCTCCATAGCTTTCTTGGCTAGAGAGGTGAGGGCCACTGGCCTGAGGTCGTTCATGATCTTGATAGCACCTTTTTTTGGTATGGGAATAACTGTGGAATCCTTCCACAGCTGAGGGACTGTGCCACCATCCAAAAAACAACAACAAAAACAGTAACCGTAACAGTAAAAACATTAATAATATAATACATTATTAGGCTACTATATTTAATAGCTTGTGCATTAAATGGGGAACACTTTTTTCTGACTTAAATTAAGTAAGCTGTCCGAATAGAGCGGAGTACGGAATCCCTAAGCAGCCATCGATTCATATCTTTATTTAACTCCGTTTTCCCGTGATAACGAGATAATTTTCTCGGGATCTCGAGATAATAAAACAGAAGTTTAACAAAGGGGTTGGCAAGAACGTTTCTTAATGGTAATTTCAAGGTGTATTTCATGTCACTGATTAGCTCAGTGATTAAGGTGCACGACCCAGAGTCTTAAGATTGTGCGTTTAATCCTCATAGAAGATCATCAACTAAAAAAAAAAAAATCTTTTCCATATTCCTCTTCAACAAAGTTGTTATGAAGATGACTGATTCACATGCTCACAATTAATCACGTGCTCGAGTGTGCGCATCCCGGCGATTGGTCTACATACATCAATCTATAAACTTTTTATTTCCCCATCATTCCCAGGCAGAGGAAATTCATCCGCTTCTCAAAGTTTCTGATATAGCCGTCAGGAAATGTGTAGTAAAATGGATTCACCTGAATCTCTTGATAACAACTTTGTTGAAGATAATTATTAAAAAAACACACAAAAGAAGAACAAATAAACTTTGCAAAGAGCAGAGGTAGAACCTGCAACCCTTGGGGTGCAAGTCCTGCACACTACCAACTGAGCTAAATGCTGACTCAGTAAGGTCACTCGAAAATTATCGTAAAGAAATGCATCTGCCCACCCCTGCATTCAGCTGTCACGAGATAATTATCCTGTTATCACGAGAGAGTATATGGGCTGTTAGAGAACTTCCACACTGTTTACAAAGGCCTACTGTTATAACTCCCAGCACTGTTAAGTAGCCTACTTCTGATGCTGCTACTATTTAATTATATAGGCCTTCACATATAAGGTGCATATAGGCTTCTTCGGATAGGCCCCTTTATAATGCTCTAGTCACACTATGCTCACTCCGCCTCACTGTAACAGATCACCTCTGTCTCGCCTAGTGTCAGAACTATGGCGTCTCGTCTTTTCAGTTAAATTATTGTGACTTCTTTTATTAGCACCTCCGCTGATATAACATTAAAGTGCAGCCTATAGTAAAAAGTGTGTTTCATTTTTCAAACATTTTATAATGAGTTCATAGAAAAGCATGTAGGATAAAACAAAACCCAAAGGGAACACTACATTAACAAATGCAACAAATGGACGTCGTTAGGCCTTTTTCAGGGAGGCTGAAGCTGCAGTTGTTAATTAAAGTTACTTGTTTAACTTTAGCCACGCTTACTTGAGGTAAAGGAGAGGGGATATTTTATTTGGCTATGGAAAACAGTAGGCGTGTACTCACTTTTGTGAGATACTGTATATAGTAATTGTTACTCCAAATGTTTTATTCCTTCTGCTATCAGGTTATTAAAGCACAGTAGCCACTTTAAATAGGATCCTTATCAACAGCTTACCTATTTTGTTCCATACAGCATTTCAAATACTCCTTCAATGTTCTACATGAATCAAATATTATTTCACACATATACTGTAGTTAATTCATAAAATAAAAGTAGCTATAATTGGTTCTGTGCTAAAAGTGAAACCTTACCATGAAAATAATGCTGCTTCTTTTCAACTGTTTCTGTAGGCAGCAGTTCTATAAGTTTTCCAATTCACGTCCCTGCTCAGACAAAATGCTGACTTGCTTACTCACACACCTTTCTTTTTTGTGGTTTCAGTGTTTTTTGTTAGATTTTGTTTTTTTTGTTACATAATTCAGATTATACCGGTAGTTGTGAAGGCAGCATCTACCTCTGCTTCCAGCACCACCCGCAGATTTTTGTCGAGATTCAGGAACGGCCTGAGTATCTCAAGGTACGTGCTGGTGCATATGGGACTAAAAGATCAGATATATAACAGGCACAAGGAAGAGCTGGATTTACCAGCAGTCTTAAATAAATTCTAGGATTATGTTGATGTGCAGAAATTAGTTCAGAAAAAAGTGTGTTCTCACATCATTAATCATTTTATTTATTGTAGGTTAAAATAACTACCAGTTAACACGTAAGTTAAGTAACGTTACACGATTACGTAACTTAAATAAAAATATTTAATGTAATACTTTTAGTTTCACACGTGACATGAACACCGGTCTCCTGGTTCAAGTCCGGTTTCTGGCACGCCAACCACCCCATACCCCCCAAACCCCTCCTTCCCAGTCTTTTCTGTTAAATATCATATCCCTACCTTTACTGTCAAAAACTGACAATACAGGGCTTCCCCCACTGCGTTCAACTATGATGCTATAGGGATCCCCAGTGCGTTACAAACATCCACATGTGACTTGGGAGTGAGAACAGGCTGTAAATATCTAAAACTGCTGTTTTGTGTCTGTATTTTTGGCGTTTTTTAGAGATTATACATTTACAGACGGATTGTTAATCTTTTCACACAAATAATATTGAGATAAATCTATCTCTACTGCATACAGTAATGAATATCAATGAATTGCCAACGAGCATGTAACTTAGGAGAAGAATGTGGTATAGCCTACCTGGGTACTTTTCAGGTGTGGAGGTAAGCAGAAGCAGGATGTGCAGCAGGATCACCACCATGCTTATAAAACCTTCTCTAAACAAATCAAAATAAAGCCTACCTGGCAACAACACAAACAGGGTGAGAACTGAACAGACAAGTGGAAAACACATAAAACCAGCATAAGGATGGAGGGTGGTTTGCTGCCTTCACAGATTATTGTGCAGGTGATTTAACCCCTCAGTATGCCTAGTAGCCTACCTTAACATGACATGAACATTTATTTGCCCCGGTACCTCTCTCTGCTATAGCTGGCTTCTTTGTGATACTGCTTTTGCTCACTGAACAAGAGTCTGCCGCTTAGCAGCGAAACAAAAAATTTGAAAAATAAAATGTCGCCCAAGTCAAGATTTATTTAACAAAGATCCAAAATACACAATGTGGTTTTATCTAATGAAATATTCTGCTTCAATCTATATTTGTTGGCATTTAGACTTTTATAAACTACATTTTCACTGTGGTCAAAAAACTGTTTGCTCTCCCGCTTGCTGCACACAAAGGGAGGCACACACCTGTATTAATGGGGCGATTAAAGAAAGTTGATTTAATAAAAACATCCAAACTCATTTACTATGATGAATTACTTTATTGAAATTGAGGATTTTGTTCAAGGAATTTTTATGATCATAAAATCATCATAAAATATGACAACAGACATTCAAAGCTTCATTCAAAAATCTCAGTAGAAGCTTAATACAGCACTAAGTAGGCTAATAGCATATTAGACACAACAGGCTGGACAATGTCATCCATGCAACAGTGACTTTATCACCAGCAGCTCTGCTTTTGTGTTTTTGTTGTTTTTTACACAAATATCATCATAAAAATGTATAATAATGATAAGTGTGTACAGTTTGACACATCAAAAGGTCTTATGAGGACATTTATTTGGCCCTACTCCCAGGACAACATAACTGTGAGGGAGTGGCAGGTGAAATCTTATGGCATACAGTATGTGGACTATCTTCCTCTGAACATAGCATAATGATAATAAAAGATTTAATCATTACTCCATACAGACTAAAGCTTTCTGACAAAAGTATGTTCAGCAGGAATGATTTTGGTATCATTTTATTTCATCTAAAGCAGTGTTTTTGTGTTCGGAGGAGGACCGGAGGCGCTAGAAGCAATATTTTGTAAATGGGGGCGCTGAGGTGCTCTTGGGGCGTGTTTGTTGAGGTCAAAGTTTTAAGGCGAAAGTTTTACGCCAAAGATTAACAACAATACAAGTTTAAACTTTCAACTATTTGCAAAAAACCCTGTGGTCTGCAACATTAAAACCTGCCAGTTTACTTCACTGTGGCTGGACAAGATGGTGTGTGTCATAACTCTTCTTCTCTGTTTCTGTCAGATACTTGTGGCGCATCTCTGTGCTGCCTTCAGGGGAAGTCAGAGTATCATCTGTAAAAGTTTCTCTGAGCAATACTCCATGAATGCCTTTTTATGGCATTGGTTACACATTTACAAGATATAGGATACACAAAATATTATGGATTCTTATTAAATGGTGACGTTAGTCTCGTAATATGACTTTCAAGAGAGTTAGACAGTTATAGTCAATAACTGAATTAAAATGAATTAATGTATTAATGAGGTGAAAAGGCACCACATGCACAGAGGTTAACAGAAGACACAAAAGTGGAGGGAAGACTAAATTATGTGTGTTGACTCAGCATGGATGAGATTAAACAAGTTGATCTACAGGAGGAACAGCCTATTTAAATGCAATTAAGAATGCCTGAGAGCCTTACTGCTAATATTATATTATATCTTTATATTTTGAAATGTCACCTGCAACCTGAATTTTGTGCTTCCATTTATAGAAAGACAAAAATGACACAATTAATTGGAGCAGAAATTTTCAGAATGCAGGAAATAGAGAAAAGTCTTTAGTGCTCAGAATCTTCTGGGGGAGGATCAAGGCCCACACTTACTAAGTTCCCATCCAAGAAAACAGTCTCTGGTTTAACACCCAGTTTCTGGGAAGAACATTCACTTATTAATTAAATATAATTAATACTCACATGGCTTTTTTGTTCCCTGGGAAAGTAATAAATATGTTTTTTGTCATTCAATTATGTGCCTTTTTAAAATGTTTAACAGTAACGACGACCACAATAATATACTGTATTAAAACACAGTAAATGACAAAAGAAACTGCTCTGCACTATGTAGCGTGAGACAAGGGAATATTGACGCACACGGATCGGGTTTAGTCAGACCTGCATAGCTGTCCATCAGTGCATTTCAAATGAAAATGTGATGAAAAGTTTATCTTTTACTTCCTCATTCCTGTAGCAAGGTTGTTTTTGTCACACAAGAGCCTGTTTTTCTTGACCAAAGCGCCTATCTTGCACCCGGTGAAAAGTGGCGCAAGACGCAGCGCAAGTGTGATTTCTAGTTTCCAACCGACGCAGTTGTCATTTTCACGCCAGGTGCCCACCTTGTTTAAATAGCAAATGCACTCGTGCTCATCTGTGCGCCCATGGGAGTGCTGGTGTTAAAATGAGGCGCGGTCAGCCAAATTGTTGGCGCATTTCTATCTTGAGGCAGCAGAAAGCCATTGACCAAAAAACAGGTCTAAAGTCAATGGCGCAGTATTGAACTGTTTTTAGTTATTTTGGAGACGCATTATTCCGCTAAGAGAGGCGCTTTGCGCATTTACGCACGAGGCACAGCAGCGTAACATCATTGATTATTAAAATCTCCCGACACGCAGACAGGATCGGCCAGGATCTAATGTCTATTCATGTTCTGTGTTCTTCTACACATGGAAAAGGTCTCACACACAGTCAAGGTTCATAAGGTGAAAGTGTTTGGAGTGAAGCAGCCCTCCTCCTGATCAATCCTGAGCTCCATCAGAGCGTCTAAATTATTTCAGATGTTAAAAGTTGAATTATTTTTCTTCTGGAGAGTTTAATCTGTCACGTTTATAACTACAGTTTTTTATTTGTTGTGACTTTATTGCGCACATGGAAGCGTTTTAAATGACTGACAGCAGATTCTAATCATGAAAGTAAATCGTTAAAGAAAACACTCATACATCAATAAAACACAAAATAAAGAAGCCAGTGTAGGTGAGAGATGTGACCCACGACCGGTTCATCATATAATAACGCAGCACAGTGGGGATCCAGACGTTTCATACAGCGTCTGTCTGTCTCTCTGTTAACAGACCCCAGTCTGCAGTGAAGTTGAACATTAGGCTTCATGATCAGAGACACTTTTTATATCACGTCCACACCTCTGTCCATATCCTCTCTGCTGTGAGTCTGCAATTATGGTTTTAACAATGCGCCATTATAATAGCAATGCCCCAATGTACAAGCCATCTGGCTTTTAAAGAGAATGGGAGATGGTGTATTGAATGCTACGCCCAAAACACACCCATGACTAATTCACAGACTAAGTACAACCCTTTTGAACCGTGTGCCTGGTGCACTGACTGTTTTTTCCTCCGTTAAACTAACAAAATTGGAGCTAGACACGCCCCAAAAGCACCTGCGCCACGCACTTCACGCCGTGCGCTCACGTCGTTAAAATAGGGCCCTAAATCTTAACTGCCTTCAGTACTTAACGGCAGCTGAGCACCGATAAACATCAAACAACTGAGCTTCTGTACAAGCAGCACACGGTAACTGACAGTCGGGGGCGTCTGAAGTCTTGATATTTTTTATAAGGAGGAGGTGAAAGAGATACTGGTAAGTAAAATGAACAACTTTATCATATTCTGCAGGGAAAGTAATTGGTTATCCATATACTGACACATATCCACGCATGACCTCATATAAAAGGTAAGTGGAGTTGGTTTGCACATTTTAGTAGGAATTCATTAACATGTATGTTTTCAAATGTTTTTTTCCAAAGGTCTGGCTCATGGATTGTGGGCTGATCATCTTTGTGCTCACAGGTTGGTGCCTCTTTTTTGATTATTCTGTTGTTTGTTTGAGCAAGATCACGTTCACTGATGATATCTGGCTCATGGTCAAGGTGTACAGCAGACAAGCCAGTTTCTGACAAGCCAATAGATCTCCCTCCATCCTACACCTATTGAACTAAGAGAAAAAATCCAGAGTGAACACATAGATCAGATAAGTACCCTTTGTCAGTACAGACAATGGTATTTTAATTAAATATATGAACATATGGTCCTGCCCCAGATGCTCAAGTCTAAAGGAAGGAAGCATAATCTAATCAAAGTCAGGCCCAAAGAGTTTCAAGGGAAGAATTATTTTTTATCAGTGCCCCCTCTCTTCTGGGACTGAGCCAGTTGTCTTTATTATTGTAGAATCAACATATTGTACATTATTAAGCAGTCGTCACTCAGTACTGCATATATAGTAAGTATTTCTGCGACAAACTGAGTCAAAGGGTACAACTTATATTACAGAAAATGTTTAAAATGACAAACATATTTGTAGTTGAACTGGTTCTATTTTATTGTCAGTGGTAAACAGTGAACACATTCACTGAGGCAGACTGGAACTTGTTCTGACTCAAGCTGATAGACAAAGTGCGAAGGCACCAGACATTAAATCTAGCAGGACTGTTTGGTTCAGTTTCAGAGAGCACTCATTTTTTCCATGCTCTGTAGTCATGCTACAGTGTACGCTACAAAAATTTCACCAATGAGGAAAATGTATTGTAAAACCTCACATTACAGCTGAAACCACCTGATGCATACACTCAAAAGAATCATAGACTCATTTAGTCATGTCAGCTTACTTCTTCTTTTTAACTCAAATAGCTCTGACAAGTTTTGGATTTTGAACTCAACTGTATGAGTTTTAGAATGTTAAACTTGCATTAATTCATTTTGTTGACTATTTGACACTTTCGTCGTGTTGATTAAACTTACGTATGTAAGTTATCAGTTGAAAAAAAGGTGAGAGTATGAGGATTGCCTAGGTGCTGCGTCTTTTGAGTTTGAGAAAAACATGTACATAATCAACTAATTATTAGGGTTTAGCAAGTACTTGGTTGAAACGAGTATCCGGTACAGATACTTTCTATGAGTATCATCAGAGTAAAATGTGTCAATATCTGTTTTGTCATAAACTATAAATATATGAATATAAAAAAATCAATTACTATTCTCTGAAGCTCTCTGAAGCTCAATTCTGAGGCTGTACAGTAAATGGTTTTCTAATAAATATAGCAAGTTCTGATAGAAATTTCAGGCTTAAATAACTTCCACTTAATACCGCCCACTTATAGACTAAGCCCCGCCCATTCTGAGTACAGATACAGAAAATTTGGTGTTCTTGCTCACCCCTGCTAATCATACACTGCAGATAAGTCATATATTCAAATTCCAACCAAAATATAGACACTTCTGTGGTAAACAAGACTAGTGCCACCAGTGGAAAGGGTTCCAGACAACGGCGTTAAATCCCTTTCAGAAAGGAGGTGACATCTGCTGCTATTTTGAACTTTGACTGCGGCGTGCACAGGCGCCCAGCAAGCTACCCTGCCCCGTCACAAGTCACTGAAGATAATAACACAGTGGTGCTGTTGTTGTGGTCTGTCTTCAAGGCCCTTTATAGATGTAAACTGAAACAAATTTGGAATTTAAATCCCTTAACTTGAAATGGAAAGTAGTATTAATTTGGTTAAATTGCTTTAACTTGAAACTATGAGTCATTTAACTAACATTGGGACAACTAGAATACTGTAGTTATATCCACTTTATGAACTTAAATTTATGAGTTGAAACAAAGGCAATCTTCAAGTTGAGTTATCTGAACTTAAAAATGTGAGTTGAAGGGGTGTAGAATTGTATGTTTGTTAGACAAGTGAAAGCAAGTTTCCTTGAATGGGCAATGTAATATAGATAGTTGTTTTAACTCACAGTATTAAGTTCCAACACCAAATTATCATTAATTAAACAAATTGTATAACGTAACATCATGAGTTGAAACAAAGCTTTTCTTAAAGTTGAGTTTACTCACATTTTTAAAGCAGCAATTGAACTTAAGTTTTTAAGTTGAACCACCTAGATAATTTTTTACAGTGTAGTGCCTCTTCATGTTCACTGTAAAAGAGTCTACACGCTTTATAATAAATAAGTAATAAAAAAATGAAAATTCTTTGTTTCAGGAGCACTGGTCAATGTTGCCTCTGCCCAAACTCGTCAGTACTACTTTGAGAGTACACCACTGAACTGGACTGAAGCTCAGAGCTTCTGCAGACAGGTCTACACTGACCTGGCCACCGTAGAAACCATATCTGACGTCAGTACCATACTCAGCACCACACCGAGCTACAGAGGCAAGTTCTCAATATTGGAAACATATACAGAACATAAACATAATATATAAATATAAACTGTATAATCATATACAAACATAACAGCCAGACAACAACCAAGTTTTTGATAAACTTACAATGATTAGATAAAATAATATAATATGATATAATGGAATGTGAAAGAACAAGAAAGGCCCTCAATAAAAAATAGAGGAGACATAATTTAAGGGATGTTAAGTAAGTTATTTACATTTTAGGTAATTCCGCAGGTTTTTTGATTCCAGCTGTTATAAAGTGAACATCTGCTTCAACAGGCAAAGCTTGGATAGGCCTCTATGATCACAGCTGGAAATGGTCCCTGAGTAACAGCAGCTTCTATGGTGAAGCAGACACGGGGTTTAGAAACTGGGCTCCTGGACGTCCCATCAATCCTTATGGTCAACAGAACTGTGTGCTGCTTCTAAACAATTACTATTACTATTACTATTACAATTACAATAACTTCCTTGGAACATGGATGGACATTAATTGCAACAACTACTACTTATCTGTGTGCTACAATGGTGAGTTTTTTTTATAGCATAAGAATTAACAAAAACCTAAATAGAGCTTCTGCATAGCACATTGTTAATAACTTCTCTTATATTTCCAGGTTCAGTAAATGGCACATCTTCCTTTGTAAAAGTCAACAAATATTTGAAGTGGACTGAAGCTCAGAGATACTGCAGGGAGAATTATGTCGATCTAGCCAGGTACAGTGTGCACTAATGAAGACTCCAACACATACAATAGTTCAGTACTGAACCAACTACTTAACAACTACTATCTGTTCTGTTGATGAAACTCAGATTATTTAGTATTGTGACAGATGATAGGAATCCCAAATGGATTGGATGATCTTCCCTATTGTTTTATTTGATCTTTTTTTAAATTCAAACCTATTGGTGTTAAGGGATTCCCAAAGGGCTTTTTGCATAAACTAACAGGTGTGAAAGTTGTGAAAGAATGTGCAGGACAGATGAGAGGTGATTTAATTGCAATATATACACAAATGAGCAAGCTATTGATATTACAATGTCAACAAGTATATATTTAAGGCAATGGGTCCCTGATAGTGGTGTTAAGGGATTTTTAAGGGCCTTTTTCAGAAACTTACAGGTGTGAAAGTTGTGAGAGGATATCCAGGACAGATTAGAGGTGATTTGGTGCCAATATATTCATAAATGAGCAAGCTATTGAAATTATTCACTTGTAATGTGCAAAATTAAGAATTTAATTCATTTATTTATTTTCATGTTTGTTTACAAACTTACAGGTGTGAAATGTTTGAGGGTGGTCACTAGTTATATTAGCAGTGGTTTGAGATTTTTATGTAGAAAAAAAAAAGTTATTGAAGATTGAAATGGATGTGTTGCAATTTGCAGAAGGTCCCTAACTCCCCCTACAGTGACAGGGGCATTTGACAGACATTCAGTGCATTGCGCTCTGGACTGCATCTTTATCTTCAGTGATTTTGAGGTGATCACAACTGTGAAACTTCTGCCTGAATTAACTCTCCAATATATCCCAAAACTGGGAGAAATAGAGATTTTGACACGGAGGTATTGAAGGTAACAGGCACGAAAACCGACAAATGTTGAATATTAAACTAACCCCGGTTCTGTTGTTGGCCTCTAAAGAATAAAAATGTAACGTTACTTGCTGTGTGAGTCGCAGACAGTTTGTGCCAAAGCAGACATATAGACCACAGTAGTTTCAGTAGGCTATAAAATTGAAACGTTAAAAAGTGAAGCCCTGACTTGCTCTTGGGGACTGCAAGCGGCACTTTATCAGAGGTGCTGAAGTAAACAGGTGAAATTTCTGCCTGATTAGTTTCATTTTCCACCGGCATGAGCACCTCCTCGTCTCATCCAGTTCTGTGTCTGTCAAACGGTCGAGGGGATACTTCCAGCAAATCAGTAACAATGCAGTATAGGGCATGTAGTAAAATATTTTGAATTCTCTTTAAATAGGCTAATGATGTTAGTCTCCTAATATTACTACTTTTTTCTTTACATGTCAGAGAACACAGATAGGGCCTGTGTGTGAGAGATTCTGAATGTGCAGAAAGTTTTGAACATAAGTAGATTAGTTACAGTTAAAGAAAGAAGAAGTTACAGTGTTTCCCATATGTTCAACAACACTGACCGCTAATGTTAGAATATAGCTGGGTTTTCGAGGATAGCATGCTGTATAGTCATTCTGTGGGAAACACTGAATTATGATATAAGTTATTAACAGATGAGCTAGTCAATAACTGAATTAAAAGGGATTAATTTATCACTGAGATGAAAAGGGGCCACAAACACATTTAAATAGGTTACTAGAGCCAAAAGAGGTGGTAAGACTTGTACCGCATTCAGACCAAAATAACTACAACACGATGCAGATTTGTTAAACATATAAATTCATGCTTTGTCAGGTCTGTCAGCAAGACAGCAGGACAACAACTTCTAAAAGTTTGTTTTCTGAATGGAGTTTGGAGCGATCAGGGCTATGCTATGCTAACTTGCGCACAGTAAAGTACAATGATAGCTGGAATAAAGTTACAGACACATTTTTTCTGAAATCACCAGGTAGTTCAACCTCCTCGCTTTCTTTTCTCCCAGCAATGTCCAGTTTTGTCCGTTTTTATAAATATATATAAATATGAAGTTGTACAACGCTAACAACAACACTGGAACCGGATGTGCATGGAGGCTAGCTGCTGAGAAGCTCCAGTGAAGATAAATCAATGTAGAAAGTAAAAAGCTAATTTAATAAAAGTAGTTAACTCTGAGCTCCTCCCGATGTCATTTTCAAAGAGAGCTGATTGGTCAGGTAGGCTTGCACAGAGTTGATCGCTTATCTGGAATATAACCTGCTCTGGAGCAGGTTAGCCGTTTAGCATAAGTTACCATGGCGATCTAACCCTGTAAGAAGTGAACCACCGCTGTGAACCCAGGGTAAATCCTGAAGTTATCTGGATAAGCTCAAATCCTGCTTCGTGGTACAGGCCCCAGCTGCTCCTCTCCACCATGTCTGAGTTCTTCTTTCTTTCTAAACGTAACTAAGTATTGTGATGTCAGATATAGAGTTACAGTGACTTTAATTTAAGTTTAATGTTGCTGCTCTAGAAAAAAAAAACATTTAGTTGTATTTAAAATATTAAATTCTAATTTTATAATTTATTTATACACAACCAGGCAGCTAACATGTACACTTCATTATTTGTTTATTTATCGCAAGTCATATGTCACCTTAAAGGTTCAGTGTGTAAGATTTAATGGCATCTAGTGGCCACTGCCCCCAAACCTTTCAAAGAGCGTAGGACAGCTACGGTGGCTGAACCAGCACAAAAGGTGTCTCTTCTGAGACAGCAGAGAGTAGCCAGTCAAGAAATGAGGTTTTAGGTATATTTATTAAGAAATTATATTTACTTAATTATTCAGTTACTCCATATGTAATTGTGACTTGGCCACTGACAGATAACATGGAAAATGTAAGCCAAGAGTATGAAACACTGTCACTGTTTCTGCACTACAGTCCATTATAAACCACACATTAGATAAAGTTTATACAAACATTGACAAGGGAAACACATTAATTCTTTCTGTGATTATTGACCATCGACCATCAATAGTCTCTGGTCCACTGCCAGATTATGGTGCTTTGATAGCAGCAAAAAATATAAATAAATACTTTGATAGCAGTGCTGAAATAGATCTCAGTCATGACAGCAACAGTTACTCACATCACTTCCTCTTTAGTGGTTTTGCCTACAAAATAAAAGCGTGACTGCAATCTTGTATTTGAAGTTGAACAGAGCTTTTACTTTGAAAAATTCTGAACGACATTAAAAGAGTCTGTAGACTGCTTGACACACCTCTGAAAGAGCCGTCAGTAAACGTGATTCCCCAAAATGTGCTCTGCCTGGAGATACTGGGGAAATGCAAAAGCGTCTGTAGGTTGACGGATACGGATCAAATACTTAAACAAAAACAGTGCAGCACGTGCCCTGATCTGAGAAACATTTGCTGCAGAATCCATTTTTTGAAGAGAGAAAAACAAAGTCTTGTCCCAAGGTGGGATCAAACCCTAAAAGCGTGGTTAACAGATCCTGCACCTTACCAACTGAGCTAACCAAGTTAATATTATGGATTATATTCTCATCAACCATCTAATGGTTACAAATACTGCTCAGACGCAAACCTTATTTGCAGACCCCTGCAGTATATTATTACTATATTGTTCTTCAGAAGTAGAACAAGAACTTAGTGATGAAACGTGCTCTATAGCGCTGTTTGTCAGCTACTGTAGAATAGGGCTGCAACTAGAGACTATTTTCGTAGTCGACTAATCTGTTAATTATTTATTCGATTAGTCGACTAGTCACGATTATTTTTGTCAACTACTAACCCTAATGAAACCATTTAACTAATTAAATATATAATTAGCCTAACTAACTAACGTTACCATTAAGTGAACGAGCTTTACTATTCAGAATGAACACCAGCATCAACGCCAGGCGGAAACAAGGGGAGAAGACAAGACAATGTAGGCTACTCCTATAATTCACAGATTTATTAAATTTAACTGTTTAACAAAGATTTTTGCTTTGGAACTATACAAAATAAAAGCAAATTAAAAGCAAGAACTATAACCACAACTGTACACTAACAATGTAATGTCTATTAGAACAATAAAGCAACAGGCCCCTTTCATAATACTTCTGTAGTTTATTTTTCACAAGTGCTTATACGTTTAAGGCAATAACTCAATTGAGAATGCTCTGTAGGCTACATCATGAGCCAGATGGTCCTTGATGTACTTTAAACCATTACTCATTACTAATAACTTCTTTAAAGCTGGGTCTCCGTCATTGCCAGCGTTGTGTTGGACAGATTTGTGCTCCGGTGTTTGAGAGAGAGAGAGAGACGAGTGAGAGGATGTGCTGCGCGAATGCGCTACGGTGCTGATCTGCAATCAAATACAATTTTAAATAGGCCAAGTAAAAAAAAATAAAACACGAAGATCAGTATGTGGCGTGCCGCCACAAATAAATGAACGTATAGAAAATGCTGCATTTCCTCTTTCTCTGCAGCTCTGTTGTTGCTGCTGCAGTGGTCTGAGTAGGTTGATTAACAGTGTAACTCCAGTCATCTTAAAAGAAACACACACACACACTTCTCATTCATCATTTACTTTTGAAGAGTAATATACTATGACATTTTACTGCAATCAGCTGAATTAATAGAAAAAAACTGTGGAAACTGGACTACAATTTGAGCTTTGTGGGAGTCTGTAGTATAACGGACGTTACCAGCGAGGATTAATAAATAAATAATTGAAGCCTGGACAGAGACTTCATTGCACATTACGTGGTCAACACTTTCTCTCACACACAGCAGCCCACAACTTGCCCTATGTGTGATACTGCAACAAAGTTTAAGTTTTAAAAGCCTGTAAGAAACCAACAAAGACTACTCAAGAAGAGATGCAAATCCGCCCTTTATGGTATCATATTAATTATTAATCATGTTGTAATGACATTCATACAGTGCGTAACATAGTTCGTTTGGAAAATGTGTTTACTTTAGTGTGTTTATCTTATTAATATAATGTACATTTGTGATTAACAATAAATTAATTACTGACCCCCATAGATGCATGATTTTACTGCTTCAATAAGAGCTCAGACCCTCCTTATGGACCGTAACTAGAACCCTGCTGGACTATGTGGACTATCAAACTGTACAATCCGTAAAAATGAACACACATGCAATACAGCATATACTTGCATCGATAATTTTGTAAGTATCCACTTTTTAAAAATGAATGGAGACAATAGCATACTGTAATAATACTTTTTCTTTATTTACTGTACACACACAGATTACGAAGTTAGAAAAGGAGTTGGCAGCAGTGACTGATTTGCATGATCCAAAACATTTTTAAAAAGTCTGAATGCATGGGTCTTGGCATGTCAAAATATCTATCAATATTTATACATCTAAATCATAATCACGCAAGTTAGGATATGCCAACAGTGGCTGTGGTGAGGAGTATTTCGATAACTGTTTAAATAACCGTATCTCACTGCTCCAAAACAGCTGATTCAAACTATCAACTCCTTATGAATCCTGAAGCTGCTTCAATCAGCTGAGTTGAAGCAGGGAGAGATTAAATCCTGCAGGGGGTAACTTTCTTCAGGAAAGGGTTGGAAAACATTGTCGTATTACATAAACTTCAATTCAGCTAAGATCAATCCATACAGCCAGCAAAGGTTGTACCACAGGTTTTTCCATGGCTAGAATTTGGTTGTGGCTCCATCGGGCTTTATAGAACCGTGATAGAGAAAGACCAAGAGGTGAATTTGCATTATACTTTGTCAATTAGAGCAAGCCAGGCAGCCTTCTGTGTTTGAAAACTGCGCTGTTTTTTTTTAAATCGCCCACTAGAGGGCTGCAGCGCCGCAATAACCAACCTAGTTAAAATGAACAAATTGACACAAAAAAAGATTAGTTCATTTTAATGAACGAGATTTGATGACTCGAGTCTTTCAAAAGAGTGACTTTTCCCATCACTAGTAAAAAACATGTCAGTATTCAATTGCTACTCCTAAATCCATCCATTTTCACAATCTTTCCTGAGTATACAACCAGACCAGCCATATATACAGTATGAATATATATTATAATTACCATTATATGTCTAATTATTAAATGCTTATTCATACAGTAGCTTAATGTCCCTATCCATGAGTAAAATCTAAAATCTATTAACATCAGATTTGCAATATATTGAAGTATTAAAAGTTTGACACACTATATGAATAGTACAGGGCCCACACTGGTGGGGGGCCTCTACATAAACTATGAAGTTTAGCTCAGCTGATTATAATGGACAAGAACTAACAACAGCGGAATATAACGATATGCTGTACTGGGAGCTCTTATCAAATGAAATCTCTTCACACATGGTTTCAATGGTAAACCCCCACAAGAACGAAAATTACCAACAAAAACACTAGATTCTTAGGAGACACATTTTAAGTAACATTTGTATTTCAAACAAATGGCAAACTTATTAGCACATTTTAACAAAACTCCCTTCACCCTCATGCATCATGGGAGTTCTGAGGGAGGGGCGTAGGCTGAGTGTGGACAGCGGATTATTTACGGCGTCAACTTCCACTGGAAGCCTCTCAGAAGCATTTCAGCAGCGGAGAGTGTAACCTGCCCCACGTTAATGATTTGTTTTTAATTGTCCTTTTTGTGCTTCTACTACATTCTTCAAAGCTCTCTGTGGATCGCTTTCGTTTCTCGTCTTGTATCTAGCAACTACCACAGGGAGCATTTCAGAATAAGAGCGTTTTACCTGCCGGACTTTGTCGACACGTTTAGATTTTGTTGATTTGGTAATTAGTGCTTGCTTTTTGTGCGTCTACTATGATTAAGTAGGCTACGTAAAAATATTATTTTTGTCTGATTTAACTGTGTTTATTGTTGATTGGAAGTCTGTAACGGTATTTTATTTTGAAAATTTATCGTTTCTCTGCCGTTTCTGCGTCTCACTTCCTGCCCGGTTCATCTGCGCTGTGCTGCTTGATACTGGGACGCTTCCTTGACGCACTCAGTCCATGGACGCACTGCAGCACTTCTGGTGTAACGCACGACATGGGGTCATGTAAACTTGGTTAATATGACCTTGTAGTAGGTGGGCCCACAATGAAGCTCCGCCCCCACTGTGCTGAGAGTCTAGCTCAGCCTCTAACTATAGCACAACATCACAGCGCTGTAATAACGTTATGCTTTATTAAATGTCACATAATTAACAAAATAGATAATGTCAGTGCAGTGACTGTTACCTGACAGCTGGCTTGCCTCTCATTCTCCGGTGCTGGTAGTAACTCAGGCTGCTGAATGAACAAAAGACTCCGAGGACTCATGTGAGAACAAATAGTTCATTCCCGCTCCACCGTGGCCGAGCTGTCACATGACAAATTAATTACTCAAACCTAGGCTGTTTCTTTAATCTGCGTTATTGTCTGTACTTGTGTTCTTGTGGACTTGTGAAACGTCATCAGTCGCATATATATGTATGTGTGTGTATATATATATATATATATTGTTGTGAACTCAACCAGACGCACTTCAAAGAAGGTCAGATGGTGTCAAAAGAGGGAGGGAAGTTTCCCTCCCCGAGAGTTGACCTTTTTCACATGTAAAACCCAGAGACATCGCCTGGTGTTGGTAAGGACCGAAAAAGACTCAATCAGACAATGAATCGCTTAAGGATTGTGTATTCAAATAGCCTTAGTGAACCTTTCTAGCCGTAAAGGTGTCACTAAAGACAGTCCACAGGACAGGAAAAGGGGCGATCTGACCCCTTCTCCCTCCAGCAGGTCACCTCCAGCCTCAATCTGACTCTTTTCTCCCCACAGAACGGCTGAGCCATAAACCACCAATTCATTCTCTGATAACCTGTGCGATAAGCCAGGAATGCAGAGAAGAAAGACCATAAAAACCCCTGTTACTCGAACCAAGCAAGGTTCCAGTATAACTGTGTTTATTCTGTTTAAATAATAACCTTGCTAAGTGAGCAGCGGTGTTAGCCTCTGAGTTTAGTAAGTAATAACCCTGTTGTTATCCTTTTAGTGATGTTTGAAGACTAGCAGACCCATAAGAAAGTAATCTTGAACTAGTTTTCTAACCTCTTTCTGTGTTGTCTTAAGTCATTCCTGTTACTCCCTAGTAATTACTGTCTATTCAATGCTAACTAATGCTTTAGTTAAATGTTTCATATACAATTTCTTACTAAATTATCCATTGAAACGCTCATAGGCATCACCAGCCTCTCAGTTAAAGTGGAATGTCTACATGTGTGACCCGAGCGCCACCAAGGGGACAAGAAAGGTATAACACGCAAGTGTTTAAAACTCGGCTTCCACTGACAGAATTGTTAAGTAGGCCTAACTATCACCATGTAATTGCATAAACGAAATTTTACTGTCATGGTTACATCTAAATTGTCTCATGAGTTAAAACCAGTAACCAGCAAGTATACTGAAGACATGTAATCAAGGTTTGTTTACGTTTTATATAACCATTATAACCTTTTTCCATAGTGTTTAGCCTTGTTTTAACTGTCTTTATCCGAATGTTTAGAACTAAGTATTTTTCCAAATGTCGATATTGTGGAGAGAGAGATCAAAGAGAAATACGCGCGACGTATATTTCTTTATCCCAAAAAGTTAACACCTTAGCGACGTTTGGGAGACCATCCCCAAAATTGACGTCACTACCTAGCGGGATCAATAAAAAGGACCTGCGGTCTTTTGTTCCAGCTTCTTCTTGCCTCTTCAAAACTCTTCGTTTAAACTTTCTTGAAACTAAACGTATACGTTCTCTTAACTTCCTTTACTTTTGAAATTCCGATATTTTTGTTTCGTACTTAAATCTCCTTCAGACGAGCTGAGAAAGCTACGACCCTGAATTCCAAATTTCTCAGCGGGAGATTTGATTTTCTTTATTTGGTTTGGAGCTGCCTGTTTAACCTCAGCAACATTAAATAGCCGATATTCCCGAGGCCTCGCGAACCTACGGTGAATGTGTGAGTTTATTTGATTTTGTTGTTGCAACCTCATCCGACCGTTGTGAGCAACTTTGGACCAGAAACTCAGAAGCCTTCATTTATGGCCTTGAATAAATGAAACCACGGCTCTGACGACAGAACCCTGAGTGGCCCTATAGCGACACCAAACGAACTGAGATCAGAGCAAAAGCCTTGGCTGACAGCCCGTTGCTGCAAGCGCTTCCCACAAGAGGACTCCGGACCCAATCCACCGGTTTCAACCCAACTTGAAAACGCCACTGGGGTCGGGCCAGAACCGACTTCCCGAGCCAACCGGCAGTCGAGCCTCGCCACGGGACCTGCGGCAACGGTAGGGCAAAACAACAACTCGTTGGTGTTCTATGGGCTCCATCCACAGTTAATAACCCTTAGATTAGACAAATTAAATCTGCAACCCAATTTCGGTCATTCGTTCCCTCATACTCGTAGAATTCTCTCCCTCTACAATAAACTGAAACTCCATCGAACCTTACATAGGCTACCCTGTTTTAGTACCTCCTTGTTGTCATATTAACTGTTATCCCTGTAATATCACCACATTTACCCACAATTGTAACCTCTTCTGTTAATAAATTCACTTTGAGCACAGCGATGTATGTGTGTGTGTTATTCAGAATCTAGAGTCCCTATACACAGAACTTACGCTCAGATCTGAGACTGACTGATTGACCTTACGATTTCAGAATAACAACTAATGAATTAACCGAACTCGGTATAATTCTCAGGCTATACTCAAGGACCTAAAGCCTTGGGCGGACAAGCAAATCTTTAGGTGGTGCTCCTAATTTCGAGGTATAAATTGATATTCCTGGAAATATTAATTTTCATAACTGTATTAAAATTGATATTCCCGGAAATATTAATTTTCATAACTGTATTAAAATTTTACGTAGCCGAGATCTGCTACAATATGTGTGTGTATATATATATATATATATGTTTAGCCTATTGATTTTTGGATTTTGAGAAATTTTGGACCTGGGTTTTTTTAGAACTGGGTATCGATCTCCATCCCTAGTAAGGCCTATAGTGTCTTAGAAACCTTAGTTGACCCTTCGCTAAGCCACACTCCCTTAGTTACTGTTGGACATGTCCGACTTTTATCACGGTGCTGCCACTGTCTATTGCTTCATTCCCTGGAGAAATATTGTCTAATTTTTGGAAAAGGCGAACTCGGAAGGAAGCAGACTGTTTTGGAGTTGCATTGCATTTGAAGGTTGTTTTCAGGCTGTCAAACTGACACAAACTGACATGAAAAAAGCCTTGTGAACCCCCGTATTACCTATTACCTGAATATTGAGAAAGATGACTATTGAGAAATGACTCCTTTTGCACACGAGTCAATGGAGCGCAGCCGTGAAAGTGTCCAACCTCAGTTAGAACGAGTCCTTTACTGCGCTGTGATTGGTCAGCTGCGTATTTGGGCCGTGGCTTAGCGAAGGGTCAATTGTAAGATGATTACGTTGCACTGATTTTGAGATGTTAATTAACAGCTACGTTGTCCAGGTGGCTGAACACTTTACCAAATCATTAACTAATCACATAAACTACAATATAATATAATATTTATTATATATATATAACACTCACTAACAATGCAATGCAGTGTCTGATTTTTTTCCTGTTTTTCTCACAGTATACGAAATCTGGCAGAAAATGACGCCATCACAAAGCTGGCAGCTGGGGATTCAGTGTGGATCGGTCTGTACTGGGAACAACTGTGGTCTGATGGGAGCCCCTCTCTGTTTCAAAACTGGGCCGGTGGGCAACCAGACAGTCCAGAGCAGTGTGTCACCACAATGTTCAGAAACTCAGGACTGTGGTCAGATGATAACTGCTCCCTCACTTTCCCGTTCATCTGTTACTCAACAAGTAATGCATCTTATTTTTACTCACATAGTTTAATTGTTGCATTAAGGCAATTTATGTTATATATTAGCAAATATAGATCTTACCTTTAAGATCAGATTCACACTGAATTTAAATTTGTGTACATGTCTGTTGAAGCAGAAACAAGAATGTTCTTTTATTTTTACTGTACTTCTGCATGTCAGGCTAAATGCTGTATACAGCAGATAAACTTGCAGAATTCTAGTGATTTTATAAGCAGCACATAAAAGTTACGGTCCTAAAGATATGGCTTTCATTTCTGTAAGGTGAATGTTTGAAATCTATAAAAAGACAACCAAAAAAACCTCCAAAATCAAGTAAAATATAATGAATACTCTCGTTACAGAAATCTTCTATGGAAATGAATGTTTCAGAACAAGAAAAACAACAAATACCATACACATTAAAATGTGTAGCTTACTGAAATGTGTCCCATCAGTGTAATACTGTTTAAACTGAGAACATACAGAAGATTGAACCTACTGTACAAGAGTAAATCAGTTAACTGATATGCAAGTGGTGGTGATGGATCATTACTGGGAATTATGTCAGTGATTGTGTCAACATGTTGCACCAAATTACATTGTGTGTGTTGCATCAAACAATCTGATGAATATAAAATCTTTTTAGTGTGACTGTGTAAAACTAAATGTATTTTTCTAACATCCTCCATCTTTACTTCAAATCGTGTACTGTATTGGCCAACATATGAAACTCCTTTATTTCCCCATAGTTATCCAACTTAAAGTGCTATGAATTTTTAATTCTTCATTTATTGTTCATTATATATATATATATATAAAGACCTGCCCTCAATTGGCAACGACTTATCTCTAAACTCAGGAACCTTAGAAACAGCTGTAGAACCAGATATATGTTTAGACTGTTTTGCTTCCCTCAATCTTTACCAACTAACTCAAATTATTTCTTCATCTAAACCATCAACCTGCCTCTTTGACCCCATCCCGACTAGCTTGCTTAAAGATGTTTTACCCTTAGTCAGCACTTCTATACTACATATGATCAATCTATCTCTATCAACAGGCTATGTACCACAGTACTTTAAAGTAGCTGTAATTAAACCTCTTCTGAAAAAGCCCAAACTTGATCCGGATGTTTTAGCCAACTATAGACCTATATCTAACCTTCCATTTCTCTCTAAGGTCCTGGAGAAAGCAGTTGCTAAACAGCTGTGTGACTTTCTCCAGAGCAATATTTTATTTGAGGATTTTCAGTCAGGATTTAGAGCTCATCATAGCAGAGAGACAGCACTGGTGAAAATAACTAACGACCTCTTTATTGCATCAGACAAAGGACTTGTCTCTGTACTGGTTTTATTAGATCTTAGTGCTGCATTTGATACCATTGACCATCAGATCCTATTGCAGAGACTGGAACATTTCATTTGCATTAAAGAAACCGCTCTAAGCTGGTTTAAGTCCTATTTATCAGATCGATTTCAGTTTGTACATGTTAACGATGAGTCCTCCATGCGTGCCAAAGTTAGTCATGGAGTTCCTCAAGGATTTGTCCTCGGACCAATCCTCTTCACTTTATATATGCTTCCTTTAGGCAATATAATCAAGAAATATCCCATAAGCTTTCATTGTTATGCCGATGATATTCAGTTATATCTATCGATCAAACCAGATGAAACTCATCAGTTAGCTAAACTTCAAATGTGCCTTCAGGATGTTAAAACCTGGATGACCTGTAATTTTCTAATGTTAAACTCAGATAAAACTGAAGTTATTGTTCTGGGGCCTAAGCACCTCCGTGACGCATTATCTAAAGATATAGTTTCCCTTGATGGCATCGCCCTGGCCTCCAGCACCACTGTGAGGAATCTAGGAGTTATCTTTGATCAGGACATGTCGTTTAAGTCTCACATTAAGCAAATTTCAAGGACCGCCTTTTTTCACCTACGTAATATTGCGAAAATCAGGAACATCCTGTCTAAAAATGATGCAGAAAAACTAGTCCATGCATTTGTTAGTTCTTGCCTCTGTCGCCTAGTGCTTGCTCTTGGTGGGAACTGTTGAGCTTCTGTAAATAGCATCATAGAGTATGGTCTAGACCTCCTCTTTTATGAAAAGCGCTGTGAGATAACTGTTGTTGTGATTTGGCGCTATATAAATAAAACCGAATTCAATTGAATTGAATTGAATATGTCCTATGAAATGAACGCTGTGATGTGTTTAGGTGACATTCTTGCTAATACAAACGTGTGTCTTAAATAATTGTTTCTCTCATAGCCACCATTAAGTTTTGTAAAGAAAAGATACAAAGTGGATCAACCTGAACAGCCATATAGAGCATGAATAAATATTTAAGCAAAGTTGTTTGTTGATAAATTCATTCCCTTCTCTTCTTCTGTCTCAGCTCCTCCAAAAACCGAAGACTTCAGATCAATAGGACAAAATGAGTCCAGTATCACTCTGCAGTGGAATAAAGTGAACAACAACTTCAGCTTTATTCTCCAGTTTAATGATGCAGAGATCAACATCACTGCACCAGATGGAGATGGACCAGTAACTCACACAGTCTCATCTCTCACTGCTGCAACTGAATACACATTCACTCTCTTCTCTGTGTTTGAGGACATCAGAAGCAGCGGAGTAAACATTACTGCAGTTACCGGTAATATATGTCACTTTATTTCTATGCTCTGTATCTGCTTAGCGAGCCATCATCTGCTTTTCAGAGCACCAGTGTAAAACTAAGACGTATCTACTGGGTATAATATTCATTAAAGGAATATGCTTTAACAACATGCACTTTATTGCATGTTAATTTAACTCAGCATTGTTTAGGCCAACACTGTAAAATCCTTTTTATATTGAGAATAATTTATTTTTAAACTTTTGGTGCATTGTAATTATTCATTTATAGTGGAGTACATCTCTGTTGTCATTTAAAGTATGATGGATATGACTACAGAATGTGACATCTGGATCCAGAAAAAAAACATTCATACTCAGTAATACAAAGAATTGTTTCACTCGCTCTGTTCCTGACAGACAGCTTTAGTTTGTATTTATGTGAGGAAACAAAATGAACCATCTGAAACTGTCAGAGAGAACACTGTTACTTTTACTGACTGTCGTTTGTTAATACATGTTTAATTGCTCTGTTTGTCTCTCTCAGCTCCTCCAAACGCAGAAAACTTCAGACCAACAAGACAAGATGTCACCAGTATCACTCTGCAGTGGAACAAAGTGAACAACAGCGACAGCTTTATTCTCCAGTTTAATGGTGCTGAGATCGACATCACTGCACCAGATGGAGATGGACCAGTAACTTACACAGTCTCATCTCTCACTCCTGAAACTAGATACACATTCACTCTCTTCTCTGTGTTTGAGAACGTCAGAAGCAGTGGAGTGAGCATTACTGCAGTTACTGGTAAGATATTTGACTTCATTAATATGTATTTAACCAGGAATAACATTTTTCTTTTTGCAACTTTGGAAGCAACTGAACAGTTAATAGTAATTTACCAGCAGTAGTAGTTTAACCTTGTTACATTTGAACATTTTTCTTATTCCTTCTTCGTGTAATTAACTTCATGTTTTCTTTTCTTCTTGTTTTATTTCTGAGCACCTCTAAAACGACAATGTTAACATAACGTTACCTTGTCAGTCCTTGTTATTATTTTTACTTATTTTCGTTTTTGTATAAATTCAAAATGTATGCTTCATTTTATGTCCAACTATGATATATGATGAAACTGAAGTTTGTCTGTTTGATTTTAAAGAGATATTAGCAAATTATCAATACATCTTAGAATATTCTTCTTGCCATGTAATCAGACATCTTCCTAAAACATTTCTGACTCAGTACTGCATATATAGTAAGTGTTTCTCTGATAAACTGAGACAATACAGAAAATCCTGAAAACATATTTGTAATTGAACTGGTTCTTTTTTTATTGTCAGTGGTAAACAGTGAACACCAATTTACTGAGGCAGGCTGAAACTTGATCAGTCTCAAGCTGATAGACAAAGTGTTTAGGCACTAAACATTAAATCCAGCAGGGCTGTTTAGTTCAGTTTGGTGAAGCATCCATTGTTTCCAGGCTCTGTAGTCAGGATACAGTGACTGCTGCGATCATACAAAAATCTCACCAACGACTGAATTGTATTGTAAAACCCCACAGTACAGCTGAACTCAAATAAATATGCTTTTTTTTAGGAAATCGTCAGTACTACTTTGAGAGTACGCCACTGAACTGGACTGCAGCTCAGAGCTTCTGCAGACGGATCTACACTGACCTGGCTACCATAGAAACCTATACTGACGTCAATTCTGTACTCTACTACAGCTCATCAAGCTACAGAGGCAAGAAATTACACACTGTGCATAACATTAACATAGTGTATATATATATATATATACTGAATCATACGTACAACCACCAAGTTTTTGATAAGCTTACTATGATTAGATAAAATTATAAAATATTATAATGTGGAATGTGAAAGAACAACAATGAAAAATAGAGGAGACATAATTTAAGGGATGTTCAGTAAAGTTAATCACAATTTAATTCAATTCAGCAACTATTTTAATTCCAGCTGTTATATAATGAACATCTGTTTGAACAGGCAAGGCTTGGATAGGCCTCTACGGTGGGGGGCTGGAGATGGTCCCTGAGTAACAGCAGCTTCTATGGTGAAGGAGAGACAGTGTTTAGAAACTGGGCCCCTGGATATCCCTACAATTCTTATGGACAACAGAACTGTGTGATGCTTCAAAGCTTTTACTATTACTATTACTACTTCAATAACTACAATGGAAAGTGGTTGGACGTTGATTGCAACTACCAATTCTTCTCTGTGTGCTACAACGGTGAGTTTTCTTATAGTGTAAGAATTAACAAAGGGCTAAATAGATCTTCTGCATAGCACATTGTTAATAAATTCTCTCAATATATTTCCAGGTTCAGTAAATGGCAAATCATCCTTTGTAAAAGTCAACACACCTTTGAATTGGATTCAAGCTCAGAGATACTGCAGGGAGAATTACGTCGATCTAGCCAGGTACAGTGTGCATTGATGAAGACTCCAACACATACAATAGTTCAGTACTGAACCAACTACTTAACAACTACTATCTGTTGATGAAACTTGGCTTATTCAGTATTCTAACAGTTGATAGGAATCCCAAAAGCATTGGATGATCTTCCCAATTGTTTTATTTTTCCATGTCCAAATGTTGTATTTGATCCTTTGTGTCATTTGAATCCTTCCTGTTTTTGTTGATTTATTATTAATGTTTTATTATAGTTTTATAGTTATATATTTTTCATTGTTAGTTTTACAGATTTATGGCACTTGTAGCTGAGTCATGTAGTATGATAATTATGATGATGATCATTGTGATGATTACAAACCATATTAGTGACAGAAGTATTGGGCTGATTGTATATCTTAATTGTAAGATGATTATTCTGCACTGACTTTAAGATGCTAATTAACAGCTAAGTTGTCCAGGTGACTGAACACGTTACCAAATCCTTAAATAACCACATAAGCTATAATATTATATATGATGCACTGCAGTGTGATTATTTATTTTTTTTTTTGTCTGTTATGTTTTACCTCTTCAATTATTCTCCACCCACCCATGATGTGTATATGCTACTGTTTCTCTCACAGTGTGCGAAATCTGGCAGAAAATTTTGCCATTGCAAAGTTGGCAGCTTCTGACTCTGTGTGGATCGGTCTGCACCAGGAACAATTGTGGTCTGATGGGAGCCCCTCTGTGTTTCAATACTGGGCCAGTGGGCAACCAGACAGCACAGGGCAGTGTGTCACCACAGCGTTCAGAAACTCAGGACGGTGGTCAGATGATAACTGCTCCCTCTCTTTACCGTTCATCTGTTACTCAACAAGTAATGCATCTTATTTCTACTCACATACTGTATAAAGATTATTTTTTGCATTAAGTCAGTTTAGTTATATACAGTATCTCACAAAAGTGAGTACATGTACGCTGGGTTAACATTAAAATCTATAGCTTAATGAAATGTGTCTCAAATGTATAATACTGTTTAAATTAAGAACATACAGTAGAGTGAACCTACTGTACAATAGTAAATCAGTTAACTGCATCAATAAAGTGGTGGTGGTGGATCATCGTGGGCTGTGCGGTGGTGCAGTGGTTAGCACTGTCGCCTCACAGCAAAAAGGTTGTGGGTTCAAACCCCAGTTGCCCTGGCCTTTCTGTGTTTCGAAGTTTGCATGTTCTCTCCGGGTGCTCCGGCTTCCATCCAAAGACATGCAGGCTAGGTTAATTGGTCTCTGAAAGTATCCTTAGAGTGTGAATGGTTGCTTGTGGCCCTGACGACCTGTCCAGGGTGTACCTTGCCCACCCAATGTCAGCTGGGATTGGCTCCAACCCAATCGGAAGGTCGGCCTTGGTGGCTGTTCTGCCAGTGTGTGAACGCGTGTTCAACTGGGAACTGTTTTAGCACTTAGGCTCAGTGAATGAATGTGTGTGAATGATGACTGCAGATGTAGTGTAAAAGCGCTTTGAAAAGACTAGAAAGATGCTATAAAAATACGGAGCATTTACATTTCAAAATGCCACCTGTTGAAGCCATAGTAGGTGATTGGTAGCCTATTATTATTTTTATTAATGTAATGTTTTGAACAAGCAAGGTGATCTCGTTATTATTATTTTTGTTTCTAATAACATAGAAGTTATAGAAGTATTGTAAATTGTATCAGAACCTAATAGTTCATCCTCACAGGTAGTATTATACGGGGAAAGACTACAGCTTGCAAATTCTTTTCATATTTGAATGAGAGAGGAGGAGTGAAATAGTTTAGTGTCCAAATATGTTGTGGGAAACAAATTTAAGGTAATTTTAAAATAAAGTATCAAAACTAAGCTACATTAAAGACTCAAACAGAGGAAAAGAGAGGCTGCACATCCAGCCGATCAAACCAACCACACCTGAAGCAGTTGCAGCTGCTGCCGGAGGCTCCTGAGTAAAATCACTGCTGCGCGACAAAAGCGTTTAATTGATGTGAAGGAATGCAGTGATCAATCGGTGACAAGTGATGTGAATAGCAAATAAATGTACAGAAGAAGAAGAAGAAGTGTTAAATGATACCAGAAGATGAAACCAATGGAGATCCAAGCTTGTGGTGATAAAATTGCAAAATCACGCATGGCGCGTACAGACCTTTTTTATACAGTTTATGGTGCAGGCACATAAGGGGAAAAAAGGTGTGCTCTTGTCTTTTTTCTGTGTGTTGCTTGCGTGTTTGGCTGCAAGCAAAACTATACAAATAGTATTTTTTTGACTGGAGACATTTCGATTTTACTTGATACTGGGCTGTTTCGGTCGATAACATGGTATCAGGTAACAGGTATCGAGTAGGGATACCCATCCCTATTAAATCTAAACTGTATTTTGCTTGTCCTTCTTTACTTGAAATCATGTACTGTATTGGCCAACATACTGAACTCCTTAATTTCCCCATAGTTGTTCAACTTTAAGCCCTAAGAATTTTTAATTCTTCATTTAGTGTTCATTATATATGTCCTGTGAAACTCATACCATAATTTGTTTAGGTGACATTCTTGCTAATACAAATGTGTGTCTTAAATAATTGTTTCTCTCATAGCTACCATAAGATAGAAAATGGATCAACCTTAAAATCCAGATGGAACATGAATAAATATTCAAGCAATTCATTCCCTTCTCTTCTTCTGTCTCAGCTCCTCCAAAAACCGAAGACTTCAGAGCAATACAGCAAGCTGAGTCCAGTATCACTCTGCAGTGGAATAAAGTGAACAACAGCTTCAGCTTCATTCTCCAGTTTAATGGTGCAGAGATCAACATCAATGCACCAGATGGAGATGGACCAGTAACTTACACAGTCTATTATCTCACTGCTGCAGCTGAATACACATTCACTCTCTTCTCTGTGTTTGAGAACGTCAGAAGCAGTGGAGTGAACATTACTGCAGTTACCGGTAATATATGTCACTTTATTTCTATGCTCTGTATCTGCTTAGCGAGCCATCATCTGCTTTTCAAAGCACCAGTGTAAAACTAAAATAATGTTTACATTAAGAATGATTTCTTTTTAAACTTTTGTTGCATTGTAATTATTCATTTATAGTGGAGTACATCTCTGTTGTCATATAAAGTATGATGGATATGACTACAGAATGTGACATCTGGATCCATAAAAAAACATTCATACTCAGTAATACAAAGAATTGTTTCTCGCTCTGTTCCTGACAGACAGCTTTAGTTTGTATTAATATGGAGATACAAAATGAACCATCTTTAACTGTCAGAGGGAACGTTGTCACTTTGTTAATATAGCTTTCACTACTCTGTTTGTCTTTTTCAGCTCCTCCAAACGCATACAACTTCATTTCAACAGCACAAGATGAGACCAGTATCACTCTGCAGTGGAATAAAGTGAACAACCTCAGCTATATTCTCCAGTTTAATGGTGCAGAGATCGACATCACTGCACCAGATGGAGATGGACCAGTAACTTACACAGTCTCATCTCTCACTCCTGGAACTACATACGTATTCACTCTCTTCTCTGTGTTTGAGAACGCCAGAAGCAGTGGAGTATACCTTATTGCAGTCACTGGTAAGATGTTTGACTTCATGTGTATTTAACCTGGTTAAAAATTTTCATCTTATAACTTGGGAAGCAACTGTACAGTTAATAGTACTACAGCAGTAGTACTTTTTCCTTGTTACATTTGAACATTTTTCTTATTCCTCCTTCATGTAATTAATTAACTTGATGTTGTATTTTCTTTTTTCATGTTGTTCTGAGCACAATGTTAACATAACATTGTCATTATTTTTTACTTATTTAGTTTTTTGTATAAATTTAAAATTATTGCTGGGCAACAATTAAGCATTTTAATCGCTATTAATTGAATGATTTTCTGCTATTAATCTCATTGTTATGTGCAAAATTTAATAATAAATTCTAAAGCAGTGTATTTTAATTTAAATGTAATACTATATACATAGAAGTGCAATAACATGTGGTTTGCAAACACTTTCAACAAACAAGGTGCTTTTTACCAGCAGTATTCCCTTTACACAGTAGCAATAAAATATTTCTTTTAAATCTCAACTTAAACATTAATGTAATCAAATCAAATATCAAACCAAAGCTATTTGCCCCTGCCGGGGCATTACCTTTTATCTAGCTTGTTAAAACAAGTTACCATCAGAGTTCAGAGCCATAATCATAACGTCATAACAGGCTCCTTCTGAGCAACATTGTAACATTTTTTCTGAACACGTATCAGCAGAAACATTTTTCTTTTATCAGGGAGCATCAACAGTCTGTGTTCAGTAGCAAGTGTCCCTGTTAGAGTGAGGTGAGGTGGTCGAGCACAAGGCGTAGCAAAAAGCTCTCGCGACAATTTGTCTCACGCCCGCCAGCTTCCAAAGTTAAATTGTCTTGAACTTTCTATAGGCGACACGGAGCACAAATCATTGGAAGAGAGACTGATCCTCACTGTTTGTGAGTTTCCAGAATCTATTACTGTTTATTAAATAGGACATCAGCAGGAGGGAATTCACCTGGCAGAGCATCCCCGCAAAACTAGATGAAGGCCTATCAGGTAAAGTTATGTGATGTTAGCCTATAATTTTAACTTAAGTTAAACAGGCTACAGCTGGGTAGCACCCAGAAGCCATTGCCATGGTTACCATCCATAGAGCGCCTGCCGTTTACTTGCGGAGCGCTGTCTTACTTCTCCCACACGCTGCATTGAAGCCTCCCTTCGCTGCTTGTTTGGGTGGGTGATTTGCAGGCTGATCAACATCCCACCCCTCCTGTGACCCATGGTTTGACTGTATTTGGATTCACAGCCAGTGAGCAACGGACTTTCATAATCATAATGATAAAAACTGCATTAACGTGAGATAAAATAATTGTCACGTTAATTAATTAATGTGTTAACTCAATAATCACATGTTAACTTGCCCAGCCCTATTAAAAATGTATATTTAATTGTATGTTCAGTTATGATATATGATGAAATTGACATTTGTTTGTCTGATTTTCCAAGGATATTAACAAATTATCAATTCAACTTAAAATATTCTTCTTTCCATGTAACAATAACCATCTTTCTGAAACATCTCTGACTCAGTACTACATATACCCAAGTATTTCTGCAACAAACTGAGTCATGATACAGTGTGTGCTGCTAGAATACAAAAATCTCATCAACGAGGAAAATGTATTGTAAAACTCCACAGTAAAGCTGAACCCACCTGATTCATAGTGCCTCTTCATGTTCATTGTAAAAAAAAGTCTGCATGCTTTATAAAAAGTAAGTAATAAAAAACTGAATATGCTTTGTTTTAGGAAATCGTCAGTTTTACTTTGAGGCTACGCCACTGAACTGGACTGAAGCTCAGAGCTTCTGCAGACGGGTCTACACTGACCTGGCCACCATAAGAAGTCATGATGAAGTCTTTGCTGTACTCAGCACCACACCGAGCTACAGAGGCAAGTTCTCAATATTGGAAACATATACAAAACATAAACATAGTCTATAAATAAAATTTATAGAATAAATAAATTGAGTTGAATATACTGATGTATAATCAGATACAAATATAAAAGCTAGGCCACAACCAGGTTTTTGATAAGGTTACTATGATTAGATGAAATAACAAAATATGGTGGGTACATTTATTTGCCAGAAGGCAGCAGGGTGAAATGATCATTGGAATGTGAAAGAACAACAAAATAGAGGAGACACATAATTTAAGGGATGTTCAGTTTATTCATCTACATTTTAGGTCAATTCAGCAACAATTTTAATTCCAGCTGTTATATAATGAACATCTGTTTGAACAGGAAAGGCTTGGATAGGCCTCTATGATGACAACTGGAGATGGTCCCTGAATGACAGCAGCTTCTATGGTGAAGGAGACACAGGGTTTAGAAACTGGGCTCCTGGACATCCCTACCTTGCTATTGGACAGAACTGTGTGCTGCTCCAAAATTTTAGATATTTATATTTCTATTACTATGGCTACAGTGGAACATGGGTGGACGTTAATTGCAACGACCTGTTCTACTCTGTGTGCTACAACGGTGAGTTTTCTTATAGCGTAAGAACAAAAACCTAAATAGATCTTCTGCATAACACATTGTCAATAACTTCTCTTCATCAATATATTTCCAGGTTTAGTAAATGGCACATCATCCTTTGTAAAAGTCGACACACCTTTGAATTGGACTGAAGCTCAGAGATACTGCAGGGAGAATTATGTCGATCTAGCCAGGTACAGTGTGCACTGATGAAGACTCCAACACATACAATAGTTCAGTACTGAAGCAACTACTTAACAACTACTATCTGTTCTGTTGATTCAGCTTATTTAGTATTGTGACAATTGATTGAATCCTAAATAGATTATAAAATTTGTCCAACTGTTTTATTTGATCCTTTTTGTTATTTGAATCCTTCCCTTCCTGATTCTCTTTATTTAATATTATTATTTATTCATTCATTTGCTTGTAAGATATATATATTTTTCATTCTTAGTTTTATGACCGTAATGCACTTGGAGCTGAGTCACGTAGTATGTATAGTATTACTGATAGTACCGATAATAGACCTTAATTGTAAGATGATTATGTTTCACTGATTTTAGGTTTGTTAATTAACAGCTACGTTGTTCAAGTGGCTGAACACGTTATCAAATCCTTAAATAATCACATAAGCTTCAATATTATATTTCCCAACAATCACTAACAATGTACTGCAGTGTCTAATTTTCTTTTGTCAGTTATGTTTTACCTCTTCAGTTAAACTCAACTCACCCTTGATGTGTATATGCTACTGTTTCTCTTTCAGTATACAAAATCGGGCAGAAAATGACATCATCACAAACCTGGCTGCTGGGGACTTTGTGTGGATCGGTCTGCACCGGGAACAACTGTGGTCTGATGGGAGCCCCTCTATGTTTCAATACTGGGTTTATGGGCAACCAGACAGTCCAGAGCAGTGTGTCACCACAATGTTCAGTTACTCAGGACTGTGGTCAGATGATAGGTGCTCCCTCCCTTTACCGTTCATCTGTTACTCAACAAGTAATGCATTTTATTTCTACTTACATAATGTATTACAGTTTTTCTCGATTGCTTAAACACATTTCTCAAAATGTTGCCTCTTTTTCTCAAAACTATAAACACAAATCCAAAACTTCTCACCCAATTCCCCAAACATCCTATTTTCAGGTCTAAATTAAGCTTTCCACTCAAAACCATTCAATCTTGCTGAAAAACCAAACTTTGCCCTCAGAAACACACACACACATTATAACACAGTCGTACACTGGTGAGATGAATTCAAAACAATACTTCAAAAACTGGTGCTTAGTAATGTTGCTTTTGGATCTCCCCCTCAAAAACACAACAAAAGAAATAACAAATGTAAACATTTGCACATTTTTTACTCCTTAGTGTACTGTACAGTCCAACACACTAAACAACAAATTATTCTGCCCCAGCGTCCTGCCTTTGGTCTGGGACAGGCCAGATTCTTGTTCTTCACCTCCTTCTCCTCTCCCTACTCCTCTTCCCTCTACCTCCTCCACCTTCTTCTCCACCTCCTCCTCCGCCCTCCTCCTACTCCTCATCTTATTCCTATCCCATCTCCTCCTCCAACTCCTACTGTTCCTCTTCATTCACCTCTTACTCCTCTCCATACTGCTCTTCCTCCTCATCTTCCTCCTTCTCCTCTCTGGTGTCCTACACCTCTTCCTTCAGATTTCTCTGTGTCCATTGTTCCAAAACTGGATGAATTGACTCCGGCCCTTTTATCTGTCTATTGAAGCTTCTGATTGTTGTGTTATCAGTTTTGACTGTTTGTGTTTCCACCTGGGTAGCTGTGTGCTAATTGAGCTCAACTTGTGCTGATTGAGTGAATAATATTGAATGTCAATGTTTACTCAGTGACCACATGGTGTAGGAAATGAGAAATGTAGGGATTTGTGCGTAGAGTTTCGAGAAATGGGTTTGCTTTCTGTAAAATAGCGTTATGGTTTTGAAATTTTAGTTCAATAGCCTGGACCCTTCATTAAGCCACGCCCGAATACACAGCTGGCCAATCACAGTGCAGTATAGGACTCGCTCTAACTGGGGTCTGACACTTTCATGGCTGCGCTCCATTGACTCTAATGCAAAAATAGTCATTTTCTAGCTTTTTTGGGTTGTATTTTTCTAAGACAAGGTCAAACACTGTTCCTGGGGCAGGTTGAAAGGAGAAGTACGATTTATTCTCTTTGAAAAACCTAAAATAAATCCTGAAAAATGTCGGCTGTGGATCTTTCCTAATGTAATGTTAAGTTAGCTAACGCTAGCTAACTTCCTACTGAATGTAACGTAATAAAGCCCTGCTGTTCTGCTTTTTAATGATAGTAATAATGAATAGAGGCCTGCCCAGCTTTACAGGAACAGTGTTGATCGTTCATATCGTTGTCTTTTGTCTCAATTGTCGGGGGATACGGTGGTTCCCCTTCGAGGGAACTCGAACTGCGTCGGTGACGACACTATGGGAACGCCTCTGGGCGTGGCAGGGCTGAACTATGAATGAAACTACTCCAATCCTATTGGTGTTAATAGAACGGTAGTGTGTGACGGCGTAACCGGAGGGGGTATATAATCACGCCGGCACACAGGACACATTAGCTTTTTTCTATTCAGCAGGCACTCTGGCATGTTTGAGACTACTCAGAAGAAAGCTACCACAAGACGAAATTACCTGGAAGGAGAAGCAGAAGAGATGGCTGGTGAGCAGTTCAGGCAGTGTGTCTTTCCATGCCGCGCTACATCACTCCCTCTCCCACACTCATGCCCTGTGTGTTTCCTGTCTGGGGATGCCGCATGCCCAGGCAGCTCTCGACGGGGCTGCTTGCGGCCATTGTGAGGCCCTGCCCCTGAGGGTGCTGAGGTCCCGTGCGGCTCTCTTTTCCGTAGACGCCGGATGCGCTCTCCCCGTGGCTCGATGGCCGGCGGTCGCTGAGGCGACGCGGCGGCTTCGGTCATGGGGCGCCCAGCGCTACATCTCCGAGGACATCAGAACCCGTTCCCGTTCCTCGTCTGCTGATTCCGCCTCTTCTCTTCCCTGTTCGGGAGTCCGTCTCTCGGCTTCTCCCGCCCGAGGTATGAGTTTGGAGAGGTTTGCACAGTCTGATCATCAGACCGCGCCCAGCTATGAGAGGCGGGGCAGTAACCTCAATGAGCTTTCTGCAGCCCGAGCGCCACCCCCCACGTCGATACTTCGCCATTCAACAGACCGAGAAAAAAACAAAAAAGAGAGCTGCTCTGCACGGCTGACTGCATCCCCTCTGCTGGACTACAGCAGCGTGACAGAAATTAAGCAGCACGTTTTGGAACGATTCCTCGGGAGGAGGAAGCACTCGCGAGCTATCTTTCTCCCACCTTCGCTTCATTCCTTCAGATGCCGGCGCTCCCCACCAAGCCGTGTCAGACGACATACGCTTTGGTGGGCAAGACCTACATGGCAGCGGGTCGAGCTGGTGCAAGCCTGCACACCATGGCCGCCTTGCAGGCGTACCAGGCCGATCTTCTCAAAGACTGTGACCTAGGGGGAGGTCCCTCTGAGAAAGACCTGACTGAGCTCCGTAGAGCTACGGACTTAACACTCTGTGTTACCAAGGAGACCAGTGGCTACGGAACGCCATCTGTGGCTCAACCTCTCGGGCATAAAGGGGAAGGAGAAGGCTTTTCTCCTGGATGTGCCCCTCTCTCCTACTGGCCTGTTTGGTGAGGCAGTGGATGCTGTCGTCAGCAGGTTTCAGCACGCCAAAAGGCAGGGAGAGGCGTTTGAGCAATATCTCCCCCGCCGGTCTGGGTACAGGACGGCGACGGCTGAAGGGAGATGAGCTCAGCCCTCGGCTAGCTCCTACCGCTGGAGCCAGAAGCGAAGCGTCGCTCTCGCCCACAGCCCCCTGAGAAGACGGGCCTGAGGACCGTCATTCAGTCTCGGCGGGCTCTGGGAAGAGGTCCTGAGGTTTCGAGTAGGGGGGCCCACCCCCACCACCCCCCCGAGGGAGACTGACCGAGGTCCCCATCCCTCGTGGCAACAGGCTTCCCGCCGTCTTGGCGCTCGGGACACGCTAGCCGCCAGCTCTCAGCAGTCTGCCCGCCTCGAGGGGTTGCAGCTGCTAAACGATTGGGGTCACACACCGTGGGTCGCTGGTGAGTTTCCCTGGCGGTTCTCCGCTTCAGGGTGCCACCGGGGACCTACACATAACACCGGCCACCAGCCCTGAGGGGTTGGTTCCCTTAGCGGATTTTGTAGAAGCATGGCGGAGCCTTGAAAACATTTCCCTGTGGGTCCTGCGCACCATAGTGGATGGCTACAGGCTGAAGTTCCGGGTCCACCTGTTTTTGTCAAATTATAACACTATTCATATGAACATTAGGCCAGTTGTTCACAGGACGATAGTCATTTATGACTGCTTTTGTCACACTCTTGTCTTTGTCGGGTCATTGTTTATTGTCACCCAGTGTTGCAGTTTGTTCTCGTGTCTCCAGCCTTACTCACCATGTCTCCCTGTTACCCTGCTCAGTTTTGGATTCTGGTTTTCACCCTTTTGGATTTCTGTTGGACAGCCTTTGTTTTTGGACTCTGTCATCAGCCACTCAGTTTGTAAGTGTGCTCGCCTGCTCAACCCTGCCTTCACCAAAAAATCGTGACAGCTTTAGCGCAAATCACTGAGTAAGCCTTGCAGAGATAATACTATAAACTTTCCATTTGTTAGCTATTGAATCATATTTCCCTCAAATGCAATTATACACATGTTCATTGTGTAAATCCCTACATGCTAAATAGAGTGACCAACAATCACAATAACTTGTCACACATATATTAGATACATAATAGTTACGTGGTATTGTTGTAAAGTTGTCAGATGGATAGACTTAGGCCAGATGGGGAACAATTCAATTTCCTCACAAATTAGAGCAACCCAACGCAACTGCTGTACAATTTAGCTCACAGGCGAAACTCATAACCAATCAATTCTCAAACACATTTATACTACAAGGATAAGACTCAGCTGTGGAATATGGAGCATGCAGGAGACAGACAGGGGCAAAAGTCCATCCAAGGACGGGCATAAGTGTGGGGTGGCATGGTGAGGGGGAGAGGAAGAGGCAGAGTGTGCAAAGAGGATGAGGAAGAGTCAAAATATCTCGAGAGATACAGGCAAGTTACAGACCATGTAATCAACCTTGGCCTGAGTATGATCGGAGAGTGCAGCCTAATCTGGGCCGGTCCACAGTGTTGTCAAATAAAAGTTTGGTTGAAAGTATAGAGTGTGCAATGGCTGACATCAATACTATGCAGCTGCCTAAATATACAAAGTTATTGATTGGACAATATTACATACTGGATAATTATCACACTTTCAGAGTACTCTATCATTTGACAAGATGTCTTTGTATTTTTACTGTCTTGGTCCGCATTGATAAAGGAAGCTTTTGTTTTGATCACAATGATTTAGTCATTGATGGCTTTATTTACATTTCAAACATGAGTTAATTCTTTTGATTGAGTCATCACCTTTTGCAGGTCACATGGAGTGGTGTGCTGAATGTACCACGTGATGTCGGTATTTCCCCATAGTTGTCAAACTTTAAGTCCTATGAGTTTTTTATTCTTCATTTATTGTTCATTATATACAGTATGTCCTATGAAATGAACGCTGTGATGTGGTTAGGTATAAAATGTGACATTCTTGTTAATACAAACGTGTCTTAAATAATTGTTTCTCTCATAGCCACCATTAGGTTTTGTTAACAAAAAATACAAAGTTGATCAACCTAAACAGCCAGATGGAGCATGAATAAATATTCAACTAAAGTTGTTTGTTGATAAATTCATTCCCTTCTCTTCTTCTCTCTCAGCTCCTCCAAACGCAGAAGACTTCAGACCAATAAGACAAGATGAGACCAGTATCACTCTGCAGTGGAATAAAGTGAACAACAGCATCAGCTTCATTCTCCAGTTTAATGGTGCAGAGATCAACATCCCTGCACCAAATAATTATTATGGACCAGTAACTCACAGAGTCCCATTTCTCACTGCTGCAGCTGAATACACATTCACTCTCTTCTCTGTGTTTGAGAACTTCAGAAGCAGTGGAGTGAACATTACTGCAGTTACCGGTAATATATGTCACTTTATTTCTATGCTCTGTATCTGCTTAGCGAGCCATCATCTGCTTTTCAGAGCACCAGTGTAAAACTAAGACGTATCTACTGGGTATAATATTCATTAAAGGAATGTGCTACTTAACAACATGCACTTTATTGCATGTTAATTTAACTCAGCATTGTTTTGGCCAACACTGTAAAATATTTTTTTACATTAAGAATGATTTATTTTTAAACTTTTGGTGCATTGTAATTATTCATTTATAGTGGAGTACATCTCTGTTGTCATTTAACATGTGTTGGATATGACTACAGAATGTGACATCTGGATCCAGAAAAAAAAAACATTCATACTAGTAATACAAAGAATATTTTCACTTGATTAGTTTGTATTTATGTAGGGATACATATTTAACTTTAACTTTGTCAATTTTACTGACACTGTTTAACTGCTCTATTTGTCTCTCTCAGCTCCTCCAAACACAAAACAATTCAGACCAATAGGACAAAATGAGTCCAGTATCACTCTGCAGTGGAATAAAGTGAACAACAGCGTCAGCTTTATTCTCCAGTTTAATGATGCAGAGATCTACATCGCTGCACCATACGGAGATGGACCAGTAACTTACACAGTCTCATCTCTCACTGCTAGAACTAGATACACATTCACTCTCTACTCTGTGTTTGAGAACATCTTAAGCAGTGGAGTGAGCGTTACTGCAGCCACTGGTAAGACTTCATTAATGTGTATTTAACCAGGCATAACATTTTCTTTTTGCAGCTTGGAAAGCTACTGGACATTTAGTAGTACTTACCAGCAGTAATAGTATTTTGCTTTTTCCACCTGAAAGTTTTTCTTATTCCTTGTTCATGTTAAGTTAACTTGATGTTGTCTTTTCTTGTTACATTACATAAAGTTACCTTGTTATTCCTTGTTATTATTTTTAATTATTTGCATAAAATAAAAATGTTTTATTTTAAAAGTTATGATATATCATGCCACTGAAGAGATTTTAACAAATCATCAGTTAATTTTAAAATATTGTCTTTCCATGTAAACAAACACCAAACTTCCAAAACACCTCTGACTCTTTGTCCTACAACCAAAGGCCCTAGTAAGTATTTTCATTTGTTAAATTCATTACATGTCTTTGCCTTGAGTAACCATTTCATAAATGTATTAGCTTGATTGTAATTGTAATCATTATCGCAACTGTATTATTTTTATCTTATGTTTCTTCTATTTGTTTTTCATTTTTTACTGTGTTTGGATCTGCTTTAACTGTTGCTAAAACATAAATTAGTAAGTTTTTCCTAATATTTATATAAAACCAGAGAATAAATTATTGAAAACCCTACTTTACAGTTCTATAAATACATACAATTTAAATATGATTTTACTCGTTTTCAAATTAGTATTGTGTGCAGAAAATACATGTGACATGAATTATATATTGTATATATTGAATGTAATAACTAAAAGTATAAGGTCATGCAAAAGTATTTATTGTAATTATACTACAAATGATGTTGAATACTTATTTAAACCATTACCATGTGTATTATTTTATAACACATATTTATGTCAACAGATTATATTCTTGCCACGAACGTGGATTTGGAGTCATTGACTTATCTGTCAGACTCGGAGTTGCAGAGTCTGTTGCAGGATGAGTCTCCACTAACTGCTGTTAGTTTGTTTTTCATTGTCATGACTACTTTGTATTCAATTTTAATTCAAATGATCAACTAATTATTTTATTCAGTATTAACGTTGTTTTTTTTCTGTTGTGGGTGTGTGTGGCTTTTTTAAAATCTAGCTCTTCAACCAATATGGACTGTCACCACAGTTTTCTATGAAAGTGTTGAGACGTGAGCTCAGGAAAGACAAGATGAACTGAAGAAGAATGGATCTGCAATGCAACATTTTGGAACTTTTTTCACACTAATTTGACTTTTCACAGTTTGAATTGCTTTCCTTGAAGCGAATGAAAAAAACTGATGATAGGAAAGACTTGTCATCAGATTCCAGTGAAATGTAGTTTGACCTCATTATTCTGCTTTGTATTTACTTATACTAGTACTACTTAATACTTCTTCTGCTATGAGGATATGTTTGTTGTGTGTATTGCTACTATTGCTTCTTTTGCTTAAAGAAATGTTTTAAGACATATAAAAACATTCTTCCAACTTGTGAGATGTGTGAATTTCTGATGTTTTCCCTCCTAATACAGTTCAGTTACATTGTAAAAAAATCCACTCCTTCTCCCAAGATAAAAAGTCCAGAAGCAGTGAATATGCAAATATTTTTCATTTGGAAAGTTTAACTGCTGGACACAAGACACCTCCTGCTTAATTGCATATTGGACCTAAATTCACTTTCACACTAGTTCTGATATCTCAAAATCATGCTCACATATTAAATGTAAAGATTTAATATGAGGACAGAACCTTTTTGCTCAAACATTCAGGTAAATTGACTATAAGCAAAACACAAAACACATTTTTGAATGAAGGTTTCTTTAAGTAGTGTCATAACAAAATAAAAATTGCCTGAATAAATCTGTTGACTAAACTTTCTATCCTCCCAAAACTATATTTGCATTGTAGGCTTGAACAAAAATGATCAGCATCATAAATAAATCATCATCATAGCTACAACATCACATGACAGCTATCAACACTACCTAGCAAAGCTTAACATCAGGAAACACATCAGGAAACGCATGCCAACCTCAGTTTCAGAAGGTTCCTCATCAGGGACGTGCACAGGAATTTTGAAGGGCAGTTGCTCTGACCTGAAAAAAGGCACTAAACACAGTATCCAAAATGTATTAACAATATAAATGTCACCAAAATACATATGAGAAAAAGAGTTCCTTATATTATTGTTTATTGTTTTTTAATCATTATTATTATTTTTTTTTCCTTTTTTTTATTTGAAAATAAATAATCTAGATTGAATTGACAGATGGGGAAAACTCGCTTCTAATAAAATATTAAATAAAAAAACGCTTAGATTTCGGAAAAAATACAATCCTTTTTAACCTTTTGGCTTCCCGTACATTCAGTTGCGCTTCTAGCTCGTATTCACTTCTGTTGGTACGTATCACGTATGGTAACTGGGCAAAACTACGCGTGATTTGTTGTAGTATGATTGCATAAAGGAAGGAAACAGGAATTCCGGAAGGGAACAGAATCGACTGACGTGCAGGCAGCGCTGCAGCAGTGCAGCCACTTAAACAGAGTTTGCCCTTCCCCTACTGACTTTCACTTTCGGTGCCCGAATGGAAGTGAATGAGGACGATTATTTTTTTATTTTATTTTTTTTCTCGGAAGGGCGAGTCGGAAGGGCAACTTGAGTCAGGAAAGGCAAACGGGCAGTTGCCCGGGCAACCAGAGCAACCCCCCTGTGCACGTCCCTGTTCCTCATCATACTTTCACTGAGGACGTGAGACAGAGCCGGCCCTAGACCTTCAGGGGCCCTAATCAAAATTTAGTTGGAGGCCCATATGACACAGAAACAATGGCTCTTGTTTTAAATAATAACAATTAGTTATTGTTGATGTAGGCCTAAACTTACCAGCCCTGTCAACTTCTTGGATAAAAACAATGATTGAGGTGGAGACTGATGGACCCGGTATGAAATAATTAAAAAATATAAATATATTGATCAATAAATTGATCTTATAATTCAAGACAATCTACCAGAGTTTGATGCTGTCTCCTTTTAAAAAGTGACTTTAGATAAGATGTCTTTTCAACACTGGCAGCTTTGGAGGAGGCTCCATGATGTTTCTCAACAATCAGTTCTTTAAAACAGCTACTACACACTCCCTACCAGACAGATTTGATATATAATGAAAGAACAGGGCATCTCTATAGGTTTAACTAAAACACATAACCTACCAGCAGAGTCAGCTTCTTGGGTTATATGACCTCTTGAAACCTGACCTATCTGGTTTTGTTCTGTTAAATGCTTTAACGTTATAACTTTAGATGTGAACATCTCAGCTCCAGAGATAGTTAGATAGAAAAAAGATAGGCTAATGGCTTAAATTGAAGAAGACCCATGTCCTAATAACACTATTAACCTAATCAACTGACTTTAATAATACAAGTTAATCCTATATTATTAATACTATACTACGTTTATGCAGTTTGTAAAAATTGTGATGCTAATTTGCATGTTAGCAAGCTATAGCGTTAGCATTGTTGATACCAGCGTGGCTAACTAAGACTAATGTATGACCTTTAGTCCAGATTATCTAAAAATACAGGCATAGGAAAACAGAGCCTGTGGCCTTACGTACCTTTATCTTCTTGCCTCCTCTCTTCTATTGTCTTTTTACATGTCAGGACAAATATGATCTTCTCTTGATCTCTCTAAGCCTGATGGACCCAGCACAACAAATAACCACTATGCTTATTATGGTGCGTAATATAAAAAGCTGTCTTTCATTTTATTTTTCACCACTAGCAAGCAGTGACTGTAGGGGGCCCTCTGCTGGCCACGGGGCCCTATGCCGCAATGGTCGCTTAGTGGCTGGGCCGGTGTTCTGACGATATATGCTGCCTTGTCGAAAAATGCTACCTTGTGTGTTCCCTTTTCCAGTCCCATAAAGTTATAACTCTCACAGTATTATGACATATTCTGTTTTTTTGATGACATTGTAACATCATTTCAGGGGTAGCGTATTCTGATGGACTCCCCTATCAAATAATGCTCCCACTACAGAATCATTTTATATTGCACCACTCGACGGCATGCCCAACAGCAAGGTTGCACAGAATTATGGGCGTGGAAACAGACCACGCTTGTGGGTCATGTGCATGCGCAGAACCGCTAAGTAGCGGTAATGTGAAAACACAACAGACTGCTGATTGGTCAGAGAGAATCGTCACTATTCACTGCATCATCATTGCGTGCGCCAGACAGAGGCCAGCAACAGAAGGTTTTATATTTTACGGTTTCATATGGAATTTCATCAGTAAATCCACTTTTGAGAAGTTTTGAGGTGAGAAATCAGCTGTGTAGATTTCAAATTGTCGTATAAAAGGTTCAAGACTTGGGCCAGATGAGAAAGCTTGAACTTTTACCAACATTTTTATTATCAACAAAAACAGACACCAATTAGATTACAAAAGTTCCACCAGAGTGTGTCAGAGATCGGTGCAAAAAGAGCCCCATTCTGTTACCAGAACAGAGACCCGAGTCGACATGAAAACCATGTAACGACTGACTTTCACCTCCTTTTGGACCTCCTTTTATAGCTCTGTTTCTTGGCTTCACATCATCGCTTGGCTCTCTTTCCTACTGCACCTGAATCTGGGAAAGTCCCAGAATTTCAGGTGCCTAAGCATTTGGTGGGAAAGTCCCTGACTGCCTGCTCCTCCTCTCTGTGTCTTTTGCATGCTGTTTAAAAAGTTACAACAAACTTAATGTACTCCAGTGTTTCAGTGTTTTCTTTCAAATGTAAAACTGCAGGGTTTTAAGCCAGACAATTGCATTAGAATGTTAATTAAATCATTGTTTATCTCCTCTTCTGTTATATGAACAAAACTGTTAAACTGTTTTAACTTCTTCATAGACTCCTAAGATTGGGTGTCGACCATTTTGGAGACAACCCCTGTTGTGCTGTATGACTAGTTGGTAGAGCATGGACTGTGTATTCCTGTAGAGCAAAGGGGTCTGGAGTCAGCGCTCTTTTGTTCGAGCAAACGCAACACAGAACAGTAAGGTACACCCTTCCTAATTGGGTGACGAAGAAGTAACCAAACGACCAGTGGCTATGGTCCTGAGCCATTTGGAGGAAAAAGGACACGCCCACATACCTGGAGGATATTAACATCCTATTTTGATAGATTCGGGACTGTAAGCTGTGAATCTGTGAGGAAAAGCAACTTTCCAGTTCTCTGCTGGGGGCGGCAGTAACTTGGTGACTGTAAACTGTAGATATTTACAGAGAAGCTTCTTCGGTCCACTGCAGTGTTTTTGTTTGTTCTGTCATCTCTTTATTCACTCATTTCTGTAATTAAATCTTTTGTTAATATTCATTGGACTGAGCCTCCGCTTGATCATGCCATTTCTTCCATATCCTGACTTTTGTGGAATAAACTGGTGGCATTCTTACTGTGATGGACTATATTGATGTATGTTTTGTAATACAATTTTCACAAAATCTGCTTCTATAGGTGTTTTTGTTGCTATCTTACTGTGCTCCCAAAGCACAAGAGCTTGCTCACACACGTGCTACTGCAGAGCCTGGGCAGTTAGATACAGAAAGGAGCACACACACTCAGAGCTATAGAGTTTTAACACTGTGATCCTAACTTTACACTATAAAATAACACTTTAAATGATGAAAATGTAGACCACCATCGCTCTAGTAATTAATGATAACAATTTAGGCTATAATGCTCCAAAATAATTCACAACAGAATATTGACAGTTTTAGAGAAGTGATGGCGGAACAAAAATGTGCTTGAATATTGTCGGAGTTGAGGAGCTCCGCAAGTGGCGGCGGGGGATGTCTGTGCCAACCCGCAGGAGGAGCATGTGAGGCCGGCCAGCCGCCCGCTCACAGAGCCCTCTGCTCCCACCGTCACACAGACCGCTGCAGCAACAACGGCAGAGGAAAACACAGCTGGAAGGTTTTCATACTGTTAAACAACAAGTCAACAAAGTGGGGCAGGCTAAAAGCTCCACTGCCGAAATGGTCCTGAGATCCTTCCAGTGTGAGTTGACGCAGGTCTGAGGACCGATACAAACCGCTGCGCAGCCGCGGCGCACACACCACCTTTGTGAGTCCGACGTAAGACACCCAACAGTCTTGCCTTTGAAGTCAGTGTAGGACGCAGGCAGTGAGGCAGCTGACTTGCTATGTTGACAGAGCAACTGTCACTTGTTTGATGGAAGGTTGTGGAAAAGTGTACAGATTGCTATGTTCTTGTAATTTACAACAACTACCACTAGATGACACTACTGTGCCATGTTGGAGTGATTGCATCCTCAAACACATTAAGCCAGGGTTCTTTCAAGTTACCCAGCACCATTGCTCTAAAAGTTGCTCCGTGTATCATCAGCTTTATACACAAAAATGTACTCTGATAAATAAATCCCTAAACTGGAAAATGTTTTCTACCTTAATACACCTGTGGCTGCAGTGTGAATGTTAGTCATCCAAAGTAGGACTGTCAGTGTGTATCATGATGCACAGAGTGGGCAGATAAATCCTCCACAGATGTCAGGGGCTGATTTTACCTGTTGCTGATTGTACCTGTTGCTGATTGTACCTGTTGCTCACCAGTGACTCTGTTTGGATCTCTGCCTGATCACTGAAATGTTTGTCATGATGGGAAACAACACTGAGCCAAATTGTTCTTTCCTCCCAGTTTTAACAAACATACTCTAAAGTAAGTGCTCTATTAATACTTATGACTGGTCGTGCTTACTTTTACCATAATTACTATCTATTCTTGCTGTTAACTACATCACTATTCATAGTTTTCAGTCCTTTTTTGTTTTTTGAGGGCAAAACAACTGACCATAGACCGTAGAGACGCCACAGAAGCAGTCAAATTTTATTTGCATCACCTTTTAACTTAAGAAAAAGAAAGATATGAACACAAACTGCCGTGTTGTGCATATCCGATCCACGTAATGTTACAGCATCCGCTGCCGCATTTCTACCGTTAAAAACTGCAAGGTCCCTGCCGCCGCTCGACTGCGGAAGCCTCCTCCTCAATTACTAAATCCGAAAGCACAACAACCATCCAGCATTTACAGCAACTCAAAGTAACAGTGTATCACCTGCTTCCTGGCGTCACGTGAAAGCTGTGAATTGTACTACATGCACTTGCAACACAACTTTCATGTCCTTGTATCTTTATGTAGCGCAGTATTGATATTGAACCCCATAGTAACATGGACAGGTGGAGACAGTGTGTTTATGAGTGTTAATCTGTGTGTGGTCTCTGTATGTGTCATTTGCCTTGATTACCTGTGTACAACCCAATGGTTTATTAATCCATCACAGACAAATCATTTGCATAATGAGGCAGTAATGCAGTGAGAAATGTAAAAAGGAAAGGCAGAAATAAATACCATTGGGGAAATAAATAGGGTAGAAAATGCAAAAGAAGAATAAAACAGACAAAAATATTAAAACGCACAATAAATAAATACATTTAAAAAAGAAGTAATTAATAAATAAAGATAATAACTGACAATAAATAAATAAGGTAAATAATACAAAGTTTAATAAATAAAGAAGCTAATTAAAAGCTATATACATTTATGTCTCATTGTATAATTTAATTACTGCCTATATTTATTTATTAACTTTATTTTTTGTGCATTTAATAGGATGCTTATTTATTTATTTATGTATTTATTTCTTAATCTGTCAGTATCAGTCCTCCATCACATACACATGTACGTATATATACAGACATGCACTGCACATCCACTTATATTTATCGGTAAAGGAAAATAAAATAAAATAAAGTAAAATGTACAACATTGTAAAAGATGCTTGGAAAAAGGAACACATGATCCATAAATACTTCATTGGTTGTTTTTTTGTGATTCTTGATTCTTTTTCTTTGACACTGATTATTTTTTTTGTTTATTAATAAATGTTTGTTTCTTTATTGATCCTAAACATAAAATTACTTCTACATACTACTGACCTATGGCACACACACACATACACAGCTTTATTTATTTTATTTTATTTATTTGATGAACCATATAAATTTAATTCACAGAACAGACACAAACACACACAGTTATTGTCCTTTTATTTATTTATTTTATTTAAACACACACACATACACTTTTACTGTTTTATTTATTTAATGTTTTTCATTTAATAAACTGCATGAACTTAATTGTTTTAAGCTTTGGCAATATTGTTCTTCATGTCATGTCAATAAAGCAAAATTGCATTGAGAGAGAAAGAGCGTCAGAAAGAAACATTAAAATCTATATTCCAGTTGAAATCTGGCAAAATTTGAGAAAGGTCTGGCTGCAGACATCCACTTGGGAGTTGCTTCCGGTGCAGGATCCGCTCGCAGGTCTGCTCCAATGTCAGGACATGAAATAACCATAAATAACACACTCGATGCATTCTTGGACTTTTTTGCTACACTTCAAATCATGGCGATGGTAGATGACTGTTTAGCATTATCCAAAACTGACAGAAGTCTGAATGCATGGATCTTTGTATGTGTTTGCCCTCAAAATAGCTACTGCTATCAATATTGTACATCTAAATCACACAAATAAGCTACTGTGTGTTCGGCTTCATTAAACGTTTTTGGTAAAGCATTTAGCAAGGGCATAGGTTTGCATTTGTTAATATTTTGACTATGACACTTTGGTTGATTATTTGTTGTTTATTTCAGGTTGTTGGATGTAGCTGTTTTCACACTTAAACAGCATACAAAGACTTGGCTGGCTGTTATTTGAACTGAAGTTGATGTACTACTTGTAGCAACATTGCATAAACTCGTGACAGTGTTTCCTAACCCTGTCATGGGGAAAGTTAATGTTACCTCCTGTCCTGCATGATTTAATCTCTCCCTGCTTCAACACAGATGATTTAGACCGCTTCAGCATTCATAATGAGTTGATAGTTTGAATCAGCTGTTTTGGAGCAGGGAGAGATCTAACACATAAGGTTATTTGAACAGTTAGTTTACATTATCCACAAAAAAAAGCTAATTCTACCATAGATCTTCAGCAGCTCACCAGAGCCTCCGTTGGCATGAGAAAAATACCCGTCGCAAACATTTACCAAATATACCCCAAATTCAAATTTAAATCAGACACACAGAAACTCCTCTATTTACTAGGAGAAATGCCAGAATGCCAAATCATTGCAGAAAAATACATCTCCTTATTCCAAAAACTGAGGATAACCAGTGGAAACTCAGTCTAGACTGATAAATATATTAAATAATTTAGTACTGTAAAAATTTCAAATTATTATTTTCATTGTTTGGTATTTTAGTAATTGTTCATAATTTATTTTATTTAAATTTTGTGACGAACAATATGAATTAAATTCACAGCACACACACACGGATACTGTTTATTTATTTTTGTATTTATTTATTTTAACACAGGGCAGGTTGGCACCGATGATCTTTCTGCAGTCCTGACTGTCCGTTGTAGTCTGTCCCTGTTCTCTTTGGTGGCAGATCCAAACCAGACAGTGATGGATGTGAAGAGGACAGACTGGATGACGGCTGTGTAAAAGTGGATCAGCAACTCCTTAGGCAGATTGAGCTTCCAGAGCTGGCGCAGAAATCTGTAGCCAGGCCATGGAAAAAGTTATTAATAAGATTTTATCAATCCTAAACAAACAGGGAAGTGTAGTTCACCTTTCTATTCCTAAGACAATTTTAGACCAATCAGTGTATTTGAACTTTGGAAAGCTTGTCCTTTTAATTTTGGTTTTCTTACACAAGAAAGAAAAAGACATCTGAACATTCATCGAAAGACCTCAGAGTCCACTTGAAAAAGTATGTCTGACCTCTTCCACACTACTGAAGACTTTATCATCTCTGAATGTGAGGATGGTTGCTGAAATCTGATAACCATCAGGTATGCATGCATCGAGAGGCCACTGTAGCATTTCTAAAACCGATTGCTGCAGAGACAGAATGTTTTCTCTGACCAGGTGGAGGATCAGGTTTCACAAGATGCCTACATGAAACATTTGCTTTCATGTGTTGGTCAGATAGTCCTTCTGGAAGTCTGTCTATTTTCTTAATTCAAATGAGGGCAGGTGTTGCGTCTGAATTGAACAAACCACAACAACTTACTGTCTCCGTGAATTTCCCACAGTGAAAAGTTCTCAGAAAGTTGGACAGCAGATCCAAGTCCATCACAAAAAGGTGGCTATAAATATGCAATAAACTAAACTACTTAAATGTTTAGTCCAAAGGAAACAATGCCACTTCCTCATATGACAGCCAAATCTGTGCTTTGGCAGAGTGATAAATGAAGAAATGGCCAAACATGACTCATTAGTAAAAGCACTACACAGAGCAGTGTGCAGTATTCTTAGCAGTAATCATTTCCTGCTTTTCCCCTGCTCCAGAATTTCTGACCTCAGCACACATGTGTTTTTGTTAACAAATTCTCATTTAGTTGCTAAAAGGGCAGAGTAAAAGTGAACCACACCAAACAAAAAAAACCTCAAAATTGAATTTAGTCCAGACTAAGTAAGTGAACTAGCAGACTTTCTGGGTCTGAAAGCGCCTTCAATTTTGACATGTTTCACTAGTGAAAATAACATCTCGGGTTACGTATGTAACCCTGGTTCCCCGAGAAGGGGAACGAGACACTGCGTCGGTTACGACACTATGGGAACGCCTCTAGGCGAAGCAGGTCTGAACGTGAATGAAATCACTCCAATCCTATTGGCTTGTTGCTAGAACGGTAAGGTGTGACGGAATAACCGGAGGAGTATAAAGCACACCTGTACACACTCATCATTAGCTTAAACTATGAAGCAGGCGCTTCAGGCGGGGAGAGAGGTGCGGCGGGCCGACGCAGTGTCTAGTTCCCCTTCAGGCCGTACGTCCTCCGTGTGGACGGGGCCCTGGAGCTCAGGAGGGTCTCGACTGCTCCAGCTGTTAGACCCGCCTCTAGGTACTGTGCCCCCTCAGGGGCCAGACCCACAGTCGCCATAAGGTGGGGCAAGGGTGAAGAACTCGGCCCTGCGCCTGGGACAGCAGGTCTCTCCTCAGAGGGACCCGCCACGGTGGGCTGTCCAGGAGCGACATGATGTCCGAGAACCACACCCGGGTTGGCCAGAATGGGGCGACTGGGGGAGCGAGCGCAGACCGCCCTGGTGATTCAGATAGGCCACCACCGCTGTGTTGTCGGAACGAGCCAGGACGTGGTGGCCTTGGAGATCGGGCAGGAAACTCTTTAGAGCCTGGAACACCGCCAACATCTCGAGACAGTTGATATGCCACTCGGATTGATGCACCTGCCAGGATCCCCTTGCAAAGCGGACGTCCATGACCGCGCCCCAGCCCGTGAGGGAGGCATCTGTCGAAATGACCAGCCGGCGACAAGACCCTCCTAGCACGGGCCCCTGGGACAGGAACCAAGTTTCCTTCCAAACTGATAGGGAACGAAGACACTTGCGCGTAACCCAAATCAGACGTTCCTTTGCCACCACTGCAGGGGTCTCATGTGCAGCAGTCCAGATGGTATTACGCTGGACGCAGCCGCCAGGAGACCCAACACTCGTTGAAAGTGTTTTATAGTGATGGCGTGGCCTAACTTCACCCCTTTCACGGCAGCCAATATGGTGTCGACACGTGCCGGAGACAATTGTGCCCGCATCGTGGTCGAATCCCATACTACCCCTAGGAATGTAGTCCGTTGGGTGGGCGCCAGCACACTCTTCTTTGCGTTGAGCCCCAGCCCTAAACGCAGCAGATGAGCCAGAACGACATCTCGATGCCGAACCGCCAACTCTCGAGACTGGGCTAGGATGAGCCAGTCGTCAATGAAGTTGAAATCTGGATGCCCTGGAGCCTCAGCGGGGCCAGTGCTGCATCCATACACTTGGTGAATGTGCGAGGGGAAGTGCCAGGCCGAATGGAAGAACCCGATACTGGTAAGCCACACCCCCGAAGGCGAACCTCAGGAACTTCCTGTGAGAAGGACGGATGGAGACCTGGAAATAGGCGTCCTTTAGATCTATCGTGACAAACCAATCCTCAGATTGGATGTGCGTCACGATGGCGGGGATGATGAGCATCTTGAACCTGAATCTCCTCAGAGACTGGTTAGAACCCGCAGATCCAAAATAGGGTGCAGCCCTCCGTCCTTCTTGGGGACTATGAAGTACCGGCTGTAGAACCGGCGTCTCTGTCTGGGGGGGAGACACGTTCCACGGCCCCTTTCCTCAGCAGTAGATGTGGTGCGACATGGCTTGAGGGTAACGCCGGCTCCTCCAGGGAGGACGCAAGTCGAGGGGAGAGATAGCTCGCAAGCGCATCCTCCACCCGAGGCATCCTCCCATAACCACGGTCCCTAACCCCCATCACATTACTGTAGTTCAGTGATCGGGGTGTGGAAAGCCATGTAGAGAAGGGTATGCCCCATGATTTACTCAGTTCATCATGTAAATCAGGAAAGAATGGCAGAGACCGGCGTGGAGGTGGCGCGTGGTGCTTAAGAAACCTTTCATCAAGCTTACCACTAGCCTGTGGTGTCTGCTCCTCCTGTGGCCATTTGATGTTGAGCTTAGCCACGGCTCTAGTCACCACCTCCAGCAGCACGTCATAGTCGGGCGCCGCCAGATGACGCCGCCCCGACACCCGGAACACATCGTCCACTACGCTGAGCACGTCCGCCTCCTCGGAGTCGGATTGCTGCAGCGTCTCCTGATCCAAACTGCGAGCCGGAGAAGCCGAGAACGGGCTCTGAACGAGGAAAGGAAGCGTCAGAGCCAGCGGATGAAGGTCGGGAAAAAGCCTCAGCCGCCCCTGAAATCCTCCGACAGATCACGCTGTGAACCCCATGAGTGAAGCCGCCGGGCCGCCTCGGCGGCCGCAGGGCCCGCGCCACGGGGAAAACACATCCGGCCATCCTCGGAAAAGAGAGCCATGCTGTACCTCAGTACCCGCACGGAAAGGGCTTCGCAACGGGCGCAGGCAGCCCCCCCGAGAGCTGCCCGGGCGTGCTCCATCCCCAAACATGAGACACACATCTCCGAGGGCAAGAAAAAAAAACACACCTTCTGTACATCTGATTGCCGGACATGCTGGTAGACTTCTTCTTCAGGTAAGACACACTGCTTGTAGGACTGGAGCTTTCTTCAAACAACATACAGAGCGCCTGCTGAATAGAAAAAAGCTAATGATGAGTGTGTACAGGTGTGCTTTATACTCCTCCGGTTATTCCCGTCACACCTTACCGTTCTAGCAACAAGCCAATAGGATTGGAGTGATTTCATTCACGTTCAGACCTGCTTCGCCTAGAGGCGTTCCCATAGTGTCGGAACCGACGCAGTTCGAGTTCCCTCGAAGGGGAAACACTGTACTTGTGAACCATGCAAGAGCCCAGTAGAGCTCGCAATTTAATCTAAAATTTGTCATTTGTAAAACATGATGCTCCAACCATTTAGCAACCAGTAAGCAGCGCTTGAAAATCGCCTTTATGAACGGTTATAGAGTGAGTGAGGCAAGTCAGGACTGCAAACAGGTGAAGTCTACAGTATATAAAATATGCATGCTCAATAAGGTTTGTTTTTCCCACCCTGTAATGTTGACAAACAAGTGCCACAGCTGAAGCTCACAATGTAACATTACTGATGTAAATTTTAGTTATTGTGGTACAACAATAAAAGCAATACGTTTCTGAGGTAGAAAAATAAAAACAAGCAACACAATTCAAAAAATGAACTCAAAGATGGAAGGTGATGCCCGTACATGTGTGTATTTACTGTTACATATGTGTGCGGGTGTGCCAGTGTGTGTGTGTGTTATTAGCCAAGAAACTGTACTTAAAGACAGTAAGATTTATGTCTGCCAGAATAGAGCCACATTATACAATGTAGTGAACAAGACGTTTAAAGTTTTTTTCACTGTATCAATTATAATTAGTAAAATCAATTAGTTCATCAATTAACATTTCATAAATATGCTTGTATGTGTTTTTGTCTCACCTGTCCATATCACAGTTATGTTGGGCAGCAGGTCCTCTCCAACAGTCTGCAGGTAGGGAGACTTTGATACACTGGGAGAACACAGAGAACCACAGTACTCTACAGGGAGAGAGAAAGAGAGGTGTATTTCATATTTTTTAAACTGCCCATTTCAAGTTTTATAAGGTTCTGTAGACCAAAAATATTTCAGCACTCCCACCTGTTGGGCAAAATAGGAAAACAGGCGGTTCCCCCAAGAACCGATACATGTCATTGGTTACAGTGACCTGAGCATGGGCGAATGAAGAAAAGGCCTCGCTGTCGGCCTGAAATGGAATGATGTAAAGCCTAGCCAACCCAGGTCTGACACCTGGAGAGAGAGATGAGGTGAGAGAAAAAGAGAAAAAGTACAAAAAGTTACATTCCTGTAGTATTGTAGTACCTTACAGTTTCATATACCTGTCTCAGCTTGCGCTTGAGTAGTGTCAGATCACAGGAAGAAGAGAAGACGATGTCCTGACCAGGAGAGAGGGCGTAAACAAACTTCAGGCCTCTCAACTGGGCTTCCGCTATGAGAGTACGCAGCTGACCTGAGAGGTGGAGAGTAGAGGAAAAATCTAGTATATCTAGTTTAGACACACTGTCCAGTGTTTGCAAACACTTTTAAACTATGATTACAGATGTTTAAACAACACCAGACTCTTCATATCATATGTATGTATCTTATCTGAATTTTATATCTCTTATGAACTCAGCTTGGCTTTAAATCACCAGGCCTCCATATTAACGTCTACAGTCTTCTAGGTACCATAATATAATACAATGAGCAACAAAAAAACTGCTGACGCCTTTAGGGTGGTAATGAAGAATAAATGGACAAATAAATGTCAAAAAGGCAATTTCATATTTGGGACAATGAATTTTCTGCCTGATTAAAGACAGAATTTCCGAGGGCTGTTCTGGGGTACGTTTCCCAAAAGCACCGTTGCTAACTACGGTAGCAACTTATGTTGTTGGAACTATCCAGTTGCGACGTGATTTCTCACAGATTACCCATCTGTTCAAAACAATATAAGTCACCCAAAGGTAAAAGGACAAAGCAGAGCATGAAAAAGACCGGACTTTTAATATTCCCTTCATGTGTATGTGTGTACATTTTAGGCCTATGAGGAAGATGGGTGTCCTCTAGGCTTCATTATAAACATATATAAGAAGAAAGCATACAATTCATTAAAGTACTGTAATGAATCAATCCCTGATCTGCCATTAAGACAAAGACATTCATGGGATTTGAACCCGTGTCTGTCTCAATAGAAAACTTCCACAATTTCCACCATCTATTGCACTGAGCTATTCCAACATTCACCAACATCATCAGTACCCTTCATTTGTTTTTTTCATTCTCTCATCATCATCATCACTACTATCACTATCATTACATTGTTCTACCTCACATCCTGTCACAGCATCTCCATCATCATCACTACTATCATGTCATCCCAACAAACATCCTCACAGTCTTACCATCATTATCATAATTACCATCTTAATCCTCATAATCACCTTCACCATTATTGCCGTTATCAATATCATCACATCATCTTATTTCCAACATTATCATTGTCATCATCATCATCACTACCACCAGCCATTATCCAAAGCATGTCTTTTCCTTAGAGCCAGACATTATTGAGTGCTTTTCATCGCCTGCTCTTTGATCTCCACTTCAACCCTGGCTGATCTGCACCACATCACGTTATAAAGACCTTATTATATTCTAACTACGTCAGTGTTCATACATAGCACCACTCCCACGCCCTCCTTTATCCACAGTAAGCGACAAAGCAATGCTAAAATATAGGTCAAACGCTGGTCTATTCAAAATCATCTCCCCGGGGTAAGAAAGCAAAAATCACATGATCTGACAGGAGGTCAGTTATGAAGTCGGCCGCTCTTACCTTCCACCACCCCACAAAGAAACTGCTTCCTCTCCTCCATCCTGTCCTCCCTCCGCTTCCTGTCGGCCCTATCGAGCGAGGGAAGACAAGATGCTCACCCCATCAGTCAGCTTAGATACCGGGGATCCTCTTCATTCATCTCCTCGATCTGCCTCCACCCTCCTCCTCTTCCTCTCCTTCCCTCTACATCGCTGGAGCTCTCGTGCTGCATTCAGGTACTCAGCTGAAGCTTCGGCTTTCGAGTACTTCTAACGCTGATGACAGTAATAAAACTAAATAACAGTGTGACCCTACAAAGGAGCTTGTTTTAAGTGGTTCAGTTATTAGAAAGACAATGTATACTTTATTCACATAGCACTTATGCTGTACAAACAAAGGTCATTTAGCTTACAATTAAACTGCAGAGTGAAACTATCAAATATGCTAAAATAGAGAGATAACATGACTGTAAGAATTTTTTTCGATTTCAATTTCAATTTCAATTTTTTTTTGTATTTCAAAACACTTTATTTATCCCCATGGGGCAATTGCGAGACCCGTAGATTAGTACAAGTTAAATAAGGTCATCTTTCATAATAGACATAACCTAATATATTAATAAATGAATAGACATATATCAATGTTGTCAACAGGTCCAAATCAGCATCACTAAATGAAATGAAATACATTATCAACATAATTAATTCATGTACTGTATAGTTGGGTTGTAGTAAAAAAAAAAAAATTCAAGACATAATGCAGCCCTCTGCGTGGCAGATGGCTGAGCTCATAGTCCGGTATTGCAAGTATTTATGAATCACTGAAACAGTGTGCGTGTACTTGTATGTTTGAGTGTGTGCAGGGGAGTGAAGGAAGTAGTGATCGGGGTAAGAAGGAGTTCAGGGATGGTTGGGAGTTTAGGAGCTGGACAGTCTTAGGTACAAAGGTTGCCCTTCTCCTCCGAGTTCTGCAGCCTGAACAGTGAAGCCGACGTCCTGAGGGGAGCCACTCAAATGCAGGAAACAGAGCGTATGAGGGGTCCTGTAAAATCCTGCCAGCTAACCTCAGAGTCTGCTGCTCACATACAGTGGAGAGGGCTCTGACTGGAAGTCCTATTATTTTGGCACAGACTTTAGCTGAGTTTTGCAGGCGGTTTCTGCTTTGCAGAGTGATGGAGTGGAACCAGCAAGAGATGGAAAATGTCATTACGCTCTCAATGAAGGAATAGTAGAACGTTTTGAGGATGACCTTGCTGACCCCAAATGAGTTGAGCTTCCTCAGGAGATAGTGCAGGCATTTCCTTCGTGTCTGAATTAAATTTCATCAGATTGTCGAAGCTTGTGCCCAGGTACTTGTGTTCCTCAACAATTTCTACAGGCTTCCCATGGATAGTGGAACAGCCTGCCACAGCCAGTTCCCTCTGCTTGTTGGAAAAGGTCACTGCCATCTCCTTGGTCTTTTTCATATTTAGTTCTAGACAAGATTTATCACACAATTCCACGAACTCCTGAAGAGCTGAGCTGTGGTGCTGTAATGAGCCTGAAAGCAAAGATAGGAGAACTGTGTCATCGGCGTACTTTACCAAGTAACTACAGTCATTGGTGTAAAGAATAAAAAGCAGAGGTGAAAGGACACAGCCTTGCGGGGAACCAGCTGATGTGTACAGGACATCAGATAATGTGTCATTGACCAGGACTCTCTGTGACCTGTTGGTAAGGAAGTCGATTATCCAAAAAAATCAGTCGGTCGTCTAGGTAGAAAGTAAAGTTTCTCAGCTAGAATATGTGGCTGCAGGAGAAATCAGCGAAAAGGAGTCTGGCTGTCGTGTTAGGAGAATCCAGATGTTTATGGATGGTGTCTGTAATGAAAACCTTTGCATCGTCCAACCCTCTACCTGCGCGATGAGCAAACTGAAGTGGTTCCATCTGTGAGTCTGTTATCTTAATAATATGATTTTTGATGACCCTCTCCATAGCTTTCTTGGCTAGAGAGGTGAGGGGTCATGGGTCTTGAGGTTCATGATCTTGATAGCACCTTTTTTTGGTATGGGAATGACTGTGGAATCCTTCCACAGCTGAGGGACTGTGCCACCATCCAAAAAACAACAAAAACAGTAACCGTAACAGGAAAAACATTAATAATATGATACATTATTAGGCTACTATATTTAATAACTTGTACATTAAATGGGGAACACTTTTTTCTGACTTAAATTAAGTAAGCTGTCCGAATAGAGCGGAGTACAGAAGTCCTAAGCGGCCATCGATTCATATCTTTATTTAACTCTGTTTTCCCGTGATAACGGGATAATTTTCTCGGGATGTCGAGATAATAAAACAGTAGTTTAACAAAGCTCAGTGATTAAGGTGCATGACCCATAGTCTTAAGATTGTGCGTTTAATCCTCATAGAAGATCATCAACAAAATTTTTTTTTTTTTCCATATTCCTCTTCAACAAAGTTGTTGTGAAGATGACTGATTCACATGCTCACAATTAATCACGTGCTGGAGTGTGCGCATCCCGGCGATTGGTCTACATACTTCAATCTATAAACTTTTTATTTCCCCATCATTCCCAGGCAGAGGAAATTCATCCGCTTCTCAAAGTTTCTGAAATAGCCGTCAGGAAATGTGTAGTTAAATGGATTCACCTGAATCTCTTGAAAACAACTTTGTTGAAGAGAATTATTAAAAAACACACAAAAGAAGAAAAAATAAACTTTGCAAAGAGCAGAGGTAGAACCTGCTATCCTTGGGGTGCAAGTCCTGCACACTACTAACTGAGCTAAATGCTGACTCAGCAAGTTAACACGAACATTATCGTAAAGAAATGCATCTGCCCACCCCTGCATTCAGCTGTCACGAGATAATTATCCTGTTATCACGAGAGAGTATATGGGCTGTTAGAGAACTTCCACACTGTTTACAAAGGCCTACTGTTATAACTCCCAGCACTGTTAAGTAGGCTACTTCTGATGCTGCTACTATTTAATTATATCGGTCTTCTCATATAAGGTGCATATAGGCTTCTTCGGATAGGCCCTTTATAATGCTCCAGCCACACTATGCTCACTCCGCCTCACTGTAACAGATCACCTCTGTCTCGCCTAGTGTCAGAACTATGGCGTCTCGTCTTTTCAGTTAAATTATTGTGACTTTTTTTATTAGCACCTCCGCTGATATAACATTAAAGTGCAGCCTATAGTAAAAAGTGTGTTTCATTTTTTAAACATTTTATAATGAGTTCATAGAAAAGCATGTAGGATAAAACAAAACCCAAAGGGAACACTACATTAACAAATGCAACAAATGGACGTCAGGCCTTTTTCAGGGAGCTGAAGCTGCAGTTGTTAAAGTTAATTAAAGCTACTTGCTTAACTTTAGCCAAGCTTACTTGAGGTAAAGGAGAGGGGATATTTTAGTTGGCTATGGAAAACAGTAGTCTAGCTAGCATGAATGCCACTAATATCTATATTGTAGGATTTGAAAACAACATCAGTCCTCACAGAATGTTCATGTCAGTGACTATTAAATATCAGTGTCCCTGTTAATGCTGTTGTACCGGTATATGCTTCAATTCATTTATCAGATGGATATTGGAAGATTTTTTAGCAGAGAGAGAAGATTGGCAGGGCAGCTGATTCTGAGGTCAGCAGTGGTCTACAGGTCTAAGGAATGTGTGGTGTTTTGTTTGCTTTTAACAACAGGCATTTGTTGGCAGGTCAGGCACCATGAGTGCATGTGCTCAGCATCATATCCAGAGGTTGTCTTTGGGAAATAGATGTGTGAGTGCTGCCAGCATTGCGGCAGAGGTTAAAGAGGTTGTCGTTCTAGAAGAAAGCCTCTTCTAAAAATGATGCACAAGAAAGCCTGCAAACAGTTTGCTGAAGACAATCAGAATAAGGACATGGATTACTGGAACCATGTCCTGTAGTCTGATGAGACTAAGATAAACTTATTTGGTTCAGATGGTGTCAAGTGTGTGCGGCGGCACCCAGGTGAGGAGTATAAAGGCAAGTGTGTCTTGCATACTGTCAAGCACGGTGGTGGGAGCGTCATGGTCCGGGGCTGCATGAGTGCTTCCAGCACTGGAGAGCTACAGTTCCAACATGTACTGTGACATACTGAAGCAAAGCATGACTCCCTCCCTTCGGAGACTGGGCCGCAGGCCAGTATTCCAACAACGACCCCAAACACACCTCTAAGACGACCACTGCCTTGCTAAAGAAGCTGAGGATAATAGTAATGGACTGGCCAAGCATGTCTCCAGACCTAAACCCTATTGAACATCTGTGGGGCATCCTGACACGGTGGAGGAGCACAACGTCACTAACATCCACCAGCTAGTGATGTCATCGTTGAGGAGTGGAAGAGGACTCCAGTGGCAACCTGTGAAGCTCTAGTGAACTTCATGCCCAAGAGGGTTAAGGAAGTGCTGGAAAATAATGGTGGCCACACAAAATATTGATACATTTTCACTTAGGGATGTCCTCACTTTTGTTGCCAGCGGTTTAGACATTAATGGCTGTGTGATGTGTTATTTTGAGGGGACAGCAAATTTACACTGTTACAAGCTGTACACTCACTACTTTACATTGTTGAAAAGTGCCATTTCTTCGGTGTTGTCACATGAAATGAAATATGTACAAAAATGTGAGGGGTGTACTCACTTTTGTGAGATACTGTATATAGTTATTGTTACTCCAAATGTTTTATTCCTTCTGCTATCAGGTTATTAAAGCACAGTAGCCACTTTAAATAGGATCCTTATCAACAGCTTACCTATTTTGTTCCATACAGCATTTCAAATACTCCTTCAATGTTCAACATGAATCAAATATTATTTCACACATATACTGTAGTTAATTCATAAATAACAGTAGCTATAATTGGTTCTGTGCTAAAAGTGAAACCTTACCATGAAAATAATGCTACTTCTTTTCAACTGTTTCTGTAGGCAGCAGTTCTATAAGTTTTCCAATACACGTCCCTGCTCAGACAAAATGCTGACTTGCTTATTCACACACCTTTCTTTTTTGTGGTTTCAGTGTTTTTTGTTAGATTGTTTTTTTATTTACATAATTCAGATTATACCGGTAGTTGTGAAGGCAGCATCTACCTCTGCTTCCAGCACCACCCGCAGATGTGTGCGTGTGTGTGTGTGTGCAAGTGAGTGAGTAGCTTGATAATCACACTCAGTGGCCATTTTATGACAGCTTGATATTTGATTGATCTAATAGATTTTTTTGCTGATATGCAAAATATTCTCAAGGTTAATAATAATAATAATAATAATAATAATAATGCTCTGCTAATGCTCTGTCCCCTTTATTTTTTTCGTCGAGATTCAGGAACGGTCTGAGTATCTCAAGGTACGTGCTGGTGCATATGGGACTGAGAGATCAGATATATAACAGGCACAAGGAAGAGCTGGATTTACCAGCTGATCCACAGTCTTAAATAAATTCTAGGATTATGTTGATGTGCAGAAATGAGTTCAGAAAAAAATCATTAATCATTTTATTTATTGTAGGTTAAAATAACTACCAGTTAACACGTAAGTTAAGTAACGTTACTTGCAACTTACGCGATAACGTAACTTAAATAAAAATATTTAATGTAATACTTTTAGTTTCACACGTGACACGAACACCGGTCTCCTGGTTCAAGTCCGGTTTCTGGCACGCCAACCACCCCAAACCCCCCAAACCCCTCCTTCCCAGTCTTTTCTGTTAAATATCATATCCCTACCTTTACTGTCAAAAACTGACGATACAGGGCTTCCCCCACTGCGTTCAACTATGATGCTATAGGGATCCCCAGTGCGTTACAAACATCCACATGTGACTTGGGAGTGAGAACAGGCTGTAAATATCTAAAACTGCTGTTTTGTGTCTGTATTTTTGGAGTTTTTTAGAGATGATACATTTACAGACGGATTGTTAATCTTTTCACACAAATAATATTGAGATAAATCTATCTCTACTGCATACAGTAATGAATATCAATGAATTGCCACCGAGCATGTAACTTAGGAGAAGAATGTGGTATAGCCTACCTGGGTACTTTTCAGGTGTGGAGGTAAGCAGAAGCAGGATGTGCAGCAGGATCACCACCATGCTTATCAAACCTTCTCTAAACAAATCAAAACAAAGCCTACCTGGCAACAACACAAACAGGGTGAGAACTGAACAGACAAGTGGAAAACACATAAAACCAGCATTAGGATGGAGGGTGGTTTGCTGCCTTCACAGATCATTGTGCAGGTGATTTAACCCCTCAGTATGCCTAGTAGCCTACCTTAACATGACATGAACATTTGTTTGCCCCGGTGCCTCTCTCTGTTATAGCTGGCTTCTTTGTGATACTGCTTTTGCTCACTGAACAAGAGTCTGCCGCTTAGCAGCAAAACAAAAAATTTGAAAAATAAAATGTCAAAGATTGCCCCAAAAACTATATATTCGTACTGTCACCCAAGTCAAGATTTATTTAACAAAGATAGATGTAATCATTTCCAAAATTCACAATGTGGTTTTATCTAATGAAATATTCTGCTTCAATCTATATTTGTTGGCATTTAGACTTTTTTATAAACTACATTTTCACTGTTTGCTCTCCCGCTTGCTGCACACAAAGGGAGGCACACACCTGTATTAATGGGGCGATTAAAGAAAGTTGATTTAATAAAAACATCCAAACTCATTTACTATGATGAATTACTTTATTGAAATTGAGGATTTTGTTCAAGGAATTTTTATGATCATAAAATCATCATAAAATATGACAACAGACATTCAAAGCTTCATTCAAAAATCTCTGTAGAAGCTTAATACAGCACTAAGTAGGCTAATAGCATATTAGACACAACAGGCTGGACAATGTCATCCATGCAACAGTGACTTTATCACCTGCAGCTCTGCTTTTGTGTTTTTGTTGTTTTTTACACAAATATCATCATAAAAAAGCATAATAATGATAAGTGTGTACAGTTTGACACATCAAAAGGTCTTATGAGGACATTTATTTGGCCCTACTCCCAGGACAACATAACTGTGAGGGAGTGGCAGGTGAAATCTTATGGCATACAGTATGTGGACTATCTTCCTCTGAACAAAGCACTGTCAGAGGTTGCACACCTCTGGAGCAATTAGAGGTTAAGTGAAATGTCAGGAAGGTATGAATGTATGAAAAAACAGGTACCTTGGTACCAGGTAGGAAATCTTCCTCTGAACACACACTCTCTGATAACAAAATAATGATAATAAAAGATGTATCATTACTCTATACAGACTAAAGCTTTTTGACAAAAGTATGTTCAGCAGGAATGATTTTGGTATCATTTTATTTAATCTAAATCAGTGTTTCTGTGTTCGGAGGAGGACGGGTGGCGCTAGAAGCCATTTTTTGTAAATGGGGGCGCTGAGGTGCTCTTGGGGCGCGTTTGTTGAGGTCAAAGTTTTAAGCCGAGTTTACGCCAAAGATTAACAACAATACAAGTTTAAACTTTTAACTATTTGCAAAAAACCCTGTGGTCTGCAACATTAAAACCTGCCAGTTTACTTCACTGTGGCTGGACAAGATGGTGTGTGTCATAACTCTTCTTCTCTGTTTCTGTCAGATACTTGTGGCGCATCTCTGTGCTGCCTTCAGGGGAAGTCAGAGTATCATCTATAAAAGTTTTTCATAGCAATACTCCATGAATGCCTTGTTATCGCATTGGTTACACATTTACAAGATATAGGATACACAAAATATTATGAATTCTCATTAAATGGTGACGTTAGTCTCGCAATATTAGGCTATGACTTTCTAGAGAACACAGATCAATGACCGAGAGATTCTGAATGTGCAGAAAGGTTTGAATAGGAGCAGAAAACCTGCTAAAACAGAAAAGCTATTAAAGTCCAGTCAGTAACTGAATTAAAATGAATTAATGTATTACTGAGGTGAAAAGGCACCACATGCACAGAGGTTAACAGAAGACACAAAAGTGGAGGGAAGACTAAATTATGTGTGTTGACTCAGCATGGATGAGATTAAACAAGTTGATCTACAGGAGGAACAGCCTATTTAAAAGCAATTAAGAATGCCTGAGAGCCTTACTGCTAATATTATATTATATCTTTATATTTTGAAATGTCACCTGCCACTTGCTGAATTTTGTGCTTCCATTTATAAAAATAAAAAAAATGACACTATTAATTGGAGCAGAAATTTTCAGAATGCAGGAAATTAAGTCTTTAATGCTCAAAATCTTCTGGGGGAGGATCAAGGCCCACACTTACTAAGTTCCCATCCAAGAAAACAGTCTCTGGTTTAACACCCAGTTTCTGGGAAGAACATTCACTTATTAATTAAATATAATTAATACTCGCATGGCTTTTTTGTTCCCTGGGAAAGTAATAAATATGTTGTTTGTCATTCAATTATGTGCCTTTTTGAAATGTTTAACAGTAATAATATATTGTATTAAAACACTGTAAATGACAAAAGAAACTGCTCTGCGCTATGTAGCGTGAGACAAGGGAATATTGACTCACAGGGGTCGGGTTTAATCAGATCTGCATAGATGTCCATCAGTGCATTTCAAATGAAAATGTGATGAAAATTTTATCTTTTACTTCCTGACAGCAAGGTTGTTTTTGTCACACAAGAGCCTGTTTTTCTTGACCAAAGCGCCTATCCTGTACCCGGTGAAAATTGTGATTGCTAGTTTCCAACCGACGCAGTTGTCATTTTCACGCCAGGTGCCCACCTTGTTTAAATAGCAAATGCACTCGTGCTCATCTGTGCGCCCATGGGAGTGCTGGTGCTAAAATGAGGCGCGGTCAGCCAAATTGTTGGCGCATTTCTATCTTGAGGCAGCAGAAAGCCATTGACCAAAAAACAGGTCTAAAGTCAATGGCGCAGTATTGAACTGTTTTTAGTTATTTTGGAGACGCATTATTCCGCTAAGAGAGGCGCTTTGCGCATTTACGCACGAGGCACAGCAGCGTAACATCATTGATTATTAAAATCTCCCGACACGCAGACAGGATCGGCCAGGATCTAAAGTCTATTCATGTTCTGTGTTCTTCTACACATGGTAAAGGTCTCACACACAGTCAAGGTTCATAAGGTGAAAGTGTTTGGAGTGAAGCAGCCCTCCTCCTGATCAATCCTGAGCTCCATCAGAGCGTCTAAATTATTTCAGATGTTAAAAGTTGAATTATTTTTCTTCTGGAGAGTTTAATCTGTCACGTTTATAACTACAGTTTTTTATTTGTTGTGACTTTATTGCGCACATGGAAGCGTTTTAAATGACTGACAGCAGATTCTAATCATGAAAGTAAATCGTTCAGGAAAACACTCATACATCAATAAAACACAAAATAAAGAAGCCAGTGTAGGTGAGAGATGTGACCCACGACCGGTTCATCATATAATAACGCAGCACAGTGGGGATCCAGACGTTTCATAGAGGACACAGCGTCTGTCTGTCTCTCTGTTAACAGACCCCAGTCTGCAGTGAAGTTGAACATTAGGCTTCATGATCAGAGACACTTTTTATATCACGTTCACACCTCTGTCCATATCCTCTCTGCTGTGAGTCTGCAATTATGGTTTTAACAATGCGTCATTATAATAGCAATGCCCCAAGGTACAAGCCATCTGGCTTTTAAAGAGAATGGGAGATGGTGTATTGAATGCTACGCCCAAAACACACCCATGACTAATTCACAGACTAAGTACAACCCTTTTGAACCGTGCGCCTGGTTCACTGGCCGTTTTTTCCTCCGTTAAACTAACAAAATTGGAGCTAGACACGCCCCAAAAGCACCTGCGCCACGCACTTCACGCCGTGCGCTCACATCGTTAAAATAGGGCCCTAAATCTTAACTGCCTTCAGTACTTAACGGCAGCTGAGCAACGATAAACATCAAACAAGTACTGAGCTTCTGTACAAGCAGCACACGGTAACTGACAGTCGGGGGCGTCTGAAGTCTTGATTTTTTTAGAAGGAGGAAGTGAAAGAGATACTGGTAAGTAAAATGAATAACTTTATCATATTCTGCAGGGAAAGTTATTGGTTATCCATATACTGACACATATCCACGCATAACCTCATATAAAAGGTAAGTGGAGTTGGTTTGCACATTTTAGTAGAAATAGAGTAACATATATGTTTTCAAATGTTTTTTTCCAAAGGTCTGCCTCATGGATTGTGGGCTGATCATCTTTGTGCTCACAGGTTGGTGCCTCTTTTTTGATTATTCTGTTGTTTGTTTGAGCAAGATCACGTGCACTGATGATATCTGGCTCATGGTCAAGGTGTACAGCAGACAAGCCAGTTTCTGACAAGCCAATAGATCTCCCTCCATCCTACACCTATTGAACTAAGAGAAAAAATCCAGAGTGAACACATAGATCAGATAAGTACCCTTTGTCAGTACAGACAATGGTATTTTAATTAAATATATGAACATATGGTCCTGCCCCAGATGCTCAAGTCAAAAGGAAGGAAGCATTATCTAATCAAAGTCAGGCCCAAAGAGTTTCAAGGGAAGAATTATTTTTTATCAGTGCCCCCTCTCTTCTGGGACTGAGCCAGTTGTCTTTATTATTGTAGAATCAACATATTGTACATTATTAAGCAGTCGTCACTCAGTACTGCATATGTAGTAAGTATTTCTGCGACAAACTGAGTCAAAGGGTACAACTTATATTACAGAAAATGTTTAAAATGACAAACATATTTGTAGTTGAACTGGTTCTATTTTATTGTCAGTGGTAAACAGTGAACACATTCACTGAGGCAGACTGAAACTTGTTCTGACTCAAGCTGATAGACAAAGTGCGAAGGCACCAGACATTAAATCTAGCAGGACTGTTTGGTTCAGTTTCAGAGAGCATTAATTTTTTCCATGCTCTGTAGTCATGCTACAGTGTACGCTACAAAAATTTCACCAACGAGGAAAATGTATTGTAAAACCTCACAGTACCGCTGAACCCACCTGATGCATAGTGCCTCTTCATGTTCACTGTAAAAGAGTCTTCATGCTTTATCATAAATAAGTAATAAAAAACTGAATATTCTTTGTTTTAGGAGCACTGGTCAATGTTGCCTCTGCCCAAACTCGTCAGTACTACTTTGAGAGTACACCACTGAACTGGACTGAAGCTCAGAGCTTCTGCAGACAGGTCTACAGTGACCTGGCCACCATAGAAACCATATCTGACGTCAGTACCGTACTCAGCACCACACCGAGCTACAGAGGCAAGTTCTCAATATTGGAAACATATATAGAACATAAACATAATATATATATATACTGTATAATCATATACAAACATAACAGCCAGACAACAACCAAGTTTTTGATAAACTTACTATGATTAGATAAAATTATATAATATGATATTATGGAGGGCGGCATGGTGGTTAGCACTGTTGCCTCACAGCAAGAAGGTCGTGGGTTCCAACCCCGGTTAACCCGGCCATTTTGTGTGGAGTTTGCATGTTCTCATGTCTGCGTGGGTTCTCTCGGGGTACTTCGGCTTCCTCCCACCGTCCAAAGACATGCAGTCTAGGTTAATTGGCGACCCTAAATTGTCCTTACGTGTGAGTGTGAGCGTGAGTGGTTGTTCGTCTATGTGTGGCCCTGCGATGGACTGGCGACCTGTCCAGGGTGTACCCCGCCTTGCGCCCAATGTCAGCTGGGATTGGCTCCAGCGCCCCCCCCCCCCCGCGACCCTGTATGCAGGATAAGCGGTTGACGATGGATGGATGGATGGATATTATGGAATGTGAAAGAACAAGAAAGGCCCTCAATGAAAAATAGAGGAGACATAATTCAAGGGATGTTAAGTTTTTTACATTTTAGGTAATTCCGCAAGTTTTTTGATTCCAGCTGTTATATAATGAACATCTGTTTGAACAGGCAAGGCTTGGATAGGCCTCTATGATCACAGCTGGAAATGGTCCCTGAGTAACAGCAGCTTCTATGGTGAAGCAGACACGGGGTTTAGAAACTGGGCTCCTGGACGTCCCATCAATCCAAATGGTCAACAGAACTGTGTGCTGCTTCTAAACAATTACTATTACTATTACTATTACAATTACAATAACTTCCTTGGAACATGGATGGACATTAATTGCAACATCTACTACTTATCTGTGTGCTACAACGGTGAGTTTTATTATAGCGTAAGAATTAACAAAAACCTAAATAGATCTTCTACATAGCACATTGTTAATAACTTCTCTTATATTTCCAGGTTCAGTAAATGGCACATCATCCTTTGTAAAAGTCAACAAATATTTGAAGTGGACTGAAGCTCAGAGATACTGCAGGGAGAATTATGTCGATCTAGCCAGGTACAGTGTGCACTGATGAAGACTCCAACACATACAATAGTTCAGTACTGAACCAACTACTTAACAACTACTATCTGTTCTGTTGATGAAACTCAGATTATTTAGTATTGTGACAGATGATAGGAATCCCAAATGGATTGGATGATCTTCCCTATTGTTTTATTTGATCTTTTTTTAAATTCAAACCTATTGGTGTTAAGGGATTCCCAAAGGGTCTTTTTCAGAAACTTACAGGTGTGAAAGTTGTGAGAGGATATCCAGGACAGATTAGAGGTGATTTGGTGCCAATATATTCATAAATGAGCAAGCTATTGAAATTATTCACTTGTAATGTGCAAAATTAAGAATTTAATTCATTTATTTATTTTCATGTTTGTTTACAAACTTACAGGTGTGAAATGTTTGAGGGTGGTCACTAGTTATATTAGCAGTGGTTTGAGATTTTTATGTAGAAAAAAAAAAGTTATTGAAGATTGAAATGGATGTGTTGCAATTTGCAGAAGGTCCCTAACTCCCCCTACAGTGACAGGGGCATTTGACAGACATTCAGTGCATTGCGCTCTGGACTGCATCTTTATCTTCAGTGATTTTGAGGTGATCACAACTGTGAAACTTCTGCCTGAATTAACTCTCCAATATATCCCAAAACTGGGAGAAATAGTGATTTTGACAGGGAGGTATTGAAGGTAACAGGCGCGAAAACCGACAAATGTTGAATATTAAACTAACCCCGGTTCTGTTGTTGGCCTCTAAAGAATAAAACGGTTAACATTTGGATCTATGCTGTACGTGAGCCGAGATTAACCCTTACATGTCATCACGTTTTGTGTGCGGTGTCTTCTGGGACAAACCATATTTGGAAGTTCACCTTCTGTCAACTTCCACCAGACCAACCGATCTTAATTAGCAATAAACCGATTAAACTGATTCCAAAATAACTACAACATGATGCAGATTTGTTAAACATATAAATTCATGCTTTGTCTGGTCTGCCAGCAAGACAGCAGGACAACAAATTCTAAAAGTTTGTTTTCTGAATGGAGTTTGGATCGATCAGGGCTATGCTATGCTAACTTGCTCACAGTAAAGTACAATGATAGCTGGAATAAAGTTACAGACACATGTTTTCTGAAATCACCAGGTAGTTCAACCTCCTTGCTTTCTTTTCTCCCAGCAATGTCCAGTTTTGTCTGTTTTTATAAATATATATAAATATGAATGCTAACAACAACACTGGAACCGGATGTGCATGGAAGCTAGCTGCTGAGAAGCTCCAGTGAAGACAAATCAACGTAGAAAGTGTAGCAAACCTAGATCTAGTTATGCATTTTAATAAATTTTTGAGAATTAATACCCAATTATGAATTTTAATATTCATAAAATCAACAATATTCCTCGTTTCAGGGCACCACCGGAGTTGTTATAATCCTAGAGTCTCCAGACCTCTAGGTAGTTTTTAATAATTATACAATTATTACTAGTGATCAGTTAATAATCGCTCAATTATCTTAAATCAGTCAGTCAGTCTCATATCTAAAGGGTCAATTTTCTTGGCAGGGACGTAGAAATAGGCAACACACACAGTTCTTGATTATATTACAGTGAATTTATTCTCTAATGTGATAAAAAGGATGGATGAATACCGGGAAAATAAACAATTGCTGAACAATGAGCCTGGAGGCTCATACGGCATAGGAGAACTAATTAAAGTAAGCTAACGTTATGAGTTTAGGAGTTAAAAGGAAATCTCTGACCACAGAATGTTGGTTAGGTCTTACGGCTTGTCGATGGCCTGCTTTGGCCTGTTGCACGGGTCCCATGCTAGCTGCCGATCCTGGCTTTTTGCTAGGGATTCTCCGGGGTTCTCTGTGTCTGATTGAAGAAAACGCCTCCTCCGTCTGGCAATTCAGCTGTTTTCAGGTTTCCTTCGTTGCCGCTGGCGAGCCCACGTGGCTTGGTCTGACCTCTGTGAAGTTGGCTCGACGGAAAAAGCTTAAAAATGGAACTTGGTCCTGAATGGAACCTGAATTAGTCCAGTGTAACTTAATGGACTGATAACTTTAACAAAACGAAAGAAAGAAAATAAAACAAACTGAGGGACAGATCGATGTCGCGGCACTTCATGTGTGTAGCTTCAAGCGAACAAAAGGCCTGTTTCACTGGCCGAGTCTCAGGGCGTTGCCTGGCGAGGCATGCCGGACGCGTGCCGAAGCGTCCAGAGTGCCCAGAGCCGAGAGAGAGCCAAGGGGGCAAAGAGAAGAGAGCGAACAACGTCGCGTGTCGCTCTTTTGTTGCCTGGGGCGTGGTTCCCCAGAGGGCGTTTCAGGTTTCCCAAGAGACTGCCTTTCTAAACTTAAGGTCTAAAGGAAAATAAATCTATTTGCGCATATAATAATCAAATATTTTCCACAATCTAACCTCAATGGTCAAACAGTTGTACTGTTCTAAGTTAAGCATTTGGTAACAGGAAACAATTGTCACATTATTGGTCAGGATATTTATACATTTAACGGCATTTCCAACGAGGGTATGTAATACTTATTTCGTCCACTTGGGGGATCTCAGGTTACATGAGGAAAGCTTAGATTAATCCAAGATCATCTCTCCTTAGGAACCGGGGAATTATTGTTGATTCATCCTTAAATTCAAGATGGCGATTAAGAGTATAGTAAAACATTCCTTTATCATCATTTCTAAAGGAATTTTGTAAGAAAGTATTATGAAGAAGCATTGATTACATTAGATGAGGGAGTGTCTTGCTGAAGATAAAAACACTGCAAAAGTAATTTATTTAGACTCTTTTCAGCACTAATATCAACAACAGATAGCAACAACTTGTTAACATAACTACTCAAATAGAGGCAAACGTAATCAAGTAACTAAAGATTTAATTAATCTTTGAGTCTTTGGAGACTCCAGTCTTTGGTTATTTAAAGTTCGGCTTTCTGGGTTATGTCACAACTTGGGTGAGACAGGGGTGTCCCTTTGATGGGGTAATAAAACACAGAGAAAGGTCAGTTGCCACGGTTACATGTGTGGGGGGGCCGGTTTTGATAGGCTGTTAAGGGAAATGCTAAATGCTGCCCCGCGTTATCAGCTTCGTAGATCAAAAAGGTGCCAGTTTTATGATCAACTGCCCACGCATAGCACTTAAAGAAAGCAACTTTGACCCCCCCTTCTTCTCCGGGGGAGGAGAGAGTAGCTCCAAATTTATTCAATATAAAATGCACAAATCCACACTGTTGTTCACTACAAAAGTAAAAAGCTAATTTAATAAAAGCAGTTAACTCTGAGCTCCTCCCGCAAGTAAACGGCGTAGTTGTCAGAGCAGAATCCGACCGACTACGGGTGTTTATTTCTCCAATGGTTGCAGCGCTCTCCCCCAAGTTTAGCAGCTCTCAGCCGCCCAGCAGATTTTCAATCCCCCTCTCTGTCCGGACCTCTCCACACATCGCTCTGAAGCCTCAGTGACGTACGGACAATGTCAACACTGATAGGCAATCGCGACTCAGCGTCATGCAACTTCTTCGCTTGAGTTGAAAATATTCAAGTCACGCGAATTCCTTCACGTCGCTTCGCGCCACCAGACAGGAAATCATGGCTTCTTTAAAAGCAATAAAGAATGCCTGAGAGCCTCACTGCATTATATTCTATTATAATTAAATATTTTGAATTGTCCCCTGCCAGATGAATTTTGTGTTTCCCTTTTATATAATAAGACATTTCCACCATAAATTGGTGCAGAAAAGGCAGAAATTGGAGCAGAAATTTTCACCAGAATGCAGGAAGTTAAGTGTTTAATGCTCAAAATCTTCTGGGGGAGAACTCTGAGCTCCTCCCGCGGGTAAACAGCGTAGTTGTCAGAGCATAATCCAGACCGACTACGGGTGGTTTTTTTTGGCCCGAAAGCTGCAGCGCTGCTCCCCGTACACTTCCCCGTTCTTTAGCAGTGCCCGCGAGGTTAGCGGTGCCAGCTGGCCGGTGCCACTCACGCCCACAGAGCCTGGTCCCAGTTATTCAGACCACTGCAGCAGCAACAACAGAGCTGCAGAGACAGAGGAAAGGCAGTGTTTTCTATACGTTCATTTATTTATACTGACCTTCATTTTTTATTTTTTTTTACTTGGCCTATTTAAAATTGTATTTGATTGTAGATCAGCACCGTAGTGCATTCGCGCAGCACATCCACTCACTCGTCTCTCTCTCTCTCTCTCAAACACCGGAGCACAAATCTGTCCAACACAACGCTGGCAATGGCGGAGACCCAGCTTTAAAAAAGTTATTAGTAATGAGTAATGGTTTAAAGTACATCAAGGACCATCTGGCTCATGATGTAGCCTACAGAACATTCTCAATTGAGTTATTGCCTTAAATGTATAAGCACTTGTGAAAAATAAACTACAGAAGTATTATGAAAGGGGCCTGTTGCTTTATTGTTCTAATAGAGAATTACATTGTTAGTTTACTGTTGTGGTTACAGTACTTGCTTTTAATTTGCTTTTATTTTATATAGTTCCAAAGCAAAAATCTTTGTTAAACAGTTTAAAAGTTTGTATAAATCTGTGAATTATAGGAGTATCCTACGCTGTCTTGTCTTCTCCCCTTGTTTCCGCCTGACGTTGATGCTGGTGTTCATTCTGAATAGTAAACCTCGTTCACTTAATGGTAACATTAGCTAGTTAGGCTAATTATATATTTAATTAGTTAAATGGTTTAATTAGGGTTAGTAACTGACAAAAATAATCGTGACTAGTTGACTAATCGAATAAATAATTAACAGATTAGTCGACTACGAAAATAGTCACTAGTTGCAGCCCTATTCTACAGTAGCTGACAAACAGCGCTATAGAGCACGTTTCGTCACTAAGTTCTTGTTCTACTTCTGAAGAACAATATAGTAATAATATACTGCAGAGGTCTGCAAATAAGGTTTGCGTCTGAGCAGTATTTGTAACCATTAGATGGTGGATCGGAATATAATCCATAATTGTTGGCGCACATTTAAGTTGTTTTGCACGCGTGTTTCAGGCGTGCTGTTTCCTTTGGCTTAAAATAATAAAATAAAATAAAATAATAAACTTTCAAAAGTCTGAACTTAACGTCGGATATGCCAATCCATTTATTAACATAACAAAAATAAAACATTTATTCAATAATAACTTAACTCAAGTCAGTCTCCATAATTACACGCCGTGCCTCACGGTCAAAAACCATGCACCTCGCAGTGCGCCACACCTGCACTAATTACCAAATGTCTTAAGTAGACTTGTGGCTGCACACAGCGCCAACCCATGGCTATACACAAAATGGCTCCAACACAACCGGCCCCTAATTGTTCATGGCAATACAAGACATAACAATTATAAACATATACACATATGGAGACATAAATGCAACAAAAACATCTTACAATAAAAACAACAAACAAATAAACGAACAAATAAACCCCTATTTGGTGTGTTTGTTCACTTTTACATTGACTGTTCTACCAATAGGCCTAATTTTGTCACTGGTCTCTCAACTATGTTTGTTTTGGTTTTGATTTGCACAGATCTAACTATGCCCGATTTGTCCGGAAAAGATTTAATAATTCTTCCAATCATCTAAGAATTTCGTGGTGCAGTAGCATCCGCAACCAAAACGATATCTCCTACTGTAAGATTACGTTTTGTTTTGTTCCACTTTTGTCTCTCCTGTAGAGTAACGAGATACTCTTTTGTCCACCTTTTCCAGAATAAATCTGAAAGATACTGAGCCTGTTTCCATCTTCGTCTTACGTACTGGTCTCTTTGATCAAACAGGCCTGGAGGCAAAATTGGTTTCCTTTTCAAAGTAAGAAGATGATTAGGTGTCAGGGGTTCTAAATCATTAGGATCCTCAGAAACTCTCGTAATTGGTCGGTCATTCAAGATTGCTTCAGCTTCGCATAAGACTGTGACTAAGGTTTCATCAGATAAAGTCTGTAGATGTAAAACAGATACCAAGACCTTTCTGACCAGTCTGATCATGCTTTCCCAAGCACCACCATGATGTGAAGCTGTAGGTGGGTTGAACGTCCATTTGGTGTTGTCATGAATTAAAACTTTCTCAATTGATTTGTTGTTTAACTCTGCAATTGCTCTTTTTAGCTCCTTCTCTGCTCCTGTGAAATTTGTGCCATTGTCTGAGCGAAAGTGTGCTACGGGTCCTCTTCGGCATATGAATCGACGAATAGCACTGATGCAAGAGTCCGTGTCCAATGAGTGCGCCACTTCTAAATGAACTGCCCTGCTGGCCATACATGTAAAGATAACTCCATAACGTTTCACATAGGAACGCCCTTGCTTTACTCCCAAATTAGTAAATGGAGGTAAGTCTGGAGTAATCCTTTCTTTGGGAAGATCAGCCATTTTTTGATCACACACTTTTCCTTTGTGACGTTTGCAAAAAGTACAACTTGACAAGATTTTTCTTGCTGCAGCATTGGCATGTGTGACCCAGAACTTTTCTCTCAATTTGGAGAGGATGTAATTTCTCCCACCATGCCTTGTCTGTTCATGAACATTTTTAAGAATTAACATGGAGATGTACTGATCTTTACACAGGATGACTGGGTGTTTGTTCTCTTCGGGCATTGTAGTCCTGGACAATCTTCCACCTACTCTTAACAGTCCATCCTCTAGAACAGGATTCAGCTTGTAGATAGGGCTACACTTTGTTACAGGTTTTCCTGTCCTTAGTGCACAAATCTCTTTGTCAAATCTTTCCCTTTGACAGAACTGAAGGATAGCATTTTCTGCCGCTAATAGATCCTCAGTTGATATACTGTCTCGTCCTGATGACTTTCTGGCTTCCAACATTTTCTTGTCCACATAACAAAGATCAGCCATTTCAACCATCACAAGTTGCTTTCTTCTTTGACTCAACTCCAATAGAGTCTTCTTAACCTTGAGTAACCATGCAACTGCAACCTTCAACCTTTTCCAGTCAGAGAAATATGTGATTGGTTGCATTATCCTCTTGAATAGTTATTGTGTTGGTAGAGATCTCCAGTTTGACCTCTGGATCATCCTCTTCTATTGTGGATTCTACTTCATAATGTATCCACGTTTCTCTTGCTTTCCACAGGAATTCTGGACCTGATAACCACGTTTTGCTGTTCAGAAGCTTGTGGACTGTCAGTCCTCTAGATGCGTCATCTGCAGGATTTTGTTTTGTGTGAACATATCGCCACTGTGCTGGGTCTGAAGCTTCCCTAATGATGCTTATTCTGTTGGCCACGAATGTTCGGAATCTTTTGTTTTCATTGCTGATGTACTTCAAAACTGTGCTACTATCAGTCCAGAAACAGGATCTTGGTAAAGAAAGCTGTAACTCTGATTTTACCATCTTGTCCACCCGAACAGCTAAAACAGCAGCAGTGAGTTCCAAACGAGGGATGGTTATGGGTTTAAGTGGTGCTACTCTGGCCTTTCCAAGAAGAAAGGAAACATGTACCTGACCAGGTTTGTTCTGTAACCTCAGGTATGTTACCATGCCATATCCCCTCTCGCTGGCATCAGCAAAGTGGTGCAATTGAGCATGGACTGGTGTTCCAAAGTCGTGTGGTTTCAAGCATCTACTCACTCTGAACTCTGAGATCCCTTTTAGGTCAGTCAACCAATTTATCCATTGTTGTTTTAGGGCTTGTGGAATTTCTTCATCCCAGCCATAGTTCCTTCTGCACAATTCTTGTAAAATGTGCTTGGCTGGAAGAAGAACTGGCGCAAGGTACCCTAAGGGATCATACACTGAACTAACGACTGATAGAATCCCTCGTCGTGTTTGCATCCGTTCTTTGCAGTTCAAGTGAAAGTTAAAGTTGTCATTTTCCATACACCAATGCAGCCCTAGTGCCCTTTCCACTGGGAGTTGGTCTATTTCCAAATTGAGTTCACTCACATTTTTAGAGTGTTCCTTCTCAGGAATTGTTTGAAGGACTTTGCGACTGTTACTGATCCATTGTGTAAGATGAAATCCTCCTTTCTGGCAAAGGTCAGCCAGGTCATGTACAATCTGTACTGCTTTCTGCACAGATGGTGAGCTTTTCAGACAGTCGTCCACATAGAAATTTCTATGTACAGTGTCAATCACTTCGTCCGAAAAACTGTTCCGATTGTCGTCTGCAGTCTTCCTTAAAGCATAACATGCACAACTAGGCGATGACACTGCTCCAAAGAGATGTACAGTCATTCTGTACTCTTCAACTTGCTTGAACAGATCTCCATTAGGCCACCACAGGAACCTTAGAAAGTCTTTGTCTTCCTCAGCCACTTTGACTTGATAGAACATAGACTTTACATCGGACATAAAGGCAACTGGTTCTTGTCTGAAACGTAGAAGCACTCCTATTAAGGAACTTGTGAGGGTCGGACCCTGCAGAAGCTGTTCGTTCAGAGAAGTTCCTTTAAACTTAGCTCCGCAGTCGAAGACAACTCGCAAATTGCCTTTGCGTGGGTGATACACTCCATGATGAGGAATATAGAACAGGTTATCTTCTCCACAACGCAATTCATCCCGTGGTACTATTTCTGCATAGCCACTGCTGATGACATTCTCAAGAAAGCTTGCGTATTCTTGGTGGAACTTCTCATTTCTTTCCATTTTCCTTCTTAATCCAGTGAGGCGCTGTTGAGCAATACAACGATTGTTTGGCAGTGTCACTTTCTGAGCTTTGAATGGCAATTTTAAACTGTAATGTCTGTCTTTTAAGTTTACAGATTGGTCCATTATTTCAATGAATCTTGCCTCCTGCCTTGACATTTCTTCTCCGTCGTCGGCGATTTTTTCATTGAAGTCACTTTGGTACTGCTTCTCCAATAGCAGCTGAAGTGATTCCACAGATAATCGGTTAACAGCAACACTATGACCACCATTGTCATTCATGTCTTTGCAATCCTTTCCGAAGCCATTGACCACCCACCCCAATAGAGTTTTAACAGCAAAAGGACCCTCACCTTGACTATTCACAATTTCCCATGGTTCCAGCAACTTTGAAGCATTAGTCCCTATTAATAACTCCACATTAGCATCAATTTCAGGGATTTCAATGTGCTCAAGGTAAGGCCACTGTGTAAGGTCCTCTTGTTTGATGATGTTTGCTGTATTCACTGGCATCGATTTCTGTGTGTAAAAATTTGGAAGACTGTAGTACCTTGTACCATTAAGGCTAGCTATTTCAAGTCCATTCACAATGTATGTTGACACTGATGTCTTTGGGCTCATCGTTAACAAACATATTTTTGACTTTGTCCCAGTGAGATTAAGCCTACGCATAAGAGCTTCAGAGCAGAATGTGGATGTTGAGCCATTGTCCAGAAAAGCATAGGTCTGAATCACCTTGTTGCCTTTTTGTGCTTTTACCTGAACTGGCAGGATGGAGAGCATTCCATTGCAACCGGCCCCGGTCTGGCTCCCAAATGTCTGAGCTGACACAAGCGTATGGTTTACAGCTGGTTTAGTTTCACTGGGGTTCATTGTTTTGTCCAATTGTTTGACGTGAATGTGTAAAGCTGTTGGATGGCTCTGTTTGCACTTTGCACAGATTTTACGCTTATCACAATTTTTGCTCAAATGCCCAGTGTTGAGACAACCAAAGCACACTCCTTTTTCTTTAAGAAGTTGATCTTTTCATGATGTTTGTTATTGGCAAATCGTTGACATTCATCCAGACTGTGATTTTGTAAACAGAATAAACAATTTATTCTGATGTTGCTGTCCCTATGCTTACCTTCCTGTGTGTCCTTATGTTGTACTTTGCGAACAGCGTAGACGTTTGTAGCAAAGTTGTCTCGCTTCAACTTAGACTTTGCTGTATACTCATCCCTTTTAACATGTACTCTTTCAGTACTTTGAATATCACCAAAAATAGGATCAGACAAGATTTTGACTTGATATTCCACAAAGTGTACAACGTCATTAAAGTTTGGTCTGCGGTTGTGTCTCTCTTGAATATCACATGCAGAATTTCTAAATTTTTCCCTCAATTTAAAAGGAAGTTTCGAAACAACAATTTTGAGGTTAGCAGACATGTCCAATTCTCTCATATCCCTTAAATCTGACATTGCATTATTGCAGCCACGTAAAAATAATGCATAGTCCTGTAGTAACGAAACATTTTCAGCCTTCACCACAGGCCAGTTGAGAACCTTTTCCATATAAGCTGCTGTGATCTTGGTTTCATTACCAAAGTGTTCCTGTAGGAGGGCTTTAGCGGTTTCAAATCCTCTCTCCGCACTCATATGTAAACAGCTTTGTACAAGGTCATGTGGGCGCCCTCTGGTGTACCTTTCCAAGAAATACATGCAATCACCTTTAGATGCAGCTTTCTCTTCCACACAGTGCTTAAAAGCTTGCATGAACGTTTTGAACTTCAGTGGGTCACCCTCAAAAACAGGCATTTGTCTTGGTGGCAGTTGGCTTGCTCTGTGTTGTTGAATGAGCAGCTCGGATATTTCATTTTGCTTTTGCAGAATTTGTCGTGTAGAATTGTCATCAACTGCATGTATAACATTTTCAGCGGGTCTTGCAACTTCAAATGGACGTTCAACCCACCTACAGCTTCACATCATGGTGGTGCTTGGGAAAGCATGATCAGACTGGTCAGAAAGGTCTTGGTATCTGTTTTACATCTACAGACTTTATCTGATGAAACCTTAGTCACAGTCTTATGCGAAGCCGAAGCAATCTTGAATGACCGACCAATTACGAGAGTTTCTGAGGATCCTAATGATTTAGAACCCCTGACACCTAATCATCTTCTTACTTTGAAAAGGAAACCAATTTTGCCTCCAGGCCTGTTTGATCAAAGAGACCAGTACGTAAGACGAAGATGGAAACAGGCTCAGTATCTTTCAGATTTATTCTGGAAAAGGTGGACAAAAGAGTATCTCGTTACTCTACAGGAGAGACAAAAGTGGAACAAAACAAAACGTAATCTTACAGTAGGAGATATCGTTTTGGTTGCGGATGCTACTGCACCACGAAATTCTTGGATGATTGGAAGAATTATTAAATCTTTTCCGGACAAATCGGGCATAGTTAGATCTGTGCAAATCAAAACCAAAACAAACATAATTGAGAGACCAGTGACAAAATTAGGCCTATTGGTAGAACAGTCAATGTAAAAGTGAACAAACACACCAAATAGGGGTTTATTTGTTCGTTTATTTGTTTGTTGTTTTTATTGTAAGATGTTTTTGTTGCATTTATGTCTCCATATGTGTATATGTTTATAATTGTTATGTCTTGTATTGCCATGAACAATTAGGGGCCGGTTGTGTTGGAGCCATTTTGTGTATAGCCATGGGTTGGCGCTGTGTGCAGCCACAAGTCTACTTAAGACATTTGGTAATTAGTGCAGGTGTGGCGCACTGCGAGGTGCATGGTTTTTGACCGTGAGGCACGGCGTGTAATTATGGAGACTGACTTGAGTTAAGTTATTATTGAATAAACGTTTATTCAATAATAACTTAACTGTCTACATGTTGATTGGTTAGCTCAGTTGGTAAGGTGCAGGACCTGTAAACCAAGCTTTTAGGGTTTGATCCCACCTTGGGACAAGTCTTTGTTTTTCTCTCTTCAAAAAATGGATTCTGCAGCAAATGTTTCTCAGTTGTTTAAGTGTTTGATCCATATCCATCAACCTACAGACGCTTTTGCATTTCCCCAGTATCTCCAGCCAGAGCACATTTTGGGGAATCACGTTTTCTGACGGCTCTTTCAGAGGTGTGTCAAGCAGTCTACAGACTCTTTTAATGTCGTTCAGAATTTTTCAAAGTAAAAGCTCTGTTCAACTTCAAATACAAGATTGCAGTCACGCTTTTATTTTGTAGGCAAAACCACTAAAGGGGAAGTGATGTGAGTAACTGTTGCTGTCATGACTGAGATCAGCACTGCTATCAAAGTATTTATTTATATTTTTTGCTGCTATCAAAGCACCATAATCTGGCAGTGGACCAGAGACTATTGATGGTCGATGGTCCATAATCACAGAAAGAATGAATGTGTTTCCCTTGTCAATGTTTGTATAAACTTTATCTAATGTGTGGTTTATAATGGACTGTAGTGCAGAAACAGTGACAGTGTTTCACACTCTTGGCTTACATTTTCCATGTTATCTGTCAGTGGCCAAGTCACAATAACATATGGAGTTACTGAATAATTAAGTAAATATAATTTCATAATAAATACCATACCTAAAGAAACCTCATTTCTTGACTGGCCACTCTCTGCTGTCTCAGAAGAGACACCTTTTGTGCTGGTTCAGCCACCGTAGCTGTCCTACGCTCTGTCTCTACACACTGAACCTTTAAGGTGACATATGACTTGCGATAAATAAACAAATAATGAAGTGTACATGTTAGCTGCCTGGTTGTGTATAAATAAATTATAAAATTAGAATTTAATATTTTAAATACAACTAAATGTTATTTTTTCTAGAGCAGCAACATTAAACTTTACAACAGCAAAGTCACTGTAACTCTATATCTGACATCACAATACTTAGTTACGTTTAGAAAGAAAGAAGAACTCAGACATGGTGGAGAGGAGCAGCTGGGGCCTGTACCATGAAGCAGGATTTGAGCTTATCCAGATAACTTCAGGATTTACCCTGGGTTCACAGCGGTGGTTCACTTCTTACAGGGTTAGATCGCCATGGTAACTTATGCTGAACGGCTAACCTGCTCCAGAGCAGGTTATATTCCAGATAAGAGATCAACTCTATGCAAGCCTACCTGACCAATCAGCTCTCTTTGAAAATGACATCACCATCTGTAGGAGATCCTGCAGACTAGTTGAATGGCTGCTTTTATGTTTGCTGCGGTGATGTGGAGAAACATAGCGAGATCATCCTACAGAAACTGATTTAAAAAGCCTTTTAAGCTACTATTGTAGGTTTTTACAGTAAGCCTACTTACCGCTTTGAAATGTGTTTTATATTTTTTACTCGCTAACAAGTCTGTTTCTCACAGCCTGTCGCAGGAGTTAAAAAATGGGTTTCATTTTTCCTCTGTCAGGCTGAACATTATAGGTTTAGGCTATAGTTTGGTAGGCCTATTGAAATAAAGTTTGATCTAACATGTCCCCCCCCACATTTTAAAATATATGTTTTGTGCAGCAAAGTGCCTCAATATTACAGACTTTTCTTTTGTGCTGCTGTTACTTGTACCAGAAGACAGTACAGTGTGATGTCTGCAGCAGGATGGGTAGCAACTTTTTACAAGTAACACAAATTTGCTAAATAAAATTAAAAAAAGTTGTTGGCAACTTTTCAAATTGCTTTTACTCTAGTAATCTACTTCTAATGTTCTTTTCATACCTTCATAACTTAACCAGTCTGTAATCTGCATTCTGCTTTATTAAAAGAAATGAGCTGTTATCCAGGCTGAGTGCGTGTAGTTACGCAGAGGAGCCCTGGTCTATGGCGCTTGTCACAGATATGAATGAGCTGGGCGGGTGCAAACATTCAGAAAATCACGCAAACACCTTTTCAGTTTAAGGCTTTATTGTTCTACTAATACAACTGAATCCAGTGAGCGCACACCAGGGCACTGGTGGCCGTGTTGCAAAACAGCCTGTATCGCCCTCTAACAAACCGGCAAGTGAAATACTTTCACTTTCCAACAACGGCGTATTAAAAGCGTATTTAGTCTCTACAGAACAAATGTAGAATACACACTGTAACATCTAAGTCAGATGATCACTGGATTGATTCCGATATACCGTAAAATTTTGAATAAAATAGACCCTGCCTTTATTTGAGACAGGCCTTTAATTATTTTTGCACAAAACTGAAACTACTATGAAACAGTTTATTTATTTCAAACAGAATAATACTTATGTAAAAATTATCAAATAATATCAAATACACGTCGTTCATTTGATCTAGCTCCAACAGACTGCTTATGCGCTTTTATTTTGAAGGCAGCAACCTCACGAAAACAACAACACGATGCAGGATGAGAGAAGTTAGCAGACAGAGCGATGGACTTCACATGACAAGATTCACAACTTGGATACATATTTCTGAAAAGCTGTTTTGATTCTTTTGATGGGTGGACCTTTACAGACTAAAGGAATATATTAAATAATCAAGGAAGGCTTAACGAGCGGACTTAATGAGCACTTCAAAGTTAACACGAGGCAGCACTTTTCCCCCCTTTTCCTCTCTTGTAGCCATGCAGGTTACACCAGTAAATCTAGAAGAATTAGACTTTGGGTCTTTTTGGGAACGTAGTCAAAAATTAGAAAGTTTAATCACGTAGATATAGGGGGAGGGTTTTTGTCATTGATTTATATTTTATTATTTAGTCAACATTGTAACGGGAAACTATCAGGCTAATTCCTTAAATTCAGCATATTGATTTGAGCCTATTCTACTTAGCACTTAATATGCCAATGTAGCAACAAAGCCCACTGTATATCACTTCAACTAGTAACAGTATGTTTTTTCCCAGGCACTATTTATTTATTCTGTCAAAATATGAAGTGTAACTTAGCCTATCTTCTAGTCTTAAAAGAAACACACACACATTTCTCATCCATCATTTACTTTTGAAGAGTAATATACTATGGCATTTTACTGCAATCAGCTGAATTACAGTTTTTCTCAGTCGTTAACAAGCGCTTACCCATACTTCAGATACTTTTTCTAAACTCTTAACACAGACTCACACCTACAAAACACAATTGGCCAAATGGATAATTTTCTTCTCAAAAACACATTTTGTTAAATATATACTAACTCTTCATTTCAAAAAATAACACATTTTTCTCTGCACACACTATCTTTACCAAAACACTGGAAATCTGACTCAAAATGAAATTATTCTGTCAAAGAATGACACTTGTTTTCACTTCACGAAGTACATGCAGTCAATCAAAGTACACCAGGTTTCAAAATACTGGCTATTGTTGACATTACAAAAACTACATAGACTTTTATGTTTCAGTTTTACAGGTATTTGCATGCAAAACATGCAATCCACCGTTTTTACACTAAATTTCTTGGTTGGTAACTGTATGTCCACAGTAATGTTCACATTCAAAAGCATTTCAGTAAAAATCAAATCCGTTTTTTTTTTTTCCTTTACTGTTTACTACAGGAGGTACAGTAGAAACACGGTATGATAGAACAGAAAAAGTTTTACAGTATTTCTTACAGTGAACAAAATATCCATGAAACACACATTCTGAACAAAAAAACAACAGCAAAAAGTCCAGATAAAAATTGGGGGAACTAAAAAAAAAAAGCACAACATTGCTGTATCTAATCTCTGCGATCTTTAGGGTTAGGCCACATGTTTTCGTCAACATCACATCTGATGTTATCCAAGGCGATGCACCTGGGATAAAACCGCTTGGTATGTCGGATCCACCCTTGACAATCCTGAACTGTGATGTCCCTGCAGCCAGCATCCATGGCTTCAAGGAGGGACATCTGGTCATGTGGCTGATGGTCATAAACCTTCCACCTCCATGCTGAAAAGAACTCCTCTATGGGGTTGAGGAAAGGTGAATAGGGTGGAAGGAAGAGACTTACCAGTCTTGGGTGAACTTCAAACCATGTTGTTATTGCTTGCGCATGATGGAAAGCCACATTGTCCCAGGTAATTACAAAGGTCCTCATGTTTTCACCCTCCCTATCCTGCTCTGGAACCAGGCGCTGGTGGAGATCATTGAGAAAGGCATGGATGCGCTCAGTATTAGGGTCCAACCTGACATCTGTGAAGGAGTAATCCTGCATTTGCAATTGCTGCACACATGGTAATGTTTGCCCCTCTCTGTTCTGGCACATCAACTGTGGCCCTTTTTCCAATTACATTTCGTCCACGTCGACGCCTTTTGGCCAGATTGAATCCTGCCTCATCTATGTAAATGAATTCATGAGGGGCCTGGTTGGCCTCCAATTCCAAAACTCTCTGAAACAAAGTTTATGTAAATCATGTCATTACTGTAATCCATACTGTACTGTAACCTATTACTGTGTAGCTTACCTACTTGCAAAGTGCAAAGCTTATAGAACTGGACATTGAATTGAATATACACTATACCTGGACATATTGTTGTCGTAGCTCCTTGACTCTCTCACTGTTCCTCTCAAAGGGAACAGTGTAGAGCGGCTTCATCCGCACTCTGTGTTTGGACAATGTCCGCGTAATGGTTGTGAGGCTGATGCTATCGATGACCATGAGATGTTTGACATCTCATGGTCATCCTCCACAATTCTAGTCTGAATTTCACGCAGTTTTATTGCATTGTTTGCAACAACTATTTCTACAATGGCAAGCTCTTGATCATTATTGAGGAGCTTTCCTCTTCCCCCAGAGGGTGGAAGACGTTGCATTCTTTAGAGGGACAAAAAAATTAAACATATGCATTACTGTATGACCTTATTGACATGTCAAGTGAGAATAGAAACAATCCATGTAAAATGCAATACTTACCTGTTGGTTTGTTGAAAGATGCGTATAATGGAACCAACCGTTGACCGCCTCAAATTGGGCTGCACTCTTCACCAGCCTCTCTTAGTGAAAGACCGTGGTTGATTACATGGTCAATGATAGTGGCACGAATTTCATCACTGACTACTGTTCTTGGAGCCCTTGGAATGCCACCACCACGCATTCTTACATCTCCTTGCTCCTGCACCTCTCACTGGGCCTGCTCTTCTCCCTGGGCCTGCACCTCTCACTGGGCCTGCTCTTCTCCCTGGGCCCCTTGCTCTTACTCTTCCTCGTCCAGACATTACAGTGTTTGTCTTTTTCTGTTTCTGTTTCCAAACACATCACTCCTCAAACCTCCTTTTATATATGTGTCAATGTAATAGAAGAAAAAAACCCTGCCACTAAGCCAGACTGGAATCAGCTGTGGTTGGCCCAATTTACCCAACATAAATCAGCTGTGTGTCAATTATTTAAATGTTTGTTTATTATCAGCCAAGATATATTGTTTATGAACTGATATCATTGCAGAAACAGAGGTTTTTATACTGTATCTAAGGTTTGGAATATTGTTTTTGCTATTGTGGGATGGTGTGTGTTAACATTCGTAAATACTACAAAAATAATCCATAATTTTGTTGGGAGGTATAGCTTGTCTGTTAAGAAAATTTAAGCATTGTGGAAATGTGTTCACTGACTGCGTATTGTGTGAAAACGACATGAAATGTGTGAATGGTATGGCCACAAAAGACCGATGCTGTGCTAACTGTGTTTAGAGTTTTGAAAATGTGACAACTGATTGGACAAACGCTTGTTAGCGACTGAAAAAAACTGTAATAGAAAAAAACTGTGGAAACTGGACTACAATTTGAGCTTTGTGGGAGTCTGTAGTATAACGGACGTTACCGGCAGGATTAATAAATAAATAATAGAAGCCTGGACAGAGACTTAATTACTCATTACGTGGTCAATACTTTCTCTCACACACAGCAGCCCACTACTTGCCCTATGTGTGTGATACTGCAACAAAGTTTAAGTTTTAAAAGCCTGTAGTAAACCAACAAAGACTACTCAAGGAGAGATGCAAATCCGCCTTTTATGGTATCATATTAATTATTAATCATGTTGTAATGACATTCATGCAGTGCGCAACATAGTTCGTTTGGAAAATGTGTTTAGTTTAGTGTGTTTATCTTATTAATGTAATGTACATTTGTGATTACAGTTTTTTCTGATTGCTTAAGCACAATTTTTGTAACTATTGGCTATTTTTGCAACACTCTACACACAAATAAGAAAACCTTTCACCCAATTATCAAAACATTGTAGTTCTCTTACAAAAGCGAACACAGCTAGATTAACTCTTCACACCTTTGTAAAAATGGTGTTTTCGTATCAAACAGTAAACACAAGCCATCATCTACTAAGCACACAATGTGCCAACTACACACTGATGGTATGAATACAAAACACATCTGGCTTTTGCTTTCTCTGTGTACAGATGTCAATTTGAGGTCATATTTTTGTCATAGTGTCATGTAAACATACAAGGATCCAAATTTCAAGTATTGGTGTTTATTCACACTCATCAAAACCAAGACAAAGTCAGAACACAAAATAGTAATTTCACAAAAAAAAAAAAAAATCAGCCTACATCATGTCGTCTTTCTTTGGTCCGGCCACAAAATTTCGTCCACATCGCATGCGATATCCTCCAGTCCATGTCACCGGGGAAAATATCTCCTTGAATGCCGTATCCAGGCCTGACATGATGCCTGGTCAATATCTCCACATGCCTCCTCCATTGCCTGTAAAAGGGCTACCTGTTGATGAGGATGACGGTCGTACACTTTCCAGCGCCAGGCAGAGAAGAACTCCTTGATGGGATTTAAGAATGGAGAGTATGGAGGGAGGTTGAGTGCCATGAAGAATGGGTGGTCTGTAAACCAGTTGCGGACCAAAGCAGCCCTATGGAAACTAACATTGTCCCATATGATGACATATCGGGTCTGCTCTGGTCTCTGAACAGTGAGCATGTCATGTAAGGTGTCCAGGAATGCAATAATGTGTGCAGTGTTGTATGGGCCTATGGTTGCATGATGGTGAACACCATTTTGGCTTATAGCTGCACACATGGTTATGTTACCACCACGTTGTCCTGGGACATTGATGATGGCACGGTGTCCAATAATGTTCCTGCCACATCTCCTGGTTTTACTGAGGTTAAAACCGGCCTCATCTACAAAAAGTAGCTCATGTCCCATGGCATCTGCCTCTAGTTCCATCACTCTCTGGACAAGACAAAACAAATGCAACACATCAGGCCCATGCACAGCACTACAGTATGCACTTCCAAATTCAGAACCAATGACACTATAGCTTACCTGCACATAGTCATATCGCAGTTGCTTTACGCGTTCTGTCTTTCTCTCGAAAGGAACTCTGTAAATTTGCTTCATTCTTATTCTGTGGCACGCAAGTACACGACTTAGTGCAGAAATGCTTACACTGTGTATATTTTGAAAGATGGTGTCATTATCAGTTATGCGCTGCTGTATTTCGCGCAGTCTTATTGCATTATTGGCAATCACCATGTTCACTATATAGGTCTCTTGCTCTGGAGTGAACATTCTTCCTCTACCCCCAACATGTGGACGTCTAGCAATTCTGTAAAGTAACAATTTCAGTATTTTTGCATGTATGGTACTGTTGTGTTTCTCATTAGAGTATGGCAGTGCTACAAAGTACTTACCGATTCTCATTTCGAAATGTCCTAATGATGCTTGCCACAGTGTAGCGGCTCAAATTAGGCTGAACCCGTTGGCCAGCTTCCCTCAGGGTCATCCCATGGTTGATGACATGGTCCACTATTGTAGCTCTGATGTCATCAGTTATTCTATTTCTTACTCTTCTTACCCTTCCTCTTTCCCCTCCTCGTCCTCTTCTTGCTCCTCCTTGTCCTATTCCTCTAACTTCCTCTAACCCTCTCGCTTCTTCAACTCCACGTCCTCTTCCTCCAACTTCTTCACCTCCACGTCCTCTTCCCTCCAACTTCTTCACCTCCACGTACTCTTCCTCCAACTTCTTCACCTCCACACATCACTCTTCTCACTCTTACTGCTCCTTCCATTGTACTCCACACAGACAGCTTACCTGTGGCTTATTTATAGTGCTTAGGCTGATTGCAAAGTGAACTAATTATCTAAAACAGTTTTCACATGTGAAAGTGTGCCAGACAGTTGGCAAAATAGTGTTAATGATAGCCATACATGTGTATAATTTTGCTAGGAGTGTGTTGGAAATTTGGTAATTGAGTGTAAGCAGTGAGTTGTGTTTAAAGTTCTGCAAAAAGAGTGTTGTGCAGTGAATTGTGCCTACAGTTTTGCAAAGTGTGTGTTACAAAATTGCATGTTGTATATGTAATAGTTTTAGAAATTGTGCTATAAGAATCACGATTAGCGCTTAAGCATTCAGAAAAAACTGTAAAAATAAATGAATTACTGACCCCCATAGATGCATGATTTTACTGCTTCAATAAGAGCTCAGACCCTCCTTATGGACCGTAACTAGAACCCTGCTGGACTATGTGGACTATCAAACTGTACAATCTGTAAAAATGAACACACATGCAATACAACATATACTTGCATCGATAATTTTGTAAATATCCACTTTTTAAAAATGAATGGAGACAATAGCATACTATAATAATACTTTTTCTTTATTCACTGTACACACACAGATTACGAAGTTAGAAAAGGAGTTGGCAGCAGTGACTGATTTGCATGATCCAAAACATTTTTAAAAAGTCTGAATGCATGGGTCTTGGCATGTTCTATCAAAATATCTATCAATATTTATACATCTAAATCATAATCACGCAAATTAGGATATGCCAACAGTGGCTGTGGTGAGGAGTAGTATCTTTATGTGGATAACTGTTTAAATAACCATATCTCACTGCTCCAAAACAGCTGATTCAAACTATCAACTCGTTATGAATCCTGAAGCTGCTTCAATCAGCTGAGTTGAAGCAGGGAGAGATTAAATCCTGCAGGGGGTAACTTTCTTCAGGAAAGGGTTGGAAAACATTGTCGTATTACATAAACTTCAATTCAGCTAAGATAAATCCATACAGCCAGCAAAGGTTGTACCACAGGTTTTTCCATGGCTAGAATTTGGTTGTGGCTCCATCGGGCTTTATAGAACCGTGATAGAGAAAGACCAAGAGGTGAATTTGCATTATACTTTGTCAATTAGAGCAAGCCAGGCAGCCTTCTGTGTTTGAGAACTGCGCTGTTTTTTTTTAAAATCGCCCACTAGAGGGCTGCAGCGCCGCAATAACCAGCCTAGTTAAAATGAACAAAATGACACAAAAAAAGATTAGTTCATTTTAATGAATGAGATTTGATGACTCGAGTCTTTCAAAAGAGTGACTTTTCCCATCACTAGTAAAAAACATGTTGTCAGTATTCAATTGCTACTCCTAAATCCATCCATTTTCACAATCTTTCCTGAGTATACAACCAGACCAGCCATATATACAGTATGAATATATATTATAATTACCATTATATGTCTAATTGCTAAATGCTTATTCATACAGTAGCCTAATGTCCCTATCCATGAGTAAAATCTATTAACATCGGATTTGCAGGGAATATATTGAAGTATTAAAAGTTTGACACACTATATGAAGGGCCCACACTGGTGGGGGGCCTCTACATAAACTATGAAGTTTAGCTCAGCTGATTATAATGGACAAGAACTAACAACAGCGGAATATAACGATATGCTGTACTGGGAGCTCTTATCAAATGAAATCTCTTCACACATGGTTTCAATGGTAAACCCCCACAAGAACGAAAATTACCAACAAACACACTAGATTCTTAGGAGACACATTTTAATAAACAGAAATCATAAAGTAAAATTTGTATTTCAAACAAATGGCAAACTTATTAGCACATTTTAACAAAACTCCCTTCACCCTCATGCATCATGGGAGTTCTGAGGGAGGGGCGTAGGCTGAGTGTGGACAGCGGTTTATTTACGGCGTCAACTTCCACTGGAAGCCTCTCAGAAGCATTTCAGCAGCGGAGAGTGTAACCTGCAACACGTTAATGATTTGTTTTTAATTGTCCTTTTTGTGCTTCTACTACATTCTTCAAAGCTCTCTGTGGATCGCTTTCGTTTCTCATCTTGCATCTAGCAACTACCACAGGGAGCATTTCAGAATAAGAGCGTTTTACCTGCCAGACTTTGCTGACACGTTTAGATTTTGTTGATTTGGTAATTAGTGCTTGCTTTTTGTGCGTCTACTATGATTAAGTAGGCTACGTAAAAATAGTAAAAATATTTATTTTTTGTTTGTTTTAACTGTGTTTATTGTTGATTGGAAGTCTGTAACGGTATTTTATTTTGAAAATTGATAATTTCTCTGCCGTTTCTGTGTCTGACTTCCTGCCCGGTTCATCTGCGCTGTGCTGCTTGACACTGGGACACTTCCTTGACGCACTCAGTCCATGGACGCACTGCAGCACTTCTGGTGTAAGCACGACATGGGGTCATGTAAACTTGATTAATATGACTTTGTAGTAGGTGGGCCCACAATGAAGCTCCGCCCCCACTGTGCTGAGAGTCTAGCTCAGCCTCTAACTATAGCACAACATCACAGCGCTGTAATAACGTTATGCTTTATTAAATGTCACATAATTAACAAAATAGATAATGTCAGTGCAGTGACTGTTACCTGACAGCTGGCTTGCCTCTCATTCTCCGGTGCTGGTAGTAACTCAGGCTGCTGAATGAACAAAAGACTCCGAGGACTCATGTGAGAACAAATAGTTCATTCCTGCTCCACCGTGGCCGAGCTGTCACATGACAAATTAATTACTCAAACCTAGGCTGTTTCTCAATCTGCGTTATTGTCTGTACTTGTGTTCTTGTGGACTTGTGAAACGTCATCAGTCGCAGCCAAAGTACTGTTCCTATTCAAAAGTCTGCACCTAGTCAAGTACAGTCAAATACCCGGATGTGTTCTCACTCCGTCCGTTTTACCGAGCCTGCATCGGTGATGACTTGTGTGGACTTCGGATAGCCAGGTATCCCATAATACATTTTGTCGCCAAAAGCAGTAATGTAGGGGGAGAAAACTCACAGCTTTAAGTTATAATACTGCTGTTCTTGTGTCACATAGTAGTTTTAAGAGTTTTTAATGCAGGAATATAGTTGTTTAAACTCCAAATATGAGGTTGATTTCTCAAGACAGAGCTGATTTAAAAATTTGCTACGATGTTTTTGGAGATGTGAGGTCCCGCCCGCTAACAGATCCGGGCGACATCAAGTGCGCTGCTGTTTCAATTGCTGAATGACGGACTGCGTGCTATATATGTATATACGTGTGTGTATATATATGTGTGTGTGTGTGTGTGTGTATATATGTATATAATGTGTATATATATATGTGTGTGTGTGTGTGTGTGTATATATATATATATATATATATATATATATATATTTAGCCTATTGATTTTTGGATTTTGAGAAATTTTGGACCTGGGTTTTTTTAGAACTGGGTATTGATCTCCATCCCTAGTAAGGCCTATAGTGTCTTAGAAACCTTAGTTGACCCTTCGCTAAGCCACACCCCCTTAGTTACTGTTGGACATGTCCGACTTTTATCACGGTGCTGCCACTGTCTATTGCTTCATTCCCTGGAGAAATATTGTCTAATTTTTGGAAAAGGTGAACTCGGAAGGAAGCAGACTGTTTTGCAGTTGCATTGTGCATTTGAAGGTTGTTTTCAGGCTGTCAAACTGACACAAACTGACATGAAAAAAGCCTTGTGAAGCCCCGTATTACCTATTACCTGAATATTGAGAAAGATGACTACTGAGAAATGACTCCTTTTGCACACGAGTCAATGGAGCGCAGCCGTGAAAGTGTCCGACCTCAATTAGAACGAGTCCTTTACTGCGCTGTGATTGGTCAGCTGCGTATTTGGGCCGTGGCTTAGCGAAGGGTCAATTGTAAGATGATTACGTTGCACTGATTTTGAGATGTTAATTAACAGCTACGTTGTCCAGGTGGCTGAACACTTTACCAAATCATTAACTAATCACATAAACTACAATATAATATTTATTATATATATAACACTCACTAACAATGCAATGCAGTGTCTGATTTTTTTCCTGTTTTTCTCGTGTACAGTGTACAAAATCTGGCAGAAAATGACGCCATCGCAAAGCTGGCAGCTGGGGACTCTGTGTGGATCGGTCTGTACTGGGAACAACTGTGGTCTGATGGGAGCCCCTCTCTGTTTCAAAACTGGGCCGGTGGGCAACCAGACAGTCCAGAGCAGTGTGTCACCACAATGTTCAGAAACTCAGGACTGTGGTCAGATGATAACTGCTCCCTCACTTTCCCGTTCATCTGTTACTCAACAAGTAATGCATCTTATTTCTACTCACATACTGTATAAAGATTCATTGTTACATTAAGGCAGTGTATGTTATATATTAGAAATTATAGATCATACCTTTAAGATCAGATTCACACTGAATTTAAATTTGTGTACATGTCTGTTGAAGCAGAAACAAGAATGTTCTTTTATTTTTACTGTACTTCTGCATGTCAGGCTAAATGCTGTATACAGCAGATAAACTTGCGGAATTCTAGTTCCTAAAGATATGGCTTTCATTTCTGTAAGGTGAATGTTTGAAATCTATAAAAAGACAACCAAAAAAAACTCCAAAATCAAGTCAAATATAATGAATACTCTCGTTACAGAAATCTGCTATTGAAATGAATGTTTCAGAACAAGAAAAACAACAAATACCATACACATTAAAATCTGTAGCTTACTGAAATGTGTCCCATCAGTAAATACTGTTTAAATTGAGAATATACGGAAGATTGAACCTACTGTACAAGAGTAAATCAGTTAACTGATATGCAAGTGGTGGTGATGGATCATGACTGGGAATTATGTCAACATGTTGCACCAAATTACATTGTGTGTGTTGCATCAAACAATCTGATGAATTTAAAATCTTGTTAGTGTGACTGTGTAAAACTAAATGTATTTTTCTAACGTCCTCCATCTTTACTTCAAATCATGTACTGTATTGGCCAACATATTAAACTCCTTTATTTCCCCATAGTTATCCAACTTAAAGTGCTATGAATTTTTAATTCTTCATTATTGTTCATTATGTATATATATATATATATATATATATATATATATATATATATATATATATATATATATACATATATATATAAGACCTGCCCTCAACTGGCACCGACTTATCTCTAAACTCAGGAACCTTAGAAACAGCTGTAGAACCAGATATATGTTTAGACTGTTTTGCTTCCCTCAGTCTTTATCCAACTAACTTCAATTATTTCTTCATCTAAACCATCAACCTGCCTCTTAGACCCCATCCCGACTAGCTTGCTTAAAGATGTTTTACCCTTAGTCAGCACTTCTATACTAGATATGATCAATCTATCTCTATCAACAGGCTATGTACCACAGTACTTTAAAGTAGCTGTAATTAAACCTCTTCTGAAAAAGCCAAACTTGATCCGGATGTTTTAGCCAACTATAGACCTATATCTAACCTTCCATTTCTCTCTAAGGTCCTGGAGAAAGCAGTTGCTAAACAGCTGTGTGACTTTCTACAGAGCAATATTTATTTGAGGATTTTCAGTCAGGATTTAGAGCTCATCATAGCACAGAGACAGCACTGGTGAAATACTAACGACCTCTTATTGCATCAGACAAAGGACTTGTCTCTGTACTGGTTTTATTAGATCTTAGTGCTGCATTTGATACCATTGACCATCAGATCCTATTGCAGAGACTGGAACATTTCATTGGCATTAAAGGAACCGCTCTAAGCTGGTTTAAGTCCTATTTATCAGATCGATTTCAGTTTGTACATGTTAATGATGAGTCCTCCATGCATGCCAAAGTTAGTCATGGAGTTCCTCAAGGATCTGTCCTCGGACCAATCCTCTTCACTTTATATATGCTTCCTTTAGGCAATATTATCAAGAAATATTCCATAAGCTTTCATTGTTATGCCGATGATACTCAGTTATATCTATCGATCAAACCAGATGAAACTCATCAGTTAGCTAAACTTCAAATGTGCCTTCAGGATGTTAAAACCTGGATGACCTGTAATTTTCTAATGTTAAACTCAGATAAAACTGAAGTTATTGTTCTGGGGCCTAAGCACCTCCGTGACGCATTATCTAAAGATATAGTTTCACTTGATGGCATCGCCCGGCCTCCAGCACCACTGTGAGGAATCTTGGAGTTATCTTTGATCAGGACATGTCGTTTAAGTCTCAATTAAGCAAATTTCAAGGACCGCCTTTTTTCACCTACGTAATATTGCGAAAATCAGGAACATCCTGTCTAAAAATGATGCAGAAAAACTAGTCCATGCATTTGTTACTTCTTGCCTCTGTCACCTAGTGCTTGCTCTTGGTGGGAACTGTTGAGCTTCTGTAAATAGCATCATAGAGTATGGTCTAGACCTGCTCTTTTATGAAAAGCGCTGTGAGATAACTGTTGTTGTGATTTGGTGCTATATAAATAAAACTGAATTGAATTGAACTGAATTGAATATGTCCTGTGAAACGCACACCGTAATGTGTTTAGGTGACATTCTTGCTAATACAAACGTGTGTCTTAAATAATTGTTTCTCTCATAGCCACCATTAAATTTTGTAAAGAAAAGATACAAAGTGGATCAACCTGAACAGCCAGATAGAGCATGAATAAATATTTAAGCAAAGTTAAATAACTATAAAATAAATTCATTCCCTTCTCTTCTTCTCTCTCAGCTCCTCCAAAAACCGAAGACTTCAGATCAATAGGACAAAATGAGACCAGTATCACTCTGCAGTGGAATAAAGTGAACAACAACTTCAACTTTATTCTCCAGTTTAATGATGCAGAGATCAACATCACTGCACCAGAAGGAGATGGACCAGTAACTTACACAGTCTCATCTCTCACTGCTGCAACTGAATACACATTCACTCTCTTCTCTGTGTTTGAGGACGTCAGAAACAGTGGAGTAAACATTACTGCAGTTACCGGTAATATATGTCACTTTATTTCTATGCTCTGTGTCTGCTTAGCGAGCCATCATCTGCTTTTCAGAGCACCAGTTTAAAACTAAGACGTTTCTACTGGGTATAATATTCACTAAAGGAATGTGCTACTTAACAACATGCACTTTATTGCATGTTAATTTAACTCAGCATTGTTTTGGCCAACACTGTAAAATAATTTTTTACATTAAGAATAATTTCTTTTGAAACTTTTGGTGCATTGTAATTATTCATTTATAGTGGAGTACATCTCTGTTGTCATTTAAAGTATGATGGATATGACTACAGAATGTGACATCTGGATCCAGAAAAAAAACATTCATACTCAGTAATACAAAGAATTGTTTCACTCGCTCTGTTCCTGACAGACAGCCTTAATTTGTATTTATATGAGGAAACAAAATGAACCATCTTCAACTGTCAGTGAGAACACTGTTACTTTTACTGACTGTCGTTTGTTAATACGTGTTTAATTGCTCTGTTTGTCTCTCTCAGCTCCTCCAAACGCAGAAAACTTCAGACCAACAAGACAAGATGTCACCAGTATCACTCTGCAGTGGAACAAAGTGAACAACAGCGACAGCTTTATTCTCCAGTTTAATGGTGCAGAGATCGACATCACTGCACCAGATGGAGATGGACCAGTAACTTACACAGTCTCATCTCTCACTCCTGAAACTACATACACATTCACTCTCTTCTCTGTGTTTGAGAACGTCAGAAGCAGTGGAGTGAGCATTACTGCAGTTACTGGTAAGATGTTTGACTTCATTAATATGTATTTAACCAGGAATAACATTTTTCTTTTTGCAACTTTGGAAGCAACTGGGACAGTTAATAGTAATTTACCAGCAGTAGTAGTTTAACCTTGTTACATTTGAACATTTTTCTTATTCCTTCTTCGTGTAATTAACTTCATGTTTTCTTTTCTTCTTGTTTTTTTTCTGAGCACCTCTAAAACGACAATGTTAACATAACGTTACCTGGTCAGTCCTTGTTATTATTTTTCTTATTTTCGTTTTTGTATAAATTCAAAATGTATGCTTCATTTTATGTCCAGCTATGATATATGATGAAACTGAAGTTTGTCTCTTTGATTTTAAAGAGATATTAGCAAATTATCAATACATCTTAGAATATTCTTCTTTTCATGTAATCAGACATCTTCCTAAAACATTTCTGACTCAGTACTGCACATACAGTAAGTGTTTCTTTGACAAACTGAGACAATACAGAAAATCCTGAAAAAAATATTTGTAATTGAACTGGTTCTTTTTTATTGTCAGTGGTAAACAGTGAACACCAATTTACTGAGGCAGGCTGAAACTTGATCTGACTCAAGCTGATAGACAAAGTGTTTAGGCACTAAACATTAAATCCAGCAGGGCTGTTTAGTTCAGTTTGGTGAAGCATCCATTGTTTCCAGGCTCTGTAGTCAGGATACAGTGACTGCTGCTATCATACAAAAATCTCACCAACGTGTGAATTGTATTGTAAAACCCCACAGTACAGCTGAACTCAAATAAATATGCTTTTTTTTAGGAAATCGTCAAATACTACTTTGAGAGTACGCCACTGAACTGGACTGCAGCTCAGAGCTTCTGCAGACAGATCTACACTGACCTGGCCACCATAGAAACCTATACTGACGTCAATTCTGTACTCTACTACAGCTCATCAGGCTACACAGGCAAGTTCTAAAATTGGAATCACACACTGTGCATAACATTAACATAGTGTATATATATACACTGAATCATACGAACAACATCCAAGTTTTTGATAAGCTTACTATGATTAGATAAAATTATAAAATATTATAATGTGGAATGTGAAAGAACAACAATGAAAAATAAAAGGAGACACATAATTTAAGGGATGTTCAGTAAAGTTATTCACAATTTAATTCAATTCAGCAACTATTTTAATTCCAGCTGTTATATAATGAACATCTGTTTGAACAGGCAAGGCTTGGATAGGCCTCTATGGTGGAGGCTGGAGATGGTCCCTGAGTGACAGCAGCTTCTATGGTGAAGGAGAGACAGGGTTTAGAAACTGGGCCCCTGGATATCCCTACAATCCTTATGGACGACAGAACTGTGTGATGCTTCAAAGCTATTACTATTACTATTACTACTTCAATAACTACAATGGAAAGTGGTTGGACGTTGATTGCAACTACCAATTCTTCTCTGTGTGCTACAACGGTGAGTTTTTTTATAGTGTAAGAATTAACAAAAGGCTAAATAGATCTTCTGCATAGCACATTGTTAATAAATTCTCTCAATATATTTCCAGGTTCAGTAAATGGCAAATCATCCTTTGTAAAAGTCAACACACCTTTGAATTGGATTCAAGCTCAGAGATACTGCAGGGAGAATTATGTCGATCTAGCCAGGTACAGTGTGCACTGATGAAGACTCCAACACATACAATAGTTCAGTACTGAACCAACTACTTAACAACTACTATCTGTTCTGTTGATGAAACTTGGCTTATTCAGTATTCTAACAGTTGATAGGAATCCCAAAAGGATTGGATGATCTTCCCTATTGTTTATTTTTGTCCAAATGTTGTATTTGATCCTTTGTGTCATTTGAATCCTTCCTGTTTTTGTTGATTTATTATTAATGTTTTACATGTTTTATAGTGATATATTTTTCATTGTTAGTTTTACAGATTTATGGCACTTGTAGCTGAGTCATGTAGTATGATAATTATGATGATGATCATTGTGATGATTACAAACAGTATTAGTGATAGAAGTATTGGGCTGATTGTATATCTTAATTGTAAGATGATTATTCTGCACTGACTTTAAGATGGTAATTAACAGCTACGTTGTCCAGGTGACTGAACATGTTACCAAATCCTTAAATAACCACATAAGCTGTAATATTATATATGATGTACTGCAGTGTGATTTATTATTATTTTTTGTCTGTTATGTTTTACCTCTTCAATTATTCTCCACTCACCCTTGATGTGTATATGCTACTGTTTCTCTCGCAGTGTACGAAATCGGGCAGAAAATTTTGCCATCGCAAAGTTGGCAGCTTCTGACTCTGTGTGGATCGGTCTGCACCAGGAACAATTGTGGTCTGATGGGAGCCCCTCTGTGTTTCAATACTGGGCCAGTGGGCAACCAGACAGCACAGGGCAGTGTGTCACCACAGCGTTCAGAAACTCAGGACTGTGGTCAGATGATAACTGCTCCCTCACTTTACCGTTCATCTGTTACTCAACAAGTAATGCATCTTATTTCTACTCACATACTGTATAAAGATTATTTTTTGCATTAAGTCAGTTTAGTTATATACAGTATCTCACAAAAGTGAGTACATGTACGCTAGGTTAACATTAAAATCTATAGCTTACTGAAATGTGTCTCAACCGTATAATACTGTTTAAATTAAGAACATACAGTAGATTGAACCTCTACTGTACAATAGTAAATCAATTAACTGCATCAATAAAGTGGTGGTGGTGGATCATTGTGGGCGGCGCGGTGGTGCAGTGGTTAGCACTGTCGCCTCACAGCAAAAAGGTTGTGGGGTTCAAACCCCAGTTGCCCTGGCCTTTCTGTGTTTCGAAGTTTGCATGTTCCCTCCGGGTGCTCCGGCTTCCTCCCACCATTCAAAGACATGCAGGCTAGGTTAATTGGTCTCTGAAAGTATCCTTAGAGTGTGAATGGTTGCTTGTGGCCCTGGCGACCTGTCCAGGGTGTACCTTGCCCCCCCCCGCCGTCACCCTGTACGTAGGTAAGCGGTTGACGATGGATGGATGGTGGATCATCGTTGGAAATAGCAATTGTGTCAACATAAATTATGTAAATTAAACAAGGTGCTTTTTACCAGCAGTATTCCCTTTACACAGTAGCAATAAAATATTTATATAAAATCTTAACTTAAGCATTAATGTAATCACATCAAATATCAAACCGCTATTTGCCCCTGCCGGGGCATTACCTTTTATCTAGCTTGTTAAAACAAGTTACCATCAGAGTTCAGAGTCACAATCATAACGTCATAACAGGCTCCTTCTGATCAACAGTATCAGCAGAAACATAATTAAATGTGTTGCATCAAACAATCCGATGAATTAAAAATCTTGTCAGTGTGACTGTGTAAATCTTAGGGTTGGGTATTGTTTAAAATTTTATGATACCAGTTATGGTGGTTTTACCACCCTTAAAGTGACACCGATACCGGTAGTGTACTTCATTCGATACCTTGCATAAAATGGGGGCGGCTGTGGCTCAGGTAGTAGAGTGGGTTGCCTGTTAATCGGAAGGTCGGCCTTGGTGGCTGTTCTGCCAGTGTATGAACGTGTGTTCAACTGGGAACTGTTTTAGCACTTAGGCTCAGTGAATGACTGTGTGTGAATGATGACTGCAGATGTAGTGTAAAAGCGCTTTGAAAAGACTAGAAAGACGCTATACAAATACGGAGCATTTACATTTCGAAATGCCACCTGTTGAAGCCATAGTAGGTGATTGGTAGCCTATTATTATTTTTATTAATGTAATGTTTTGAACAAGCAAGGTGATCTCGTTATTATTATTTTTGTTTCTAATAACATAGAAGTTATAGAAGTATTGTAAATTGTATCAGAACCTAATAGTTCATCCTCACAGGTAGTATTATACGGGGAAAGACTACAGCTTGCAAATTCTTTTCATATTTGAATGAGAGAGGAGGAGTGAAATAGTTTAGTGACCAAATATGTTGTGGGAAACAAATTTAAGGTAATTTTAAATTAAAGTATCAAAACTAAGCTACATTAAAGAGTTACAAACAGAGGAAAAGAGTGGCTGCACGTCCAGCCGATCAAACCAACCACACCTGAAGCAGTCGCAGCTGCTGCCGGAGGCTCCTGAGTAAAATCACTGCTGCGCGACAAAAGCGTTTAATTGATGTGATGAAATGCAGTGATCAATCGGTGACAAGTGATGTGAATAGCAATGTACAGAAGAAGAAGAAGAAGTGTTAAATGATACCAGAAGATGAAACCAATGGAGATCCAAGCTTGTGGTGATAAAATTACAACTGTGACAAACATCCCTGAGATCGCAGCCAAAGGCGAGCGGCTGTTAAAATCACGCATGGCGCGTACAGACCTTTTTTTATACAGTTTATGGTGAAGGCACATAAGGGGAAAAAAGGCCTGCTCTTTTCTTTTTTCTGTGTGTTGCTTGCAAAACCATACAAATAGTATTTTTTTGACTGGAGACGTTTCGATTTTACTTGATACTGGGCTGTTTCGGGAGATAACATAAAGGTATCGAGTAGGGATACCCATCCCTATTAAATCTAAACTGTATTTTGCTAATGTCCTTCTTTACTTGAAATCATATACTGTATTGGCCAACATACTGAACTCCTTAATTTCCCCATAGTTGTTCAACTTTAAGCCCTATGAATTTTTAATTCTTCATTTATTGTTCATTATATATGTCCTGTGAAACTCATACCATAATGTGTTTAGGTGAAATTCTTGCTAATACAAACGTGTGTCTTAAATAATTGTTTCTCTCATAGCTACCATAAGATAGAAAATGGATCAACCTTAAAATCCAGATGGAACATGAATAAATATTCAAGCAATTCATTCCCTTCTCTTCTTCTGTCTCAGCTCCTCCAAAAAACAGAAGACTTCAGAGCAATACAGCAAGCTGAGTCCAGTATCACTCTGCAGTGGAATAAAGTGAACAACAGCTTCAGCTTCATTCTCCAGTTTAATGATGCAGAGATCAACATCAATGCACCAGCTGGAAATGGACGAGTAACTTACACAGTCTCATCTCTCACTGCTGCAACTGAATACACATTCACTCTCTTCTCTGTGTTTGAGAACATCAGAAGCAGTGGAGTGAACATTACTGCAGTTACCGGTAATATATGTCACTTTATTTCTATGCTCTGTATCTGCTTAGCGAGCCATCATCTGCTTTTCAGAGCACCAGTGTAAAACTAAGACGTTTCTACTGGGTATAATATTCATTAAAGGAATGTGCTTTAACAACATGCACTTTATTGCATGTTAATTTAACTCAGCATTGTTTTGGCCAACACTGTAAAATATTTTTTTTACATTAAGAATGATTTCTTTTTAAACTTTTGGTGCATTGTAATTATTCATTTATCATAGAGTACATCTCTGTTGGGATATAAAGTGTGATGGATATGACTACAGAATGTGACATCTGGATCCAGAAAAAAAACATTCATACTAGTAATAGTAATACAAAGAATTGTTTCTCGCTCTGTTCCTGACAGACAGCTTTAGTTTGTATTTATGTGGAGATACAAAATGAACCATCTTTAACTGTCAGAGGGAACATTGTCACTTTGTTAATACAGCTTTCACTGCTCTGTTTGTCTTTTTCAGCTCCTCCAAACGCATACAACTTCATTTCAACAGCACAAGATGAGACCAGTATCACTCTGCAGTGGAATAAAGTGAACAACGTCAGCTATATTCTCCAGTTTAATAGTGCAGAGATCGACATCACTGCACCAGATGGAGATGGACCAGTAACTTACACAGTCTCATCTCTCACTCCTGGAACTACATACGTATTCACTCTCTACTCTGTGTTTGAGAACGCCAGAAGCAGTGGAGTGTACGTTACTGCAGTCACTGGTAAGTTGTTTGACTTCACTGATGTGTATTTAACCTGGTTAAAAATTTTCATCTTATAACTTGGGAAACAACTGGACAGTTAATAGTACTACAGCAGTAGTACTTTTTCCTTGTTACATTTGAACATTTGTCTTATTCCTCCTTCATGTAATTAATTAACTTGATGTTGTATTTTCTTCTTCTTTTTTCATGTTGTTCTGAGCACAATGTTAACATAACATTGTCATTATTTTTTACTTATTTAGTTTTTTGTATAAATTTAAAATTATTGCTGGGCAACAATTAAGCATTTTAATTGCGATTAATTGCATGATTTTCTGCTATTAATCTCATTGTTATGCGCAAAATTTAATAATAAATTCTAAAGCAGTGTATTTTAATTTAAATTTACTACTATATACATAGAAGTGCAATAACATGTGGTTTGCAAACACTTTCAACAAACAAGGTGCTTTTTACCAGCAGTATTCCCTTTACACAGTAGCAATAAAATATTTATTTAAAATCTTAACTTAAGCATTAATGTAATCACATCAAATATCAAACCGCTATTTGCCCCTGCCGGGGCATTACCTTTTATCTAGCTTGTTAAAACAAGTTACCATCAGAGTTCAGAGTCACAATCATAACGTCATAACAGGCTCCTTCTGAGCAACATTGTAACATTTTTTCTGAACACGTATCAGCAGAAACATTTTTCTTTTATCAGGGAGCATCAACAGTCTGTGTTCAGTAGCAAGTGTCCCTGTTAGAGTGAGGTGAGGTTGTCGAGCACAAGGCGTAGCTGTTTGTGAGTTTCCAGAATCTATTACTGTTCATTAAATAGGACATCAGCAGGAGGGAATTCACCTGGCAGAGCATCCCCACAAAACTAGATGAAGGCCTATCAGGTAAAGATATGTATAATTTTAACTTAAGTTAAACAGGCTACAGCTGGGTAGCGCACAAAAGCCATTGCCATGGTTACCATCCATAGAGCGCCTGCCGTTTACTCGTGGAGCAATGTCTTACTTCTCCCACACGCTGCATTGAAGCCTCCCTTCGCTGCTTATTTGGGTGGGTGATTTGCAGGCTGATCAACATCCCACCCCTCCTGTGACCCATGGTTTGACTGTATGTGGATTCACAGCCAGTGAGCAACGGACTTTCATAATCATAATGATAAAAACTGCATTAACGTGAGATAAAATAATTGTCACGTTAATTAATTCATGTGTTAACTCAGTAATCACATGTTAACTTGCCCAGCCCTATTAAAAATGTATATTTAATTGTATGTTCAGTTATGATATATGATGAAATTGACATTTGTCTGATCAATTCAACTTAAAATATTCTTCTTTCCATGTAAACAATAACCATCTTTCTGAAACTTCTCTGACTCAGTGCTACATATACTAAAGTATTTCTGCAACAAACTGAGTCATGATACAGTGTGTGCTGCTAGAATACAAAAATCTCATCAACGAGGAAAATGTATTGTAAAACTCCACAGTAAAGCTGAACCCATCTGATTCATAGTGCCTCTTCATGTTCACTGTAAAAAAGTCTGCATGCTTTATAAAAAGTAAGTAATAAAAAACTGAATATGCTTTGTTTTAGGAAATCGTCAGTTTTACTTTGAGGCTACGCCACTGAACTGGACTGAAGCTCAGAGCTTCTGCAGACGGGTCTACACTGACCTGGCCACCATAAGAAGTCATGATGAAGTCTTTGCTGTACTCAGCACCACACCGAGCTACAGAGGCAAGTTCTCAATATTGGAAACACATACACAGAACATAAACATAGTCTACATATACTGATGTGTAATCATATACAAATATAAAAGCCAGGCCACAGCCAGGTTTTTGATAAAGTTACTATGATTAGATGAAATGATAAAATATGGTAGGTACATTTATTTGCCAGAAGGCAGCAGGGTGATATGATCATGTGGAATGTGAAAGAACAACAAAATAGAGGAGACACATAATTTAAGGGATGTTCAGTTTATTCATCTACATTTTAGGTCAATTCAGCAACAATTTTACTTACAGCTGTTACATAATGAACATCTGTTTGAACAGGCAAGGCTTGGATAGGCCTCTATGATGACAACTGGAGATGGTCCCTGAATGACAGCAGCTTCTATGGTGAAGGAGACACAGGGTTTAGAAACTGGGCTCCTGGACATCCCTACCTTGCTATTGGACAGAACTGTGTGCTGCTTCAAAATTTAAGATATTTATATTACTATTACTATGACTACAGGGGAACATGGGTGGACGTTAATTGCAACGACCTGTTCTACTCTGTGTGCTACAACGGTGAGTTTTCTTATAGCGTAAGAATTAACAAAGGGCTATATGGAACTTATGTATAACACATTGTTAATAACTTCTTATCATCAATATATTTCCAGGTTTAGTAAATGGAACATCATCCTTTGTAAAAGTCGACACACCTTTGAATTGGACTGAAGCTCAGAGATACTGCAGGGAGAATTATGTCGATCTAGCCAGGTACAGTGTGCACTAATGAAGACTCCAACACATACAATAGTTCAGTACTGAACCAACTACTTAACAACTACTATCTGTTCTGTTGATTCAGCTTATTTAGTATTGTGATGGTTGATTGAATCCTAAATAGATTATAAAATCTGTCCAACTGTTTTATGTAATCATTTTTGTTATTTGAATCCTTCCCTTCCTGATTCTCTTTATTTAATATTATTATTATTTATTCATTCATTTGCTTGTAAGATATATATTTTTCATCCTTAGTTTTATGACTGTAATGCACTTGGAGCTGAGTCACGTAGTATGATGATGATGATTGTATTACTGATAGTACCGATAATAGACCTTAATTGTAAGATGATGTTTCACTGATTTTAGGGTTGTTAATTAACAGCTACGTTGTTCAAGTGGCTGAACACGTTATCAAATCCTTAAATAATCACATAAGCTTCAATATTATATTTCCCAACAATCACTAACAATGCACTGCAGTGTCTAATTTTCTTTTGTCTGTTGTGTTTTCCCTCTTCAGTTCTACTCAACTCACCCTTGATGTGTATATGCTACTGTTTCTCTTGCAGTATACGAACTCAGGCAGAAAATGACGTCATAACAAACCTGGCTGCTGGGGACTTTGTGTGGATCGGTCTGCACCGGGAACAACTGTGGTCTGATGGGAGCCCCTCTATGTTTCAATACTGGGCCGGTGGGCAACCAGACAGTCCAGAGCAGTGTGTCACCACAATGTTCAGTTACTCAGGACAGTGGTCAGATGATAACTGCTCCCTCACTTTACCGTTCATCTGTTACTCAACAAGTAATGCATTTTATTTCTACTTACATAATGTATTACAGTTTTTCCTCAATTGCTTAAACACATTTCTCAAAATGTTGCCTCTTTTTCTCAAAACTATAAACACAAATCCAAAACTTCTCACCCAATTACCCAAACATCTTTCAAAACATTTTCAGGTCAAAATTAAGCTTTCCACTCAAAACCATTCAATCTTGCTGAAAAACCAAACTTTGCCCTCAGACATAACACAAGCCCTCAGAAACACACACACACATTATAACACAGTCGTACACTGGTGAGATGAATTCAAAACAATACTTCAAAAATTGGTGATTAGTAATGTTGCTTTTGGATCTTCCCCTCAAAAACACAACAAAAGAAATAACAAATGTAAACATTTGCACATTTTTTACTCCTTAGTGTACTGTACAGTCCAACACACTAAACAACAAATTATTCTGCCCCAGCGTCCTGCCTTTGGTCTGGGACAGGCCAGAGATTCTGGTTCTTCACCTCCTTCTCCTCTTCCCTCTACCTCCTCCACCTTCTTCTCCACCTCCTCCTCCGCCCTCCTCCTACTCCTCATCTTATTCCTAGCCCATCTCCTCCTCCAACTCCTACTGTTCCTCTTCATTCACCTCTTACTCCTCTCCATACTGCTCTTCCTCCTCATCTTCCTCCTTCTCCTCTCTGGTGTCCTACACCTCTTCCTTCGGATTTCTCTGGGTCCATTGTTCCAAAACTGGATGAACTGACTTTTATCTGTCTATTGAAGCTTCTGATTGTTGTGTTATCAGTTTTGACTGTTTGTGTTTCCACCTGGGTAGCTGTGTGCTAATTGAGCTCAACCTGTGCTGATTGAGTGAACAATATTGAATGTCAATGTTTTCTCAATGACCACATGGTGTAGGAAATGAGAAATGTAGGGATTTGTGCGTAGAGTTTCGAGAAATGGGTTTGCTTTCTGAAAAATGGAGTTATGGTTTTGAAACTTTAGTTCAATAGCCTGGACCCTTCATTAAGCCACGCCCCGAATACACAGCTGACCAATCACAGCGCAGTATAGGACTTGCTCTATCTGGGGTCCGACACTTTCATGGATGCGCTCCATTGACTCAAATGCAAAAATAGTCATTTTCTAGCTTTTTTTGGCTGTATTTTTCTAAGACAGGGTCAAACGCTGTTCCTGGGGCACTTGTAATAGTTGCAGTCGCTACCAAGAGAGGTTGAAAGGAGAAGTACGATTTATTCTCTTTCCAAAACCTAAAATAAATCCTGAAAAATGTCAGCTGTGGATCGTTCCTAATGTAATGTTAGTTAGCTAACGCTAGCTAACTTCCTACTGAATGTAAGTTAATAAAGCCCTGCTGTTCTGCTTTTTAATGATAGTAATAATGAATAGAGACCTGCTTTACAGGAACAGTGTTGATCGTTCATATCGTTGTCTTTTGTCTCAATCGTCCGGGGATACAGTGATTCACTTGTGCTGTGTGACTTGCAGGCTTTAGCTGCTATCTTTCATTTTTTTCACGTCCGTTTGAGTTGAGACGACAGCCTGAATACAACCTTCTAATGTATAATGCAACTGCAAAAGTGTTTTTCCAACAAATTTGACAATATTTCTCCAGGGAGTGCAGTAGTAGACAGTGGCAGCGCCAACAGTTTGTCGGACTTAGCAACAGTAACTAAGGGGGGCGGGGCTTAGCGAAGGGTCAATTGAAAAAAACTGTAATTGTTGTATTAAGGCAGTATCCGTTATATATTAGCAATGATATATTAAACTTTAAAGATAAGTTTCACACTGAATTTAGATTTGTGTACCTAGGCAAGTCTGTTTGTCTGCGGTTTTTACTGTTCTTCTGCTAAATGTTGTTCAGAAAGTTATATACAGCAGATGAACCTGTGGAAATCTAGTGATTGTGTTGAAAGCATGCTGTTTATAAAAAAATGTTTCAGAACAAGAAAAACAACAAATACCATAAACATTTGCATTAGAACAAACTAAAACCATTCATAGATTACTTAAATGTGTCTCATCAGTATGTAGTGGGACAACTGTGTGGATTTGTGCATTTTATATTAAATAAGTTTGGAGCTACTCCAAATTCCTCTTTTCCTCTCCCAGAGAGGAGCAGGGGGGTTAAAGATCAACTTCAACAGACTGCTAAAGAGACCCCAACAGAAAGGGGGTGGAAAAGTTGCTTTCTCTAAGTGCTATCCCTGAGCAGCCTGATTAGAAAACTGGCACCTTTTTTATTCTGAAGCTGATAACGTGGTGCCTGACCAGCGATTAGCATTTCCCTGAACAGCCTAAAACTGTAACCGTGGCAACAGGCCTTGCTCTGTGTTTCATTACCATATCAAAGGGATACCCCCTTTTTACACCTAAGTGTGACATAATCCAGGACAGCCGAACTTTAAATAAACAAGGACTGCAGTCTCCAAAGACCCAATGCAAATGTTGCTATCTGTTGTTGATATTATTGCTGAAAAGAATCTAAATAAGTTACTTTTGCTTTTCCTTTAGAAATTATGATAAAGAAATGTCATACTATACTCTGTTAATTATCCAGCTTGAATTTAAGGCTGAATTCCCCAGTTCCGAAGGAAAGATTGTTTTGGGTTAATCTAAGCTTTCCTCATGTAACCTGAGATCCCCCAAGTGGACAAAATAAGTATTACATACCATCGTCGGAAATGCCGTATAAATGTCACCCACTTATCCTGACCAATAATGTGACAATTGTTTCCTGTTACCAAATGCTTAACTTAGAACGGTACAACCGTTTGACCATTGAGGTTTGATTGTGGAAAATATTTGATTATAATGCGCGCAAATAGATTTCTTTTCTTTTAGACATTAAAGTTTAGAAAGGCAGTCCCTCGGGAAACCTGAAACGCCCCCTGGGGGAACCACGCCCCAGGCAACAAAAGAGCGACACACGACGTCGCTCTCCCTCTCTCGGCTCCTCCTCTCATGCTCTGGTTTTCCGCCCTGCTCTCTGGACGCTTCGGCACGCGTCCGCCGTGCTTCGCCAGGCAACGCCCTAAGAGTTCGGCCAGCCCTTTGTTCGCTTGAAGCTACACTTGCGAAGTGCCTCGACATCAATCTGCCCCTCAGTTTGTTTTATTTTCTTTCTTTCTTTTGTTTTGTTAAAGTTATCAGTCCGTTAAGTTACACTGGTCTAATTCAGGAATGACCAAGTTCCCTTTTAAGCTTTTTCGTCGAGCCAACTTCAGTGAGGTCAGACCAAGCCACGTGGTCTCGCCAGCGGCAACGAAGGAAACCTGAAAACAGCCGAATTGCCAGACACGGAGAACCCCGGAGAATCCCTAGCAAAAAGCCAGGATCAGGAAGCTAGCGTGGGACCCGTGCAAAAGGCCAAAGCAGGCCGTCGACAAGCAGTAAGACCCAACAAACATTCTGTGATCAGGGATGTCCCATAATGTTAATATTGCCTTGTAACTCCTAAACTCATAGCTTACATTCATTAGTTCTCCTCCGCTGTATGAGTCAAATGCTTCCCACAATCGAACCTCCATTTCTCATTGTTCAGCCATTGTTTATTGCCCTGATATATTTAACCACCCTTTTACATCGATTTAGTTAATAAATTCACTGTAATCAAGGAAATGTGTGTGTTGCCTATTTCCACGTCCCTGCCAAGAGAATTGATCCTTTAGATATGAAACTGACTGATTGATTTAAGATAATTTAGTGATTATTAACTAACTGATCAATAGTAATAATTGTATAATTATTAAAAGCTACCTAGAGGTCCGGAGACTCTAGGATAATAACAACTCCGGTGGTGCCCCGAAACGAGAGATTGATATTTTCTGAATATTAAAATTCATAATTGGGTTTTAATTCTCATAAATTTATTAAAATTCATAGCTAAGTTTTAGAAATGCTACAAGTATGTGTAAGTATGCAGTAGATTGAACCTTCTGTACAATAGTAAAGTAATCAACTGATTTACAGGTGGTGGTGGTGGGTCATCATTGGGAATAGCAATTGTGTCAACATGATGCACCAAAATACATTATATGTGTTGCATCAAACAGCTGATGAATTTAAATCTTGTCCATGTGACTGTGTAAAACTAAACTGTATTTTGCTAATGTCCTGCTTCTTTACTTCAAATCAAGTCCTGTATTCGCCAACATATTACAGTTTTTCTCAATTGCTTTTGGTACAATCATCGAATGACTATTAGACTTTTTCAAACTATAAAACTATTTATATGAACATTAGGTCAGTTGTTCACATGACGATAGTCATTTATGACTGCTTTAGCACAAATTGCACTGAGTAAGCCTTGCAGAGATAATACTACAAAAACTTTACATTTGTTAGCTATTGAATCATATTTCCCTCAAATGCAATTATACACATGTTCATTGTGTAAATCCCTACATGCTAAATAGAGTGACCAACAATCACAATAACTTGTCACACATATATTAGATACATAATAGTTACGTGGTATTGTTGTAAAGTTGTCAGATGGATTGACTTAGGCCAGATGGGGAACAATTCAATTTCCTCACAAATTAGAGCAACCCAACGCAACTGCTGTCCAATTTAGCTCACAGGCGAAACTCACAACCAATCAGTTCTCAAACACATTTATACTGCAAGGGTAAGACTCAGCTGTGGAATATGGAGCATGCAGGAGACAGACAGGGGCAAAAGTCCATCCAAGGACGGGCATTAGTGTGGGGTGGCATGGTGAGGGGGAGAGGAAGAGCTAGAGTGTGCAAAGAGGATGAGGAAGAGTCAAAATATCTTGAGAGATACAGGCAAGTTACAGACCATGTAATCAACCTTGGCCTGAGTATGACAGAGGTTGATCGGAGAATGCAGCCTAATCTGGGCCGGTCCACAGTGTTGTCAAATAAAAGTTTTGTTGAAAATATAGTGTGTGCAATGGCTGACATCAATACTATGCAGCTGCCTAAATGTACAACGTTATTAATTGGACAATATTACATAGTGGGTAACTATCACACTTTCGGAGTACACTATCATTTGACAAGATGTCTTTGTATTTTTACTGTCTTGGTCCGCAATGATAAAGGAAGCTTTTGTTTTGCTCACAATGATTTAGTCATTGATGGCTTTATTTACATTTGAAACATGAGTTAATTCTTTTGATTGAGTCATCACCTTTTGCAGGTCACATGGAGTGGTGTGCTGAATGTACCACGTGATGTCGGTATTTCCCCATAGTTGTCAAACTTTAAGTCCTATGAGTTTTTTATTCTTCATTTATTCTTCATTATATACGGTATGTCCTATGAAACGAAGGCTGTGATGTGGTTAGGGATAAAATGTGACAATCTTGTTAATACAAACGTGTCTTAAATAATTGTTTCTCTCATAGCCACCATTAGGTTTTGTTAACAAAAAATACAAAGTTGATCAACCTGAACAGCCAGATGGAGCATGAATAAATATTCAACTAAAGTTGTTTGGTGATAAATTCATTCCCTTCTCTTCTTCTCTCTCAGCTCCTCCAAACGCAGAAGACTTCAGCTCAATAAGACAAGATGAGACCAGTATCACTCTGCAGTGGAATAAAGTGAACAACAGCATCAACTTCATTCTCCAGTCTAATGGTGCAGAGATCAGCATCCCTGCACCAAATAATTATTATGGACCAGTAACTTACAGAGTCCCATCTCTCACTGCTGCAACTGAATACACATTCACTCTCTTCTCTGTGTTTGAGAACGTCAGAATCAGTGGAGTAAACATTACTGCAGTTACCGGTAATATATGTCACTTTATTTATATGTTCTGTATCTGCTTAGCGAGCCATCATCTGCTTTTCAGAGCACCAGTGTAAAACTAAGACGTTTCTACTGGGTATAATATTCATTAAAGGAATGTGCTACTTAACAACATGCACTTTATTGCATGTTAATTTAACTCAGCATTGTTTTGGCCAACACTGTAAAATATTTTTTACTTTAAGAATATTTACTTTTTTAACTTTTGGTACATTGTGATTCTTCATTTATAGTGGAGTACATCTCTGTTGTCATTTAACATGTGATGGATATGACTACAGAATGTGACATCTGGATCCAGAAAAAAAACATTCATACTAGTAATACAAAGAATATTTTCACTTGATTAGTTTGTATTTATGTAGGGATACATATTTAACTTTAACTTTGTCAATTTTACTGACACTGTTTAACTGCTCTATTTGTCTCTCTCAGCTCCTACAAACGCAAAACAATTCAGACCAATAGGACAAAATGAGACCAGTATCACTCTGCAGTGGAACAAAGTGAACAACAGCGTCAGCTTTATTCTCCAGTTTAATGATGCAGAGATCTACATCGCTGCACCAGATGGAGATGGACCAGTAACTTACACAGTCTCATCTCTCACTGCTAGAACTAGATACACATTCACTCTCTACTCTGTGTTTGAGAACATCTTAAGCAGTAGAGTGAGCATTACTGCAGCCACTGGTAAGACTTCATTAATGTGTATTTAACCAGGCATAACATTTTGTTTTTGCAACTTGGAAAGCTACTGGACATTTAATAGTACTTACCAGCAATAATAGTATTTTGCTTTTTCCACCTGAAAGTTTTTCTTGTTCATGTTAAGTTAACTTCATGTCGTCTTTTCTTCTTTCATTACATAAAGTTACCTTGTCATTCCTTGTTATTATTTTTAATTATTATTTGCATAAAATGTTTCATTTTATTTTAAAAGTTATGATATATCATGCCACTTAAGTGTTTGATTTTCAAGAGATTTTAACAAATTATCAATTAATTTTAAAATATTCTCTTTCCATGTAAACAAACACCATCTTTCCAAAACACCTCTGACTCTTTGTCCTACAACCAAAGGCCCTAGTAAGTATTTGCATTTGTTACATTCATTACATGTCTGAGCCTTTGCCTTGAGTGACCATTTCATAAATGTATTAGCTTGATTGTAATTGTAATCATTATCACAACTGTATTTTTATCTTATGTTTCTTCTATTTGTTTTTCATTATTTACTGTGTTTGGATCTGCTTTAACTGTTGCTAAAACAGAAACGAGTCTGTTCTTCCCTATATTTATATAAAACCAGAGAATAAATTATTGAAAACCCTACTTTACAGTTAAATACATACAATTTAAATATGATTTTACTCATTTACTCATACTACATTTTCAAAGTAGTATTGTGTGCATGAATTATTATATATATTGTATATATTGAATGTAATAACTAAAAGTGTAAGGTCATGCAAAAGTTTTTTATTGTTATTATACTACAAATGATGTTGAATACTTAATGTTAATGGAAACCATTACCATGTGTATTATTTTATAACACATATTTATGTCAACAGATTATATTCTTGCCACGAACGTGGAATTGGAGTCGTTGACTTATCTGTCAGACTTGGAGTTGCAGAGTCTGTTGCATGATGAGTCTCCACTAACTGCTGTTAGTTTGTTTGTTTTTCATTTTCATGACTACTTTGTATTCAATTTTAATTCAAATGATGAACTAATTATTTTATTCGGTATTAACATTATTTTTTTTTCTGTTGTGGGTGTGTGTGGCTTTTTTAAAATCTAGCTCTTCAACCAATACGGACTGTCACCACAGTTGTTCATCAAAGTGTTGAGACGTGAGCTCAGGAAAGACAAGATGAACTGAAGAAGAATGGATCTGCAATGCAAACATTTTGGAACTTTTTTCACACTAATTTGACTTTTCACAATTTCAATTGCTTTCCTTGAAGCGAATGAAAAAAACTGATGATAGGAAAGACTTTTCATCAGATTCCAGTGAAATGTAGTTTGACCTCATTATTCTGCTTTGTATTTACTTATACTAGTACTACTACGGGTAAACAAACAGGGCAGTGTAGAAGTAGTTCACCTTTCTATTCCTAAGACAATTTAGACCAATCGGTGCATTTGAACTTTGGAAATCTTGGAAAGAAAAAGACATCTGAACATTCATCGAAAGACCTCAGAGTCCACTTGAAAAAGTATGTCTGACCTCTTCCACACTACTGAAGACTTTATCAAAAGTGAAACAATTCTCAAAATGTAAGTTTTTGCTCCTCCGAATGTGAAGATGGTTGTTGAGATCTGATAACCATCAGGTATGCATGCATCGAGAGGCCACTGGAGCATTACTAAACAAACCGATTGCTGCAGTGAAAGAATGTTTTCTGACCAGGTGGAGGATCAGGTTTCACAAGATGATCAATAGATCAGATAGTCCTCCTGGAAGTCTAGCTATTTTCTTAATTCAAATGAGGGCAGGTCTTGCGTATGAAATAAACAAACCACAACAACTACATTACTGTCTCCATGAATTTCCAACAGTGAAAAGTCCATCACAAAAGGGTGGCTATAAATATGCAATAAACTAAACCACACAAATGTTCAGTCCAAAGAAAACAATGCCAGAGCTGTTTAAATGTTTGCAAGCCAGGGGAACAAATTTGCCACTAAAATGCAAAATGCTCACTGCATTTAAGGTGTGAACGGGGCCCGACCCCGATCTGACCCAGTTGCAGAAAGCACTGTGCATTTTTGGAAGTTAACAGGTTCTCATAGTCAGTGCAGACTGTGTCTTTAGTTACACTGATAACTACCTAATACGAGAGCCAAATGGAGAAAAAATGCACTGTGTGCTTCAGTAGAGTGAGAAATGAAGAAATGGCCAAACACGACTCATTAGTAAAAGCACTACACAGAGCAGTGTGCAGTATTGTTAGCAGTAATCATTTCTGATTGAATAATCTCTTGATCTGGTTGTACGAGCATAGCCTCTGTCAATGAATTCAAACTTTATTCTAGTCTTCAGTGCCACCATCAGCATGCCATGGTGGACGCACATAAGAGCATGCTCCCTCTGCCAGAGCTTATATAGTATAGTTGGGTTTGTGAATCGAAAGCTTTCTGCTTTTCCCCTGCTCTAGAATTTCTGACACCACACGTGTTTGTTAAATTCTCATTCAGTTGCAAAAAGTGCAGTTTTACAGCTGTTTCTAAGGTTCCTGAGTTTGGAGATAAGTCGGTGCCAGTTGAGGGCAGGTCTTGGTGAATTTTGTTTCTAATAATTAGAATGTTATCATTAAAGAAGCTCATGAAGTCGTAACTACTGAGAGCTATGGGAATACTTGGCTCAATAGAGCTGTGACTCTGTCAGCCTGGCTACAGTGCTGAAAAGAAACCTGGGGTTGTTCCCATTTCCCTCCATTAATGACAAGTAGTACGCTGCTCTGGCATTACGGAGGACCTTCCTATAAGTTTTAAGACTAACTTGCCAAAATAAATGCGAATTTTCCAGTTTGGAATGCCAATTCCTCTCAAGTTTCCACGATATTCGTTTTAATTTGAGAGTTTCAGTATTATACCATGGAGCCAACCGTCTTTGTTTTATTATTTTCTTTTTTAGAGATGCTACAGAGTCGAGTGTCATTCGCAGCGAGCCTGCAGCACTAACAAGATGATCGATTTGGGGACTGAAATTAGCATAGGAGTCCTCCGTTACTTTGTGATCTGATAATGAATTTAGAGCTGATGGAATCGCATCCTTAAATTTAGCTACAGCACTATCAGACAGACATCTTGTATAAAAATTTTTGCCCAATGGCGTGTAGTTCAGCAATACAAACTCAAGTTATCAAAACAGTGGTCGGACAAAGAGGGATTCTGTGGGAACACTATTAAATGTTCAATTTCAATACCATATACCAGAACAAGGTCAAGGGTGTGATTAAAACAGTGAGTCGGTTCATGGACACTCTGAGAAAAGCTAATTGAATCTAATAGAGATAAAGGCAGTTCTAAGGCTCTCATTATCAACGTCCACATTAATATTAAAATCCCCTACAATAATAACTTTGTCCGTTTTAAGGACTAAAGTTGACAAAAACTCTGCAAATTCAGATAAGAATTCAGAGTATGGACCAGGTGCTTGGTACACTATAATGAAAAGAAGTGATTGAGGGGATTTCCAACTTGGGTGTGAAAGACTAGACTTTCAAATTAGTTATAATTTAGTTTAGCCTACTTATCAGCTCTAAACCTAGAGTCGAAGATAGCTGCAACTCCACCTCCTCGACCTGTGCCTCAAGGAATGTGAGTATTAATATGACTGGGAGGGGTGGATTCATTTAGGCTAACATATTCTCCATCACCCAGCCAGGTTTCAGTAAGACAAAATAAATCAATATCATAATCTGATATTAGTTCATTTACTAGTACAGCTTTAGAAGAGAGAGATCTGATGTTCAAGAGTCCACATTTAATTTTCCTATTGTTTTGCACTATTGCTCATGGTTTTAATTTTTATGAGGTTTTTAATGCACAGCTCCTCTGTTTACCTTTGATTTAAATAATTTCGATGGTCGGGGGACAGACACCGTCACTATAGGATTTTCACTAAGTAACTCCTGAAATAGAGGAGCAGATGAGTGTGTTAGACTGCGACTCTGCCTCCTGGTCTCAACTCTGGATTGTCATGGATTTGGTCCACTAATAAACTTGGCCAGCTTTCTAGAAATGAGAACTGCTCCTTCCCAAGTTTGATGGATGCCGTCTCTCCGGATCAGACCAGGTCTTCCCCAGAAAGTCTGCCAATTATCTACAAAACTCTGGACACCACCTCGACAACCAGCGGCGGAATGACGACATGCGGCTATACATGTCATCACTGGTCAGATTTGGCAGGGGTCCAGAGAAAACTACGGTGTCCGACATTGTTTTTGCATATGTACACACCGACTCAACATTAATCTTCTTCCGACGTGAACAACAATCTTACTGTATTTATGTTTATCCTTAGCTAGCAGTTTCAAATAAAACTCAGTGTCCCCTGCTCTGGCCCCAGGGATGCACTTAACTATGGCCGCTGGCTTTGCTAACTTCACGTTTCTCAAAATGGAGCTGCCAATGATCAGAGTTGGTTTCTCAGTGGGTGTGTCGTTGAGTGGGGAAAATCTGTTAGAAACGTGAACAGGTTGATGATGACCCGTGGACTTTGAATGCTTACGACTATTCCTCCTTCAGACAGTCACCCAGCCCCTTCCTGGCTGCACAGGGGATGCCGGGGGACGGCTACCAGAGGCTAACTCAGGCCGTTCCGCACCGACTACCGTGGACTGGGCTAGCTACAGTAGCTAAAGACTGATCTACCAAGGCGTGGAGCCGGACTTCTAAATCACTGAGCCTCGCCTCCATGTCTATAAATGAACTACACTTGTTACACGTACCATTACCGCTAAAGGAGGCAGAGGAGTAACTGAACATCTGACACACCGAGCAGGAGAAAGTAGGAGAGCAAGGGGAAAAAGGAGAAGCCATCGCTAGCTGCTGAGCTAAAGTTGCTAATGGCTAAGCTAAAGTACTGTAGCATTAGCTACCAAAACTTTTGAAAACTACTATGAGATTGAACAGCAGTCACTAAGAGATGGAAAGTAGTGTGAGTGCTCACGCAAAATTACTGTAAGTGTTTAGCGGACAGTTAGTCGCTGTAATGACAAATTAACAAATTTAACTGTTTTTTGTAGAGCAGGACAACACGCTACCAACACACAAGCACCAGAAACGGAAATGAGTCACTTACCGCATTACGTCAGCCATGACAGCTTCTGGAATATGTTGTGTAATAATTCTACAGGGGGAGAGAGAGAAAGAGAGGTATATTTCATATATTGCAACTGCCCATCAGGTGGTTCCCCCAAGAACCGATACAAAAGTACAAAAAGTTACATTCCAGTAGTATTGTAGTACCTTACAGTTTCATATACCTGTCTCAGCTTGCGCTTGAGTAGTGTCAGATCACAGGAAGAAGAGAAGACGATGTCCTGACCAGGAGAGAGGGCGTAAACAAACTTCAGGCCTCTCGACTGGGCTTCCGCTATGAGAGTACGCAGCTGACCTGAGAGGTGGAGAGTAGAGGAAAAATCTAAGGGGCCTAAAGTGTGGCAAGAAAACATCCCCCACACCATTACACCACCACCACCAGCCTGCACAGTGGTAACAAGGCATGATGGATCCATGTTCTCATTCTGTTTACGCCAAATTCCGACTCTACCATCTGAATGTCTCAACAGAAATCGAGACTCATCAGACCAGGCAACATTTTTCCAGTCTTCAACTGTCCAATTTTGGTGAGCTCTTGCAAATTGTAGCCTCTTTTCCTATTTGTAGTGGAGATGAGTGGTACCCAGTGGGGTCTTCTGCTGTTGTAGCCCATCCGCCTCAAGGTTGTGCGTGTTGTGGCTTCACAAATGCTTTGCTGCATACCTCAGTTGTAACGAGTGGTTATTTCAGTCAAAGTTGCTCTTCTATCAGCTTGAATCAGTCGGCCCATTCTCCTCTGACCTCTAGCATCAACAAGGCATTTTCGCCCACAGGACTGCCGCATACTGGATGTTTTTCCCTTTTCACACCATTCTTTGTAAACCTTAGAAATGGTTGTGCGTGAAAATCCCAGTAACTGAGCACATTGTGAAATACTCAGACCGGCCCGTCTGGCACCAACAACCATGCCGCGCTCAAAATTGCTTAAATCACCTTTCTTTCCCATTCTGACATTCAGTTTGGAGTTCAGGAGATTGTCTTGACCAGGACCACACCCCTAAATGCATTGAAGCAACTGCCATGTGATTGGTTGATTAGATAATTGCATTAATGAGAAATTGAACAGGTGTTCTTAATAATCCTTTAGGTGAGTGTATATTGTGCTCCGTGGTGTTATCGTTTAATCTCTGTGGATTATTACCATGTTGAATGTTGAACTCTGTCTATGTTAACTCTTTTGGACTGCTACCTGTATTTTTGGTGTATTGTCTGCCACTGCCTGTAAGCCCAGGGGCCTGTATCAAGAAGCAGGTTCAGAATTTATTTTTGTTATCTGGCTACACCAACCCTAACAATCGCAATAGAGATAAGCGGTCACACGAAAATCGCAATCGAAAAATTAATTCATGCCATAAAATGTGCTCAAATAGTGGTGGAAAGACATTTACAAACACAACATTTACGCTACTGAAAACTCCCCAACATTACCTGCTCCCACATTGCAAAAGGTGTGTTTACATAAATGTTACAACTGCATCAGAGAGTCTAGCTTCTGCATCTGCCTCAGCACTCGGTCAAGTTAATATGAACGTTGTTTGTTTTTGTATTGATTGATTGTTTTGTCAGCCATACAAGTGGGCTGATATTAACTACTTTTTCAAAGACGACTTCTAACTTTCATGTCAGTGGTTATTACTTGCCTCATAATTTAGTGATTTTCACGTATACAAGTATTTGTCAGGATGCCTCAATGATGGAAACAAATAAAAAAACATCTTATAAAAAAGAGGAAAATCAAGTTCAAGTTCCATATGTATGTCTAACAGCTGGACAGCCAACCCATGGCTGGTTCTATCAGAGGACAGAGACGGGTCTGAGATGAAGATGTTGAAAACAACCTGAAGAATTGTGGTTCCGTTGCAGTTTTTTGCTCTGTCGTGTTCCGATCGTGCAGATGAAGGACCAGGTTGCTCCGCCTCCGCCTGCTCGCCTCAGAGTTAGTTGCTCGGTGCTAAGCTACTTCGTTGCTTCTCTTAGCATGTGAGGTTAGCTGGCAGACTTGTGTCATAGCTGCCAGCTAACTTGGGCGGTTTGCAATGGCCTTAGCAGACATTCACGTCGCACTAGTAAGAAAGAGAGTTCTGTTCTGCTTCGTGTCTGCTCTAAGAAGGACACGTTGGGAGACAGTTGCTGCTGTCGGCAGCTGCAGTGGTCAAGTCCATAGCATTTACTGTATAAAAGAAGTAGATGTAATCATGGTGACATAACCCATTGTTTTGTAGACTGCAGCTTTGAAACCTCAAGTTTGGCAGTTTGGCCGCAGCCATGTTGGTTTTTTGCAACCAGGCACCGGACATAACTATATTTGGACGAGACGGTGGCGCTTAAAAGCTTGGTTAGCTAGGTGCATCTGTAATTCACATTAACTGTGATTTTAACCAGGATGTTTATTTTGAAAAAAAAAAAGATCATCCGACTCCTAATACAATTTTTCAACAGCACTGATTAAATTTACACTGTGCAGCTAATACGAGTCACTCTGGTCTGTTGAACAGGTCGCCATGCTAGCGCCTATTGTCCCCTAAATGGGACCATAATTTACTAAATGAACATCATGTTGTATTGAAGAACTTAAAACTAGCAACTGAGACTCATTATTATATTATAAACTCATAAGTGTCATAAAGTGGCAATAAATCAGCTGGGAAATAATGGAACCAGACTTCTTGTTTCAACCACATGAGTCACCCCCTGCTGGCCGTTAGTAAGAATGCAGGTTTAAGGCACTGAAGGATGGCTTTATCCATGAGAGCTGGAGGTTGCAGCTTGGTCCAGGTAAAAGAGAGAGGGCAGAAGCTGAACTGCTGTTTTGTTGACAAGTTGACATGACATCATGGGTCAGGTCTCATGGACCAATAGTAGCTAAAAGTAGAGTTCAACGTCTCAGTGGTTTAGGACACACAAATTAACAAATTAATCTGTGAAGTCTGTGATTGAGAATGTGTTGGTTGTGTGAGCCCAAGTTTAAGACCTCTTGTTAATAAAAAATCCCTTTGTGCAGTTACTTGAATGCATATGCAGTCACCACAGATAGTCTGATAAGAAGTGAAGAAGACGTCCCCAAATGGTGCTTTGTTAACAACCCAAGCCACTCTGTGTTCGACTTAGTTCAGATTTATATCTGTGAACTGACGTGTGGTTTCTGCAATATAATATATAATAAATATAAATAAATACCAATAATTAATTATTTTACCAATTCTACAATGCTACATAAAGCTACTATTTAACTACACTAAACAGAAAATATAAATTTAACTAAATTATAATATCAAAACAATAACAATAAGCAAACAAAGTGCATTACTGCACTAAAGCCTTTTGACTGTATGAGTTGAACCACACATACACTGAATAAAATAAATGAGGACTGTTCACAAAATAAATTAACTTAAATCATTACATTACATTAAATCAGAACAGTAATATCTGCAAACCACTCAACAGAGTTATTGTCAGGACTTACAGACACACAGAATCTGTCAGTACACAAAAAGTATCTTAAACAAGGAATCCAGAATTGAATAATTGAAAGGAGATCAAATATATCCTGGCAAGGAGGCAACTGACATGAGCAACACTCTGACTGCTACAGAGCAACTGGATACAATAGTTACTGGTGTCCTTCTCTGATTGGCCAAGGCCTTAATTGGTAATTAACACTACATGGTGGTGCAGAAAGGCGCTCAAGGCTCTAATGCTGTCCCAGTGGTCCCAACAGTAGGATACTTGGGTACTTTCCAGATGGGAAGGTATGTTTACCTGAAACAGAAGCAGGATGTGCTGACAAAATGTACCAATATACTTGTAAAACCTTCTCTAAACAAATCAAAACAAAAGGTAAAAAAACGAAGCATACAGTAGGATTAACGACTGTGGCATGTATTTAGAATTTCACAAGAAAACCATTTTGAAGGTTCCTTATAGAAGCATCAAGCAGTACCTATATGCTTTAACCTATCAGTACTTGTCTAAGTAGAGAACATTTAGGAAGGAGCATGAGCCATCATCATTGTAAAGATTTCTCCCCTTGGGAAGCTCATGCAAGCTACATATCTTTGACTTGTGTAATGTAAAACCTCTTGACTGACCATGCTCCTAGATTAAAAAAATCTATCTGCTGTCAGAGGAGTGCTTCAGCAAACTGGCCACCAGGGGGCGATCAAGATCTTTCAGCTGTACTTGCTGCCAAGTTGTCCATCTTTATATACAGTACAGTGTTGAGTAATATACAGAGAAGAGACTCAGTTTTATTCTGGTTTTATTTACTTATCATGCAGCTGCCGTGATGGGTACAGTTTCAAAGTGAGCATAGAGCTAGTGTAAAGGTTACAGACAATGTTAGACATTGAATGAAGCATTACTAAATCCACAAAAACATGAGTCTGCTTCAAATGTCTATCTTCATTGCATTGCTAACTAATAGTAACACACACTTCATTAAACTTGACAGAAACAAAATAAAACTCACCAAAAACGTCTTGGTTTCTCTTTCCACTGTTGGACTCTGGTTTGTTCAAATTAACCCTTAATACACTGAGTTAGATGTGAAACTATTCTGGCTCTTTAGTTGCTGGTACTACTTATGATACTCTGTTAGCTCGCTGAACGAGAGTCTGTTGCTGTTAACCTATATGTTGGCATTAATCTGTGTAGTAGTTTCTTTTAATTGTTAGAACTACCAGAAATGATTTGTGTGATAGCTAAACAGAATTGTCCAGTCAACATAATTATGAGTTAGAAATGTTTTGATGAGGATTTCCTTGCTGTTTTAGTCACTATTCTGAAGTTATGACATTAACAATATTTAAATGAGATGAGTTGTTCTCTGGTAATTAATTAAAGTTAAAGATTATTATTGTATTATTTTATGTGTTTTGCTATCATGAAAGTAGTAATATGGAAACGTGCGTAAAAATAGGCATTTTGCAATATACAGTAATCCATAATTACATTTAACTCCTCTAAGACAGAGAGAATTTCCTTTTTCTCAGTCTCTTGAGCTAAAACCCTTCATCCAATCATACTTTATCCCCCAATCATACTTAATCTACATTTGAAGTTTTTATTTTTGATCAAAGTTCCATCTTTGAAGTTTTTATTTTTGATCAAAGTTCCATCTTTTGTCCCAATTCCATATACGTTTGATTAAGAACGCATTCAGTATTTTTGTATTTTCGTCAGTCTTGCTTGGTATTAACTTATAAATTAACTTTGAATGGCCAATAAAGTTCTTTATTAAAGTTTACCCAAACCAAAGTACCACATCCTTAGAAGAAGCTGACATCAGACATCCAGGGAAAGCCACGGACCAGAAAACCATCCAACGCCTATTGTACCTGTAAGAAACAGTGTGCATAGACTTTATCAGCTGCTGTTAGAGCCTCTGGGGGACCCTGGAACAAGTCTGTTTCCTGCAAAACCATTTTTATGTGGGAGAGTCAAGCTTGAGAGCCGTGTAAAATATTAAACCAGATTACAGAGTTTGGGTCCTCCAACAGTAAGGCAAAAGTCCCTTATATCTATGTGTTGATGTCAAAATTAAGTTCTTAAGGCAAAAATTCACATTCAGCCCTTATAGAGTTTAGATCCAGAACCTGCGTCCATTTGTTCCTCTTTATAAATTGAAAACCTCTCTCCCTTCACTTTAGCCAAATAGAATTGTCATTAAACAGGTTTTGTTTTACAATTATTCAACCTCTATTTATTGCATATTATTATCATTAAATAACTATTATTTACTGTCTGATTTGTATTCACATTATTTTTAGTGTTCACCCTATCACCAATTGCTATCTGTGTGTTATAATTTAACAGACTTCTAATCCCTGTATTTAGAACTTAACGATTTAGATATTTTAGACTAAACTGATAATTAAATTAATTAATATGCAAAAGTTTCTCAGAACCTCCCGACATCTGATGGTGCCCCAACGACTATTTGATATTAAATCCATTATTTATTGCGATTAAGAGATTAGGAGCCCTGACGCTCCCCGGTACTGGGGGCAACAAGAGATTTTCGCACAAAATATTTTTGATGAATATCATGTCCGAATGTGATATTGCATCACCCTATCCATGCTACACACCTCCGTGAAGCTAGGAGGCTCAGCTTGAATCTCAAACCAACCATTTTTCAAACACCAAGCATCTAAATGAGCTTATATCACAACACAATTTATTCTCTAGGAGGAGTTTGTTAAAGTAAGGATGCTGTAAAACGCCAAAAATGACCATTAATTTCAAAATGACTTCCTGTTGGGTTCAGGGCATTGCTCCCCGAGACATTGTTGTCTGGACATGATATATCTGTCACAAAAATGTTTTCGGTGAGACGTGACCTGGTGGCTGCTTTTAACGGGGTGTTAGTGACCCATTTAGCCATGTCCATGCACAACAACCAAATGACCACCACCAAAATTTCCAACCCCATTGGAAGTTTGAGATTCATTTGGGAAAATAATAATAAAGAATTCCTTGCATTTCAATAGGGTGCTTGCATGTTTCATGCTCGGGCCCCAAATAGCTAATGCTGCGCTGTTTGACATTGAATGATCACCAGCAGTAGGTGATGGTCCCATTTATCTTTTAATATTTGATAAATAAATAATTTGAATTATGCATCCACAAGGTGTGTCAAGATGTAACTACGTGACAAGTGGTATACAGTAAGTGTGTATATTGTTTAAAGAGTTTTGTGCTAACTGAGAAAATGTGTATGCTAGCAGCCGGAGACCTCATGGCTCCGTCGTGTCCGAGTCCCGCCATACACAAGTGTTTACTTTGTCGTTGATGTTTAAGCTAGCTACTGCTACGTCAACATGTTTTTGCTGTAAGGTTTCTTGTATATTTATCACTATAGGGATGAGTTCATGTCATGCTGAGACAATGAATAATGTTAAAAGTACAATTCATTTAAGTGTTATTTTAGAACTCAGTTAAAAAGGAGTATTAAAATGTCATTTGATAACTTTGGTTAAAACTATTTACATTTCATGTGGTACTTTAGTTAAAAAGATAATTTAGAATGCATTAAGAAGATACTTGTGACTGTGGTCCTGAATCTGATGAGTGCATGAATATTGAAATGTATGTTTTTGGTTTACATTGTTCAAAAACTTATTCAATACACACAAGTGAAGGTGAGAGCTGCGTGTATGTGTTTCTTCAACCTTCTCCTGTTACACAACAACTACAGTTACAATAATAAAAAATAATAAACCACAGAGAAGATCACAACAATACAACCTTAATGAAAAACACATCAATACATGTACAGTGCATTTACAAAAGCTAATAGTCACATGCTTGGCCATGTGGCATTAATGCTACATTGTTATGCTATGTTATGCCCAGTTAAGTTACCAGCGTACAGGAAGAGAAGTTGCTGTTAACACTTTATTTTAAGATGCTTGTAATACGCAGTAACAGTTAATAAGACACTTGTAAAACTTTGTAAGCTGCTTATAAACATAAATAAGTCCATATATGTTACAACAGTGTAAACAAGTTGACGCTGTGGAGATTAAACACGTGGACTGGCCGTCGGACCGAGGGCTGTTTTAGCCTGCCATTAATTATCAACTTAATAGCAAGCTTTTTTAATAGCAGGAGAATCCACACACCAGGCCTCTCACTCTCCTGCAGTGCCCCCACTTGAGCTGCGCCAAATATGATATCCAGATTTTTGTCAAACCAGAAGAAAAAGAAGAAAAGCTGAATCTGTCACAGGCCAGCCAAAGTCCCTCAGACCTATAGACCGTCAGCCTCCCTTCTTGTTTTAACCTGTGATGGTATGATCTCTGTCATCACACATTTACACAGCGGTCAGTCATTGCGTGAGTGTGTGTAATAAAATTGCACAGGAGAACGACAGAAAGAGAAAAGACAGAGCTGAGATGGACAAAAGACCCGTTAAATACCATAAAATACCAAACTCTGTATTACAGTATTTACAGCTGTTTTAAATAAACAACAAAAAAATCTTTTCAATTCATCTTTTACAGCCATGCTGTACTTTCATTATAGACAATAAAAGGCTACTCTTTTATGTCTTTATCTTAATAGACTACATGTTTGTTTTTTTTTAAAAAGAAGCTTTACACACAACCTTATCAGAGCTAATGATAATATTAGTATATTTTAGCATGCCGATTTAAGCATGCCATTGTCAACTTTAATCATATAAAATGCAATTTTCCAACAACAAAAATGTGGCTAGTAAAAATGCTGTGTGGCGTGTGTAATATTGGACTACTAGCAACATGAACGTGAAGTTCATTCTTAGAAAATCCAGACCCACTGTGTTGTCAGTAAAAAACTACACCTTAAGAAAAGCCCTATATGCAAATGGTCATGACACACGCAAACTCAAAATCCCCACCGCACACACATCTGCTATACTTTGCATACTACTACCAAAATTCATAGTGGTTTTATCGTATGAAATATTCTGCTTAATCCATATTTGTTTAGTCTTTTATAAACTATATTTTTACAGCAGTCAAAAAACAGTTTGCTCTCCTGCTTGTAGCACACAAAGAGAGCAATAACTGACTGGGTTATACTCAGAAAGTTGATTTAATAATAAAAGACAAACTCAATTAATCTGATGAATGAATCACTTTATTCAAAATTAGGATTTTGTTCAAGGATGATGATATCATAAAATATTAGGGGTGTGGAAAATAATTGATTTTTAGATGCATCGTAATCAAATCGTGAGACCAATGAAGATGCACACCCCTACAAAATATTACAGCAGACAAGTAGGCTAACTGCATATTAGACACAGCAGGCTGGAAGGTGTCATTCATGCTACAATGACTTTCATCACCAGCAGCTCTGCTTTTGTGTTGTTTATTTACACAAATATAGTCATATAGCGTATACACTGGTGAAATGTCAGGAAGGTATGAAAAAACTGATTCTGCCCAAGCCTAAGAGCATGTAGAATTTGACACAAAAGGTCTCATGAGGACATTTATTTGGCCCTAATCCAAGGACAACATAACTGTGATGTACTGGCAGGGGGAAGTCCCATGGCATACAATATGTGGACAATGTTCCTCTAAGCGTAGCACTGACAAAAAGATAATGATATTAAGAGATAAAAGCTTTCTAATGAAAGTAAATTTAGCAGGAAATGATTTTGGTATAATGTTATAAAAGAGTAATTTCAACAATAAGAGAAGACCAACTTGGGTTTAGGTAAGCAGGAAATAGATGGTGCAACAACTTTAAAATAATCCAATTATGTAACAATAGAATAGAATAAAAATGATTAGCTTAGTCAACAATGAAACGGAAAAAATCAATGAAACAGAAACAAAAAACAAGTCGTTTTTTGTTTTTTCCGTTTTAAAACAAACAAAAAAAATAAAAATGATTTTGATATTTAATGTGTCCCATTAGTGTAGCTTTGTGTGTTACACTTGATAAACCTGCAGCAGATACACTTAAATGTAATCAAGATGAGCTTGATTATCAACATAAGTGGGTTTTTAGTTAGAAAAACAGGACAATATTATTTCAACGTTCAGTTTGTAACTCACTAGCAACTGGAACATGAATGCTTTCCTGAGAATCCTCCAGTTTTTAAGATTTCTTTAGTATCAAATTAATTCAGTGATAGTTGTCAGTACATCCAATGGTACAAAGCAAACATGAACTGTCATTAGTTAATTCGGCTAGCTGTATATTAATGAATCATACACGGATTTGAATGTTCAGGTAATTTTTGTTCAGCCTCTCTACACATGTTTGACCTGACCATTATTTTCTTTGTGAAATGGAAGAATTTAGAAAGTTGTGCGGTGCTGCAGAGAGCCTCCAAGTGCAGTAACACGTGGATTATGTGTAATCAAGTGCATCAGACTTCATCCAGCCAGAGGGAATGACTACTGACCGTCCGGTGTGCCGGTTCCACTGGCAACACAACCCATAGTAGGGCTAACAGAGGCAACAGACTGGGGGCACTATTTCACTCATTGCATTTGAATAAAGTCCACTATAGAGCAGACAAAGTCTTTGAAAAGGAAATGTCAAATGCTGTACTCATTTTCATTTTCAAATAGTTGTGAAATGGCATTTTAATTTTAACCTAAAAAGACCTTGAGGACATGGACATATAAATGCAATAGACTGTTTTGCTAACTGTCTTTGAAAATGAAATGTCAAATGCTGTTTGTATTTTCATTTTAATATGGTCCTAGAATTCCCACAGTATATGAAAATGAAAATGAAAATTGGATGATTGCATTTTCATTTTTACTTAAATAACAATATGTGGAAACTCCAGATGCCTGAAAAAAATTGCTGACATGCAAAATATTGTCTATATATATTTTTTAAACTGTCCGGTGCCATATCAGAGAACTGATGGCCAGGTTAATTTTTCATGGTGGAAACCTGGTTAGTGGAACAAAACCTAAAACAGGTTCTCATAAATTCAAAATTAGTTTAAAAATCCATTTAAATGTCAGATATACTAGATGACACAGATTTTACATAGACACTTCCTCCAATTTGTATTTTGTCCGGTTGTTGCCAAGGGCCCCTTCATCATACCCATCAGAATACACAAATGACACATTAAAGATGAAATACTGTAAAATACATGTTAAGTTTTAATATATATTTGGGGAATAGAATTATATTTAGGGGATTACAGTGGTAGTTGTAGGTGTAAAATGCCAATGTTGGCATGGCTAGCAGGATGGAGTAGAAACGGTAACTGAAATGCACTTAAGGGTTTGAGGAGAGTAAATTATGTTAGTTACACAGTAGTTCACTACTTGGGAAATTTTGCTTGAGAAATGTTTACATATTCTGTGTTCACTTGAGTTCTCAAACCAGAGAAGCAGTGATTGATTTTATGGCTTTCAAGCAGAGTGAATTTCAACTTGGGTACATAAACTTGTTGGTTCAGCGCAAGTTTTACATAAGAGCACGTAGGCAGGTCAGATAACATTAATAAAGAGATTAAGGTACATGTTGATCTGTTGTTTTTTGCATGAACTTAACAAAGTAAATATGTAATCTGTAAATATAAAAAACCTTCCACAGATCTATAAACTCAAAATATTCTACAAATCTAAACAGATCTCCAAATATATCAATAAATAAAATAAAAATCTATTAATGTATTCTACCCCACTATGAATGGATGAATGTGTGAATATCTTGAACATCCAAAACTGCTCTTTTGTGTCTGTGTATACAGTAAGTTACCAATGAATTGCCCTTGAGCAAGTAACTTAGGACAAGAATAAGGTATACCTATCCCGTTTTGAAGGTGTGTTTACCTGAAACAGAAGCAGGATGTGCTGGCATAACATGTCACCATGCTTATAAAACCTTACCTGAACAAATCAAAACAAAGCCTACCTGGCAACAACACAAACAAGGTGAGTACTGGACAGACAAGTGGAAAACACATCAACACATCTTGAAGTAGAAAACCAGCATTAGGATGGAGGGTGGTTTGTTGCCTTCACAGATCATTGTGCAGTCAGGTGATTTAACCCCTCAGGATCCCTAGTAGCCTATCATAATGACCTGTACTGCATCCAACCACCAGGGGACCGTTTAGATGTTTTGGCTTCACTTTTGGGGAGCTGTCAAGTGGTCAATCTTTATATACAGCATGGTTTCACCTCAAACAGTGTAGTATTTACTTCTCATGCAGCCGCCTTGATGGGTACAGTATCAAATTTCTATCCCGTGCCGACAATGAAAAGTTGCACTATCTGTGGGTTTTCAGCAATGGGTGTGTCCACAACGTGGTGTCGAACATAAAACAGGAAGTTATAACTTCACTGTACATGATCTGTCACAATGCTGGTTGTCCTGTATGCCTCAATTACAATATTTTTACTGTGTATAAAATGTGTATATGTACATAGGAGTCAATACTGTGACCCTTGACGAGCAATGCGACATTGGGAATAAAAGTATAAACAGTCAAGCAACATAAATAAACAACACATCACGGAAATGATAAGGCAAAATGATAACACTGACCCCAGATCCAGAGCACGCCCCCATGCCCGACCCAAGGCAGACATCATTTGGTTGGATTTCTAGAAATGCTTACTTTAGTTGTTTATGTCTTGTTTCCTGTATGTTGCAACACCCTCACACACACACACACACATCCCTACATCCATCATCCTGTCCTGACAGTGCTGAAAGCCTCTGGTGTTCATACCCCATACCTGAACAACTTTAATTTGACACAATTCTTGGTGGTTGGTTTATTCTGGTTTTGAAAAACATATTTTGTTAAATGTTTGGCTAGGTGTTTCTCGATTTTGTTGTGGTCACTTGAGCCAGGTCAAAACACATTCATAAAGGTTCTCCCAGTATCACCACCCCACACTCGCTCTGTGCCCCATCTTGGCCATCCCGGTAGAAATTTCCTGGTTATGCAACCGGTGATGGGTACAGTTTCAAAGTGAGCTTATTGTGTGAAGATACTGGATGTTCACAGTTACAGACAATGTTAGACACCGTAAAACATAAAGTATCACATCGGATTGATGAAGTATTACTAAAACCACAAAACATGAGTCTACTTCAAATTACTAGAATGTCTTAAAAGGATTGTGATTCTGCAGAAAGATTGTTGACGGGCGATTCTAGGATCAGACCTTAATTGGTGCTCAGCCCCTAATGAGAATGTAGCATGCATACAATGCCTTGCAAAAGTGTTCACGAATTGGTGGAGAGAATAAGTAGGCCTAGAGAGAGAGAACTAGAGAGGAGCTGGAGTAGAGCGGAGCGGTTCAGTCTACACTTTGCGTTGAAAAGTTGTGGAGAAATAAGGGCTCAGATTAGAAGCGTGATGATACATTTGGGTCATGAGACATGACAATGCACAAAAACAAGAAAAGAAGACTTTTAGCACTGTTTAGATTAAATATTTGATGCTGAAATATATGTGAGAGGGATCTGGGGGTCCTCCCCGAGAAGATTTTGAGCATTTAACTGGTAATTTCCTGCATTCTGGAGACATTTTATGCTCCAATTTATGGTGGAAATGTCTTTTTTTATATGAGGGAAACTTATATTGCATTGCATTTTTTCTTTCAATAAACCTTTTCTGTTCAAATAAACCTTTCTCAAAGCATTTTCATTTGTTAGTTAACATTTCTTGGTGCAAGTTGTTTTTCAGAACATTTTTAACAAATGCTTTCAAAAATGGAGACAAAATCAGCCATTTCAAAATGTGGTGGGGACATTTCCCCAGTGCCCCAGTGTAAATGACTCCTATGGAGTCAGTGGACCAGTTAGGGTCAGACAGCAGTGTGGAGCTGTAGGCTTGTGTTTATTCCCTCGGAGGAGGGAGGGTGTTAAAAGTGTTTCTCTAATTTAAGTGTTCAGTCTTCAGTTAAGTCTTGTTACATGCTTGCTTTTTCTTTAAAGAAATAGTTTTCTGTTGCTGATTGAGTTTAATTTGTCAGTATTATTAAATTATTAAATAAATCTTTATTTGGTTGCACATAATCTATGAAGCATAAATTATTTCTATTATCATTTACATTATTAGTAACTAATCCAAGTTGCTGAATGCACCATCCTTGGCGTGAATGCGCGACTGGGCGGCAGGTCAGCTGCACTGGACCTAATGTTATTCAAGTCAGCCGTCAACCAACAAGCTAAAGTAAAGTAAAGTAAAGTAAAGTAAAAGGAAGAGTTGAGAACGAGGTAGATAGATGTTCTTTCGCCCCCTTCTCTGTTGCACTTGTCACACCATCCTGGGCTGAGTTCAGACCCGAAAATAGGTAGCAAACTGGTTCAAAGTTTTTGGATTGAACTGTCCCACATGGAAAGAAAACTCCTTCCATTGGTGCCGTTTAGCCAATCAGAATAGTGAAAGTATTAGTTTGGACCAGACTGACAGACATACAAACAGTGTTCCGCTGCAGCTGCACGGTCCGCCAGCACGGTCACGAATCATTAGGTAAAACATTAGAAACTGAAAAATACCAGTATTTAGGGACATTAAACCTGTTTAATGTAAGAAAACTCATATGAAACTGTAGGTTAATTGATTGTCCCTTCTCTTACTTCTCCAAAATCTTTTTTTTGGGGGGGGGGGGGGTTGAATTGCTTTAATTTGAGACATCACTGAAGCCAGAGCATTCCATCATAATCAAGAGGGTTCAATGTCTCCCTCCAAATCTTTAAGTGCCAGATGCGGGTTCATTCGATTTACAGAAAATACACATTATATTTACAATATCTTCTCAAAAAGTGTCTATTTTTATGTTCAGGGGTTATTTAAATTAGCCTATGTTTACATAGCAACAGTTTTTGAAGCAACAAAAATATCTGATGGATTCAGCCAATCACTGAGGCAGCTGTACAGTCCACATTTACTCACAACAACTCGACAGTGAGATTTTAGATTCTTACATCAATCAGTCAATTTAGCATTTTTTCTTGAACACAGAAGCAGTGGCCTGAAAAAACAATGAGGTACAGGAAAGGATCTTAATCAAAAAAGAGCAGACAGGATTAAGCCAGAGTGTTTAAACATTGAGTGAACAACTATGTCATGTTGAAGAGAAGCTAACGTATGGTTCAGCTGCAGGTTAGTTACCGTACATAAACTGTACAATCAGTCATTAGTTTTGGGGTTTTTTTCTTGGTACATGCACAAATTGGCTCACCTAGCCACCCACACACTCATTCTGTAGGAATCAAATCATCTGTGGCCTCAACGAGCCCCTTTTTGAGTGGTCTGTCTCTCCAGACGCAACCCACTGCTGTAGTTTTTTTAATTTTACCTCACAACATTCAGCTGTAAGCGAGAGCCCACTCTCTGCCTTTTCAGCGGCTGTGCATCCCATATATCAGAAAGCTGAAGAACACAATAACTCCCACGAGGGAGATGGTCGCAGGGGCGGTGAAAAACTGCTTGTCGTTAATGCGAAAGTACCACACCACAGCAGGGGCGGCTTGTTCATTAGAACGACCGGGCGACGCGCCGCCAAGCCGGGAAAGGCAGGGGATATTTTTCTCACACTTTCTACCACACTGTTAGTGAGCTGTGACTGTTTTTGACAGTTTGTCTCTGAATATCGCTGTCCAATCAGCGTAAAGTCGTGTTCTGTGGAGTCAGCAGAGCTGCAGTGGGCGCATGAGTCCTCCAGCTTGTTGCTCTCACTACTACAAGCAGCTGTAGAAAATGTACGTTCAAGCAGAAAATTCAACCGTGGTGTAGTACAGTGACTTTACCAGCAGTGAGTAAGACACAATATAAATAATACATGTAATTTGTTAAGCTATGAGGAGAGGAAATGTCCGCTAGCCACTAGGCTAATTTATGCTCCGCAAAATGCCAGAGGCTAAGCTAATAACTGTGACTGTAAAAAAAATATTAATAGTTATTATTAATTGCCCCCCCTGAGAGATTTGGCAGGAGGCGCCACTGCACCACAGCCAGTATCACCACAAACACTGGCACCACCAGGCTGCCAGTGCTGATTGCGACACCAGCAGCCCGGAATCCTCCAGAGACCCCTGGCCCGACTTCTGGTCCAGCCCCAGACTGAGCCCCCTCCTCTGGACCACTGTATCCTGTGGTTCTACAACAGCGACTTCCTCCGTGTCATTTAAATACTTCAGATGGACAGAGATGTAAGTGGTAGTAGTAGTTGTAGTGGTGTTGGTTGGGGAGATGGTCGTGGACAACACCGGCATATGGTTTATAATCTTTTTATCTTCCTCCTCCAGGTCCTCATCATTATCATCATCAACTTCATCATCATCCTCATCTGAAGTATGCAGTCTTCCAGCCTGTTGTTGTTTGCTCTGTATAACCAGCAAGCGAGCTCTCCTAACCCCCTCGGCTCCTTCTCCTGTCTCCTCACCCTCTCCTCTCTCAGTCCCCGACTCACCGTCATCCGGCTTATTCTCTTGCGAAGGTGGAGGAGTCTGCTCTTCAGGGGTTTCAGCGCTGGGAGACCCTCCGCTGTAACTGTCATGGCCTCCGAGTCCGATAAGAGGGGTGCTTCAGCGCCCGTAAAAATGGTCTAAAATCACCCCATATGTTGATATTTGAACTCAACAAAAAGCCAATATTTAAATATGTACTGAGCAAAATACATTTGTAAGCCAAAGCCTAAACCATGGTGTCTACTTTATGTTTCGGTAGGATAACTGTGAGTAACTTCAGTAATGAATAGTAAAAAACATCATTAATCAGCCCAAAAGGAGAGTATGAAAGCAAATCTCAGAGTAACAGGGCCCTATTAAGAGAGTATTAAGGTAGTGTAATCTAAAATCAATAAATATAGGCCACAGTGTCCATGTTGCTGCTGACTGCTGCATGAGAGAGAACCTCTCAGCAGCGATAGAGGCTGCCTCTACAGAAGCCACAGACATGGTCTGAGTCTTACTGTTTTCCCACTATCAAGACACACATACCAAACTTCATTCAAAATGTTCAACTAAATAACAAAAATGCATGGTCATGTTCATATTCTGCAGACTGGGTCCAAGGTGGGCCCTGGAAGGTCACAACCTTCCCGCACCCCCACTGCTCGATCCACTATAGCAACTTGGGTTGCGTTAAGTACGAATTCATGATGTAATAACTTTAAAATAATCAAATTATGTAACAATACAACAGAATAAAAATGTTTTTGTATTATATACATTTTTTGTAAATGACAAAAGACACTGCTGTGTGTTATGTAACATGAGACAAAGGAGGAGACGCACACAGCACAGGTCAGGGTTGACCAGATCTGCAAACCTGCCCATCAATGCATAAGAAGAATATAATGACTGTCTGGTTTAGCTTTTACTTCCTGACTCCAGCAGCATAGTTGTCATTGTTATACAACAGCCTGTTTTTCTTCAATGAATCTTTACTACACCCTTTTCTAAAGACTTCAGTATTTAAAACCAGCAGACAACCGATAAACATCAAACAAGTACTGAGCTTCTGTACAAGCAGCACAGAGTAACTGACAGTCAGAGGCGTCTGACATCTTGTATTTTTAAGCAGAAGGAGGTTAAAGAGACACTGGTAAGTAGAATCAATAACCATACCTTATTCTGCAGGGAAGGTTCTTGCTAATACTGACACATATTCATGTATAACCTCAAGTGGAGTTTTTAGATTTACAGATCTTAGTGAGAATTGATTAACATGTTTGTTTTCAAATGTGTTTTTTTCAAAGGTCTAACTCATGGATTATGGGGTGATCATCATTGTGCTCACAGGTTGGTGCCTCATTTTTGATTTTTCTGCTGTTTGTCTGTGCTAGATAACAAGCTCTGATGGTATCTGGCTTACTGTCAAGGTGGACAGCAGACAAGCCAGTTTCTGATAATCCAAAAGATTCCTCTTTTTTGCCCCCATCCATCCCACAAGATGGCCAATCAACAACAATGATCTTTCGAATTAAGGGGAAAATCCAGGGTAAACACTTTGATAAGTAATATTGGTCAGAGCAAGCAATGCTATTTTAATTAAATATATGAATACGTGATTCTGCAGATGCTCATGTCTAAACGAAGGCAGCATTATCTAATCAGTGTCAGGCCCAGAGAGTTATAAGGGCAGAATTATTTTCTATTCTATTCTATTATCTCCTCTGGGATTGAGTCATTGTTCTTTATTATGATAGAATCAACATATTGTACATTATTAAGCAGTCTTCACTCAGTACTGCATATATAGTAAGTTTTTCTGCGACAAACTGAGTCAAAGGGTACAACTTATATTACAGAAAATGCTTAAAATGACAAACATATTTGTAGTTGAACTGGTTCTATTTTATTGTCACTGGTAAACAGTGAACACATTCACTGAGGCAGACTGAAACTTGATCTGTGAAGGTACGAAGTGTGAAGGCACCAGACATTAAATCTAGCAGGACTGTTTGGTTCAGTTTCAGAGAACAAATATTTTTTTCCATTCTCTGTAGTCATGATACAGTGTACTGTACCTGCTAGTATACAGAAATCTCACCAATAAGAAAAATGTATTGTAAAACCTCACAGTACAGCTGAACCCACCTGATGCATAGTGCCTCTTCATGTTCACTGTAAAAGAGGCTACACGCTTTATCATAAATAAGTAATAAAAAACTGAATATTCTTTGTTTTAGGAGCACTGGTCAATGTTGCCTCTGCCCAAACTCATCAGTACTACTTTGAGAGTACACCACTGAACTGGACTGAAGCTCAGAGCTTCTGCAGACAGGTCTACACTGACCTGGCCACCGTAGAAACCATATCTGACGTCAGTACCGTACTCAGCACCACACTGAGCTACACAGGCAAGTTCTCAATATTGGAAACCTTTACAGATAAATAAACATTATATACTGTGTAATCATATACAAACATAACAGGGCATCATAAAGGCCCTCAATGAAAACTAGAGGAGACACATAATTTAAGGGATGTTAAGTAAGTTATTTACATTTTAGGTCAGCTCAGCAGGTTTTTTTGATTCTAGCTGTTATATAATGTAAACATCTGTTTGAACAGGCAAAGCTTGGATAGGTCTCTATGATCACAGCTGGAAATGGTCCCTGAGTAACAGCAGCTTCTATGGTGAAGCAGACACGGGGTTTAGAAACTGGGCTCCTGGACGTCCCATCAATCCTAATGGTCAACAGAACTGTGTGCTGCTTCTAAACAATTACTATTACTATTACTATTACTATTACAATAACTTCCTTGGAACATGGTTGGACATGAATTGCAACTACCAATACTTCTCCGTTTGCTACAATGGTGAGTTTTCTTATAGCGTAAGAATGAACAAAAACCTAAATAGATCTTCTGCATAGCAAATTGTTAATAACTTCTCTTCATCAATATATTTCCAGGTTCAGTAAATGGCACATCATCCTTTGTAAAAGTCGACAAATATTTCAATTGGACTGATGCTCAGAGATACTGCAGGGAGAATTATGTCGATCTAGCCAGGTACAGTGTGCACTAATGAAGACTCCAACACATACAATAGTTCAGTACTGAACCAACTACTTAACAACTATCTGTTCTGTTGATGAAACTCAGATTATTTAAATTAAATTTAAATTCAAATCCCTAATTGCTTTGCCTATAAGTTAAACATTTTTCATCCTTAGTTTTATGACTATATGGCATAGGTATGGGGATTGTTAATTTTTATTGATATTGATACCATTATTGAGACTGCTTAACGATCCAAGTCTTTATTGAAACCACTATTGATACTTTTATATTATATGTGACCGTTGTTTGGTAAGACGAGACCCAAAGGGCATGAGGTAGGCCTGCACAATGAGGAAAATCTGCATGTGCGATAACATTGTTGTATATTAAGGTGACATGACTTGCGATTAATAAACCTTGTTGTTCTTAAATAAATTATATAATTAGAATTAAATATTTTAAATACAACTCAGTTTTTTTTTCTCAAGAGCAGCAACATTAAACTTTAGAAACAGCAAAGTCACTGTATAAACTCTGACATCACAATACTTAGTTATGTTTAGAAAGAAGAAAGGAATCTCTTCCAAGAGAGGAGCAGCAAACCTGTACCATGAAGCAGGATTTGAACTTATCCAGATAACTTCAGGATTAACCTTGGGTTCACGGCAGTGGTTTACTTCTTACACGGTTAGATTGCCATGGTAACTTACACTGAACAGCTAACCTGCTCCAGAGCAGGTTATATTCCAGATAAGAGATCAACTCTATGAAAACACCGCCTACTGACCGATCAGCTCTCTTACAAAATGACATCACCAGGAGATCCTGCAGACTAGTTGATAGGCTGCTTTTATGTTTGCTGCGGTGATGTGGAGAAACATTAAGCGAGAACATCCTATAGAGACTGATTAAAAAGCCTCATAAGCTACTATTGTAGGTTTTTACAGTAAGCCTACTTACCGCTTTGAAAATTGGTTTCATTTTTCCTTTGTGAGGCTGAACATTATCGGTATAGGCTATAGTTTGGTAGGCCTATTGAAATAGTTTGATCTAACATGGTCCCCCCACATTTCAAAATATGTTTTGCCCCCCCTTTCGTAATGTAAACTTATTTTGAACTTATCCAGATAACTTCAGGATTAACCTTGGGTTCACGGCAGTGGTTTACTTCTTACACGGTTAGATTGCCATGGTAACTTACGCTGAACAGCTAACGCTGACGGGCTGGCAGTGGTCTGCTCATGGGTGTTGTCTTTATTGTGGTCACAACAGGTAGAAAGGGAAACAGACCACTGTTATGAAAAAAAACAAGCCTTCTTGTGCTCCAGGCACTGAGTGGCGATCAGGCACACCTGTTGCCACTCACTCATGCAGCCAAGGCATGGGGGGGAAGGGCCCCTACCTGAGATGGAGAAGGAACATACGACCCATTGGGTCGTAACTAGGCTAAATAAAATAAAAAAGTTGTTGGCAACTTTTCACATTTCTTTTTTAAAACTGTGCTTTTACTGTTTAATCTAGTGTTTTATTTAAGCCAGTAATCTACTTTCGCTACTTTCAATCTAAATTTGCCACATGTTCTATTGATAGCTTAACCAGTCTGTAATCTGCATTCTGCTTTATTAAACAAAATGAGCTGCTATCCACGCACGTGTGACCTTCTCTATCTTGTTCTGTCTGCCATCCCCAAACACTTGGCTGGAGTCAAGATAGATGGAGCACTCAGAATAGTTTATTCTGCAACAATGGGACACAAACACAACCACAGTTGCTCAGCATGAATGAGAAGTTGGTCAGAGGTCCGCTTTTGCTCGAACCATAGCATGGCATTCCCAACTACAGTGGATCACCCATAATGCGATCGTATAGTGGTACAGTTTTATAACAAAAACATAAAAAATTAAAACATATTCTAGGCTTTGTAATAGTAAGCTGTCATCATCAATAAATGCAATAATATTTAATGACAATATTCAAAATTGAAAACATATTACATGGATTACATTTTAACCCAATCTCACTCTAAGGCTGCGGTCGAAAAGTAAAAAAAAAATCTCCTTTCCTAACCACCTTTCCTACACAAGGTCAAGGAAAGATGTGAGAGAGAATCCGTAAGGAATTAGGAAAAGAGGACGGCGGGTCTAAGAGAATCCGACTGCTCTTTTCTAAGCAATGTAATTATGCGACGGCGGATGTTACTGACGTGACCTGCCGTGATGAAACTACAATGTTCAGAAGATGGACTACAAAAAGTGCATCTTTGACACTGCGCCCCATGTTGTCATGCAGACCATCTAAAGGTGGACAACACGGTGGAAAATATTACTTCATAACCAAGATAGCAAAAAGGCAGATAGGGTGCCAGTCACTAATGGACAGGGTTGTCACATTGAGAATGCTTGCTCACACTCACCGAGAGAGAGAGAGAGCGACGGGATGCTGAGAGAATATATGCGCTGTGCAAATACGATTTTACCCATTTTAAATAACAAAATCAATCGAAAATCAGAGTTGATAGTGTCACAGGCCGCCACAAATAAATCAGTGTGTGGGAAACACCTACTGTAGAGGTTATCCTGCTTGATCTTTGCCTTTATGAAGGCGAGGGTGTCAGCATCTGTGACTGAAGTATTAATTTGCTGAAGGCTGCAGTACATAACGTGAGACTATACACGCTGCAACATTATCATCACTTTAATCACGTTATAAGAGCTCACATGGGTCTCAGTTATTGTTGACGGTTTAAGATAAATGCATATTAGCAAGTCATGGCATAAGAGAGAAAAGGCTTAATAGCCAGTGGTAACTTACATGGTGATCAACCTCCTTTATCCGTCATGGTTGGTGATTTATTTATTTTTATTGTAGAAAATACTTAATGGCTTATTTCAACAACCCGAAACATACAACAATGTTGTAAAAAGCCAAAAAAAACAAACCAAAAGAAATAAAGTAATTGTGAGTCTTATTAAAGTATCATAATATGCATCTGTATTGCAAGGATCTTGCTAAATGTGGTTGATGGATTTTATCGTTTAAATGTTGTGTAAACTACATTTATTGCTTAATATGTGTCTGAGCAGACAACATCCCAACTTACCCATAGCATTCCCAACTACTGTGCATAGCATAACATAACATAACATAACATAATGCACTGCATTTAGCTCAAAACAACCTTTTGCTGGGAATTTAACAAAATAAAATACAGCTGAGTAGATAGACCATGGTTAGTAGTCCCAAGTTTAACAGGAATTAAACCATAAACATGTTAATTATTTACACTGTTACATACACCCCCTTAAATTCTGTTAAACTCCAGGCAACATCTAAGCCTTACCAGAACAATAGAAGAAAAAAAAATAGGGGCACACAAAAGTGAAATCAGAGCACTGATACTAAGGTCAATATGAAATTCTCCCATAAGGAGTGTAAAAGGAAAGGGTGGCACCATACCCCATACTTATTACAGACCAAAGAAGATGCCATTTACACCTCCTAAACATCTAACACCGTGCAGTTCTCATTACATACTTCAAATCCAACAGAATGACAAAGTCCTCTCTTAAACACAGGACAAGAATCGTGGGGCAAATAAGAGTTTGCAGCAGTGAGGTAATACTTTACTCTGTCTTTCCTACTCTTGAGGTGCTATTTCTTTGCACTTTTACTGAGCAATCCACTAGAATCTGAAGGCCGGCTGAGCGAGATCAAACAACTGGGTGTGTGTCCCACCCACTGAAACCAAGCTTTTGTCTTGTTAATCCGGAGGGTGATCTTAGCTGGGTGCAATCATTCTTAATGCCCAACACCTGTGTGCAATTAGACCCACAGTACTTCAGTGAAACCTACCACTGAAGCGTCAGCGTGGGCTCCTTGTGTGAAGACCTACTTGGGTAAAGACTAGCGAGTCTACCTGTGGAGGAGCTAGACACACTGCTTTGTGGAGCAGCTAGACACACTGCTGTCTTCAATCCCAGAGCAACATTCACTTAGACAATTCAACAGCAGACTTCAGATTCAGTCCTTTGATCTAACACGGGTTCTCAGCCCCCCGACCCACAAAGCTGGCAAGGTGCTTGACCTCGTTCTTGTCACAGAGTGCCTAACAGTCACACCTCTACATGTGTCTGACCACTATTTCATTCAGTTCACGGTATGCCTACAGGAAAAGCCCATTCTTCCAACACCCACCATTGGTTTCACACCGCCGCAACCTGTCTCCCGCTCACTTTGCCTAAGTGGTAGCTTCTGCTCTACCCTCCCTCAACACATTTTCCTCACTTGAGGTCAATGATGCCACACAATCTCTGTGCTCTACACTAAGCTCGTGCCTGGATAGCCTGTGTCCTCTATCCACCAAGCCTGCTCGCCCACACCAGCCCCACCTGCGGCTAACTGATACCATCCGTGGGCTTTGTACTGATCTCAGAGCGGCTGAAAGAAAATGGCCCCGCCGACCTTAAGGGCTACCAATTGCTCCTATACTCCTTCTCAACAAGCATCAGTGCAGCCAAAACTGCATTCTATAATGACAGAATAAGCAGTGCCACTGACTCAAGGAAATACTAAATTCTCCTCCACCTCCACCACCCACAATCTTGTCTGCTGATACCTTTGCTGCCTTCTTCACAGGCAAAGTGGAGGCTATAACTAGCCAATTCTCTGAAACACTCAAACTCAACCATTGTAGCAGTCCTACTACATCTTTTCCCCTGCCCTCCCAGGTCAGTGGTTGTTCACTCTCCTCGTTTACTCCTCTCACAGAGAGCGAAGTATCAGAACTCTTCACCCGTAGCCGTCCAACTACATGCCCACTGGACCCAATTCCTATGAATCTCCTCCAAGCCATATCTCCTACTGTGGTCCCGCCAATCACTCATGTGATAAATACGTCTCTGGCTTCAGGAACCTTCCCGACCACTTTCACAAAAAGCCCTCACTTGACCCAACTCAAGTTGAGAACTATCGACCAGTGTCTCTTCTATCTCTCAGCAATGGGCATCTCGAGTAAAGCACTCCTGTGGTTCGAATCCTACCTCTCGGGGCGTTCCTACAATGTTTTGTGGCAAGGACAATTATCCTCCTCCCACTGCCTCTCCACAGGGGTGCCCCAAGGCTCAGTGCTTGGGCCCCTTCTCTTAATCTACACCACCTCACTGGGGCCGATCATTCGCTCCACGGCTTCTCTTACCACTGCTACGCAGACGACACGCAACTCTACCTATCTTTCCCACCAGGCGATCCCACTGTCTCAGCACGGATCACGGACTGTCTATCGGACATATCTGCATGGATGAAGGCTTGCCACCTTCAACTAAACCTCTCTAAGACTGAACTCTTGGTCATTCCAGCCAAGCAATCTATCCACCATAACATCAAGCTACAAATTGACTCCGCAACCATCACTCCAACCAAGGTGGTAAGAAACTTAGGTGTCATGATTGATGACCAGCTGTCCTTTTCAGACCATGTTGCTGCTGTCTCTCGCTCATGCCGCTTTGCTCTATACAACATAAGGAAAATCAGGCCCTACCTCACTCAGTACGCCAGCCATCTTCTGGTACAGGCCATGGTTATTTCTCGCATCGACTATTGCAATGCCCTCCTAGCAGGTCTTCCAGCTTGTGCGGTGAAACCCTTACAAATGGTTCAGACCGCAGCAGCGCGTCTGGTTTTTGATCAGCCCATAAGGACTCATGTCACTCCATTACTCAGTGACCTCCACTGGCTCCCCGTGGCCTTCAGAATCAAATTCAAGTCACTAATGCTTGCATACAGAGTGACTACTGGGTCTGCACCCATCTACCTAAACTACATAATACAAACTTACGTTCCTTCTCGCCCGCTACGCTCCTCCAATGAACGCCGCCTCGCTCTGCCATCCCTTCACACAAAGCAATCCCAGTCCTGGCTATTCTTATCTGTGACACCACGATGGTGGAACAAGCTACCACACGCCATCAGAGCAGGAGTGTCCCTCTCTAACCTCAAGAAGCTCTTGAAAACTCATCTCTTCTGTGAACACTTCCTCTTATAACACCTCTTACTCCTAACCTCTAACATGCTCTTCCTGTGCTCTTCTTCTTCTATCCCCTACAATGATCTTGTATTGATTGCACTTTTTGTTAACTCTTACTTCCTTCCCTATGTATCTGCCCCATTGATGTGATATGTACTGTGAGCTCTTAATAGTATGTATTGTCAGTTGTAGATCTGTAGTTGATGCTCTCTTGATGCTTGTATGTTGTTCCTCAAATGTAAGTCGCTTTGGATAAAGGGGCCGCCAAATGAGTAAATGTAAATCACTGAGACCCATACAAAACTAAAAGAGAACCGTCTGATAGGCTAGACTTCAAATTCTACTGAGGAAAGTGAAAACAGAACTTGAGACAGGCAAGCTGTCCTCAACCTTTTGTGTTGACATCAACCTATTGCGGTGTCTGACATGTCTCCCAAATCTTGTGACTGCACCAGTATGACCTTCATGTAACCTACGAGGCTGCGTGCAAACCGCGGGACATTGGTCAACACCATTTGTCTGGTTCAAGCAAATGAGCTACACTGAGTGAGCCTGGATCAGGTAAATGAGCTGCACTGACTGAGTCTGGAACAGGGGATGTGACTGCACTGATTGAGTCCAGATCAGGTGATGGGACTGCACCAACTGAGTCTGACATCACCTCAGCCTCCTCCATTGTAGCGAAGCCATGTGCAGGACAGTCAAGAGTGTCAGCAAGGACATCGTCGGGGACGGAATCACTTTTTGCATCAGGGGATACGCCACCATTCACAGCATCATTGCTAACAGGATCCAGAACTTCAGGAGTATGCATGAGCCAGTCCATAGTCTCTGCATTGCAATCCACATTGTCCACCACCACTGAGCCCACTTCCACCAGCCACATCAAAGGGATCTGAGCCCACATGGGAGTTTCGACCACATCCAGGTTAAGAAAGTCAACTGGGAGTAGAAGGTTCCTGTGCACAACTCTCTCTGCCAGTTTGAGCGAGCATCTTTTATCCTGTACACATGAATCCTGGTCCTCACTGACACAATGTCATAAGGGGATGAATCCCATTTATCATTAAGCTTCCTCAAGCCCCTTTCAACACGATTGTTGGCCAGCAAGACTCGATCACCCACAGCCAATGGGGAGCCCCTGACCTTGCGATTATAGAGCCTGGCGTGATGTGCTTGCTCTCCAGACTGTGTTGCCGAGCAATCCGTGTGGCCTCACATAAGTCCTACTTCAAGCGAGTAACAAACTCATTACAGCTGACCACTTTTTCATCCTGGAGCAGATGCTGGAACATGGTGTTAATAGGAAGGCGCGGAACCCACCCAAACATGAAGAAAAATGGGGCGAAGCCGGTGGTCTCGTGTACTGTGCAGTTGTAGCAGAAGGTCAATGTCTGCAAAACCTGTTGCTACCTGGCTTTTGTTGTCGGGGGAAGGGTTCTCAACATATTTCCAAGAGTCCTATTGAAGCGTTCCGTGACACCATTACCCATTGGGTGATATGGGGTGGTGTGTGACTTGGTGTGCACCCCTGCCATCTCCAAAAGGTCTCTCATGAGCCTGCTTTCAAAGTTGGCACCCTGATCCGAATGGATTCTTTTGGGTAAGCCATATACACAGAAAAAGTCATCCCCAAACCGATGAGCAGCATGATTTTGTAGATTGGTTCCTACAGGGGAAGGCAGGGGCCATTTTGGAGAAATTGTCCATTACTGCCAAGACATCGACTGTTTTCTTGTCGCTCAGTTCGGCAGACCAAAAGTCAATACACACCAAACCTGATGGCCAGCAGCATCATGAATGCAGAGCAGGATCTGATGTTTAAGGCTATCTGGTACAATAAACTGGAAGAGCTTCTTATTCACCTGGTGGTCTTTCCTCACTCTGTACAGGATCCCATTTTGTAGCTTTAGCTTTTTCCAGTGTCTGAGGAGCTTATTGATGCAGGCAGGTTCAGATGCAGCTTCCCGTCTGGTATCTTTCCTATGATTTTGCACATAAAATAAAACTCTGCTTATCGTTGTATCCTGTTCCTGAAGGCTCAATAGCCGGCTCCGAGGAATGGCAATAGAAGGGTCCTCACCAAGCAGCTGTGGCAAATGTGGGTAAGTGCTAGGCAGACTGGCAGCTGACACTTCTTCTGGACTGATGGAACCCCCCATGTGCTAAGACACAGCCCCAGCACCAGGATCCGAAGACTCGGGCCTGACTCCCGTACATCTTGACAGTTATTGGTCAGCCTAAAGGCATCCTGCACTGTGTCCCTGACAATGCCCTTGACCTCGTCCAGAAGTTGAAAATAAGGTTCTTTGAGCAGTTGATGACTAACACATGATTGGACAAATGGCTCGCGGCTCAAGGCGACTGCAACAGTGTTCTTTTTTCCATCAATCTCTTTATTGAATTTTGAACATAAAATAAGAACAAACATACTTCCCCTTCACATACAAAAATTACAGAAATATAAACACAAAGAATCAACAAAAATAAACAATGACAAACAACATAATAATAATAGTGATAAAAACCAAAAAAAACCCCCAAAACATTAACTACTAGCTGTGAGTGACGGTCGCAGCAAAAACAAGGGACAATAAGTCTACTCAGAATTGTCTGGGAAGGTCAGCTTCCCAACATATTCAAAAAAGGGGTCCCATGTCTTTGAAAATTTCACCTGGGAGCCCTTTAACATATGCCTAATTTTTTCCAGTTTGGCAAAGTAAAGGACATCCCTAATCCACTGAAGGTACGATGGAGGTGTAGGAGATTTCAAGAGTATCAGACGCTTTGCTAACAAATTAACAAAGGCTATGAAGATATTGAGCTCTGCAGACAACGACCCTGTGACAGGAGTTACCCCGAAAAGTGCAGTGACAGCATTAGGCACTATTCTCTTCCCTGTGACCTCACTCAAAGAATCAAAACTATTTTGTCAATAAGTTATTAGGACAGGGCAAGACCAGAACATATATATCTGTGTTGCTGCTGTCTGATGACAGCGGTCACAAGTTGGGTCAATGTTGTGAAACATCTTAGAGAGCCTGGTCTTAGTCAAATGAGTGTGGTGTAAAATTTTACACTGGATCAATCCATGTTTGGCACAAATTGAAGAATGGTGTACGTTGTCAACAACATTCTCCCACATATCATCAGTGAACGCAAAGCCTAAGATCTTCCTCCCAAAGTGCTTTAAAGGACGACAAAGAAACCAATCGGAGTGAGTGGATCTGAGCATTAATGAATGAAATCATACCCTTCAAAGCAGGAGCTGGTTTTAAGAAAGTCTCAAGGGGTGTGTCAGAGGGTATAGAAGGAAACTGAGGGAACCTATGAGAAACAAAATTACGGATCTGCAAGTATCTAAAAAAGTGTTGATTTGACAACTGTTTAAATGAGGCGAAAGTATTGTCAATGTAGAGATCCTTAAATGATTTAATACCCTTATTGGACCAAACCACAAATGCACGATCAATTAACGATGGAGGAAAGGAGTGATTAGAGAATATGTTTGAAGACCAAAGCAATGTCTAAACTGATTCCAAATCTTCACAGTTGTCTTAATAATGACATTTTTGGTGTAACTTGTGATAACTTATTTAATAGGCGAATGAACCAGAGCTGAAAGTGAAACTGGCTTACAGGAAGATTGTTCCATTCCCAACCAGACTGATGATATAATAACTGTGAACCAGAATGTAGCCAAAACTGAATAATTTGGTTTCATTTATTCAAGGCCATAAATGAAGGCTTCTGAGTTTCTGGTCCAAAGTAGCTCACAACGGTCGGATGAGGTTGCAACAACAAAATCAAATAAACTCACACATTCTCCGTAGGTTCGCGAGGCCTCGGGAATATAAGGCTAATGTTTAATGTTGCTGAGATTAAGCAGGCAGCTCCAAACAGAATAAAAGAATCAAATCTCTCGCTACGAAATTTGGAATTCAGGGTCGTAGCTTTCTCAGCTCGTCTGAAGGAGATTTAAGTACGAAACAAAAAAAATCGGAATTTCAAAAGTAAAGGAAGTTAAGAGAACGTATATGTTTAGTTTCAAGAAAGTTTAAAAGAGAAGAGTTTTTTTTGAAGAGGAAGAAGCCAAAACAAAAGAGAGCAGGGCCTTTTTATTGATCCCGCTAGGTAGTGTCGTCAATTTTGGGGATGGTCTCCCAAACGTCGCTAAGGTGTTTTTTTTGGGATAAAGAAATATACGTTGCGGGTATTTCCCTTTAATGCCTCTCCACAATATCGACATTTGGAAAAATACTTAGTTCTAAACATTCTGATAAAGACAGTTAAAACAAGGCTAAACACTATGGAAAAAGGTTATAATGGTTATATAAAATGCAACAAAGCTTGATTACCTGTCCTCAGTATACTTGCTGGTTATTGGTTTTAACTCATGAGACAATTTAGATGTAAGCATGACAGTAAAATTTCGTTTATGCAATTACATGGTGATAGTTAGGCCTACTTAACGATTCTGTCAGTGTAAGCCGAGTTTTAAACACTTGCGTGTTATACCTTTCTTGCCCCATTGGTTGCGCTCGGCACACACAAGAAAAGAGCAGACATTCCACTTTAACTGAGAGGCTGGTGATGCCTACGAGCGTTTCCATGGATAATTTAGTAAGAAATTGTATATGAAACATTTAACTAAAGCATTAGTTAGCATTGAATAGACAGTGATTACTAGGGAGTAACAGGGATGAATTAAGACAACACAGAAAGAGGTTAGAAAACTAGTTCAAGATTACTTTCTTATGGGTCTGCTAGTCTTCAAACATCACTAAAGGATAACAACAGGGTTATTACTTACTAAACTCAGAGGGAAACACTGCTGCTCACTCAGCAAGGTTATTATTATTATACAACTGGTATTTAAACAGAATAAACACAGTTATAATGGAACCTTGCTTGGTTCGAGAAACGAGGGATCTTATGGTCTCTCTTCTCTGCATTCCTGGCTTATCGCACCGGTTATCAGAGAATGAAATGGTGGTTTATGGCTCAGCCGTTCTGTGGAGAGAAAAGAGTCAGGTTGAGGCTGGAGGTGACCTGCTGGAGGGAGAAGGGGTCAGATCCCCCCTTTCCTGTCCTGTGGACTGTCTTTAGTGACACTTTTACGGCTAGAAAGGTTCACTAAGGCTCTTTGAATACACAATCCTTAAGCAATTCATTGTCTGATTAAGTCTCTTTCGGTCCTCACCAAACACCAGGCAATGTCTCTGGGTTTTACATGTGAAAAGGTCAACTCTCGGGGAGGGAAACTTCCCTCCCCCTTTTGACACCATCTGACCTTCTTTGAAGTGCGTCTGGTTGAGTTCACAACACAGAAGAGTAGTGAAATTAGCGAGATAAAGATCCTTGAATTTAGCAGTAACCTGAATCCCAAGATATTTTAATTCGTGCTGAGCAACTTTAAAAGATAGGGTATGAAGTGGTTAATCATGCGCTGCCTTATTAAGAGGCTGTAAGTAGACTCTGCAGTCTACTTATATCTGAAGGACAGAGGACACTCGTTTGAAGACCACCAGATGCACATTTTAGACAGAGAAGATGGATGATTTGAAAGAGGTGTCAAGGAAGCCATCTACACCCGGGTCGAGAAGCCGTCATTGAACAAAGGAAGGGGTCTACGCCACCACTTATCCCCCACTTACAATGCTGTCCTTTCATCACTTCCCAGGAAACTCAACAAACGTAACCTATTGGCCTCAGGTGAAGATACCAATGATGATCGTTCAGTCTTGGCCACCGGTAGTCCTAACGACAGTGTTCCTGGTTGCTGTAACGACAAACGAACCAGCAGTATCGATGACCCTGGCAAACGACCCCACTGAGGTTAAATAGATGAGTTTCCCCGCCAGTCAGTCAGAACTGAGTAAGTCCTTTGGATGAGGGACGAAACGTCTTCCAGTATCTTCAACCAAGTCCAGTTGCCCTTGACTTTAACCTTCATTGGATAACTATGACTTGGATGACTGAGAATCTTCATAGACATCTTATTAACAGGAAGAAGCTCACTCATACCTAAATTTAGCTAATAACCAGATATGGATCCAAATGAAAGAAGAACAAAGAGTGTAGCTGGGACTGACACAGAGAAGTCAGTAATGAATAAAAGAAGATCGTCTGCATATAGAGACACTGTTCTTGCCCACTACTCACAATGCCTTTAATGTGCGGGTCACCACGAAGCGCATTGGAAAGAGGCTCAATTGCCACTGATTATTATTTGTCCTAACTGAAGCTAAAGGCGGGGAGTATAAAAGCTTCACCCAAGAAATTAAATTTTCCTTAAAGCCAAATTTCCCCAAAGTATAAAGTATATAAGTATGCCCACTCAATGCGGTCGAAGGCCTTCTCCATGTCTAAAGATATAATTGCTTGAGGTAAGGTTGTTGATGTAAGATTATAAATACTATTAAAGAGCCTTCTCAAATTAAAAAACAAAGAGCAAGCATTTTTGATAAAATTTTGAAATCAACATTTAGTAAACTAATTGGTCCTAAGAAGAACAACTAAGAGGGTCCTTGTCCTTTTTCAAGATAAGAGATGCCTGAGTAATTGTTGGGGGAAGTTTACTTCTTTTAATTCATCATTTATTTTTCTGGGTCTATCATAATGCCTGGAGATGTGGCAATTTCTAGAATCTGATGGGAGGAGATAGTCTGCCGTAATTGATGCGCCAACATTCACCTGCTTTGTCCCCCTGTGCAAAGTACGCACTACCAGTCTTAAGTAACCGATCCACAGCCAATGTGGTAAATTCTGACTGAGCTATAAGGTGTTCCTCATATAACTCAGGGGCTGGAGAAGTGGCATACACGGCATCCAATTGGGCAATGTGATTAGTTAGAGTGACCAATCTCTCCCTCTTCAGCCTTCTATCGTGATTCACGTAAGAGATAATTTGACCTCTAATGTAAGCTTTCAAAGTCTCCCATAGGACAGACTCAGAAACAATCCAGGTGCCGTTAGTACTCAGAAAAAAATAAATTTTGCTGGAGATCATAAACAAATTTTTCATCTGACAATAAGCGTGTTAACCCCACTGAGGTAAAATAGCTAAGTTTCCCTGCCAGTCAGTCAGAACTGAAGAAGTCCTTTGGATGAGGGACGAAACGTCTTCCAGTATCTTCAACCAAGTCCAGTTGCCCTTGACTTGAATTGATTGATTTTACTGTCTAAGCATTGACAACTGGTACAAAAATGAAAAAAGTGCAATAATCAACTGTAGATAACCCAGGGCCAGTATACAAAACAAATGACAACCAGCAAAGAAAAAAAAAGTCTAAGATGTGAAGTTTGTAAACATTAGACTGATCCTGGCACCCAAAATGTCCACTCTACTTACAGTTCTTGTTAACAAAGTCAATGGCCAAAGAGGGGTCCTCAAAACGCTGCAAAGAGCTATCAGGCATAGTGATCCTAAGTGTGGCGGGGTATAGAAGCACGTACTTTACCTCCTGGAAAGGAGCGCAGAGTGTGCTTTACAGCAGCAAAGGTAGAACACTTGGCAACAGAGGATGTAAAGTCAGGGAACACAGAGATCCATGTGTCCTTGTAAAGGAGTGGAGAAGACTTTCCTGCTCGCTGTAGAATCGTGTTCCAAACACGGAAAAAATACACCCGCACGATAAAGGCCCAAGGTTGGGTCCCAGCCGCTGGTTTTTCCCACAGATAGAGAGCGGTGAGCACGATCAGGTAGCGATTTTTCTTCCTGTCCCAATAAATCCTGTAGCAAGACTGCAATAAAATCAGTAGGATGCGGTCCCTCCACTCCCTCCGGTACACCAACCACACGAATATTGTTTCTTCGAGATCTACTTTCCAAGTCTTCGCACTTATCATCCAGACGATTCATCCGAGCAGTTAACTTGCTAACATTAGCCTCGAGTTCGCTTATACAGAAGCTATGGTCGTTAGCGGCCTGCTCCACTAACCGCTGAAGTGGTTCAATTGAGGCTTTCAGTTCCCCTCTAACAGATGAGATCTCAGAGTGCAATCCAACAGCAACAGTGTCCATTTTAGAGAATATATCATTCTTAAGTGCTTCCATCATGGCCTAGCATCCAGAGAGTCTCTGGGTCCGGGTCCAGCGTTGTGGGATCAGGAGCAGGGGGGTGTTTTGCAGCCTCCTTTTTGGGTGTCCTGTTTCTGTTGAGTATTGTACGTCTTGCAACGCCCAAGTTGAAATAATTGGTATAAACTGTCTTCTAACTACAGAAAAAGCAGTCACAAAGACTTAGGTTAACAAAAGGTACAACAAAAAAACTGCAACAGTGTTCTTAATACCTGGTACATACTTCAAAGTCATACGCTGCAAGCTTGGCCACCCATCTTTCTTCACAGGCGTCCAGGCGGGGCTTTGTCAAGATGTAGGACAGGGGATTCTTATCTGTCCAAGCAGTGAAGTGCCTCCCCTTCAGCCAATGGCTGAATTTATCGCAGACAGCCCACTTCAGTGGCAAAAATTCCAGCCTGTGCGCTGGGTAATTCATCTGGGAATGGGAAAGCGTCTTGCTGACAAAGGCGACAGGCTACGCGATTGTCTCACCAGGTGACACTTGAGATAAGACGGCTCCAATGCCATTGAACAATGCATCAACAGCAAGAATGATGACATGCTGATGTACAATATTCAAAATAACTCCTATTACATCGCCATAGACATATTATTATGGATTACATTTTAACCCAATCTCACTCTAAAGCTCCATTTTACAAATATAGAACCAAGATATGCTGTTCTACCACCTTGTGGTGGCAATGGAGTATAGCAGGCCTGTCTGCAGCCTACACAAATTTACTCCTGCCAGTTTAACTTGTCAACTACATACACTGCAATAAAATGCTTTACATTTTTATATACACTCACATAAAGGATTATTAGGAACACCATACTAATACTGTGTTTGACCCCCTTTCGCCTTCAGAACTGCCTTAATTCCACGTGCTGAAAGCATTCTTTAGAAATGTTGGCCCATATTGATAGGATAGTATCTTGCAGTTGATGGAGATTTGTGGGATGCACATCCAGGGCACGAAGCTCCCGTTCCACCACATCCCAAAGATGCTCTATTGGGTTGAGATCTGGTGACTGTGGGGGCCATTTTAGTACAGTGAACTCATCATGTTCAAGAAACCAATTTGAAATGATTCGAGCTTTGTGACATGGTGCATTATCCTGCTGGAAGTAGCCATCAGAGGATGGGTACATGGTGGCCATAAAGGGATGGACATTTAAACGATGCCCAATTGGCACAAAGGGGCCTAAAGTGCGCCAAGAAAACATCCCCCAAACCATTACACCACCATCTTGCAAACTGTAGCCTCTTTTTCCTATTTGTAGTGGAGATGAGTGGTACCTGGTCGGGTCTTCTGCTGTTGTAGCCCATCCGCCTCAAGGTTGTGCGTGTTGTGGCTTCACAAATGCTTTGCTGCATACCTCGGTTGTAACGAGTGGTTATTTCAGTCAAAGTTGCTCTTCTATCAGCTTGAATCAGTTGGCCCATTCTCCTCTGACCTCTAGCATCAACAAGGCATTTTCGCCCACAGGACTGCCGCATACTGGATGTTTTTCCCTTTTCACACCATTCTTTGTAAACCCTAGAAATGGTTGTGCGTGAAAATCCCAGTAACTGAGCAGATTGTGAAATACTCAGACCGGCCCGTCTGGCACCAAAAACCATGCCACGCTCAAAATTGCTTAAATCACCTTTCTTTCCCATTCTGACATTCAGTTTGGAGTTCAGGAGACCTGAAAATTCCCCTAGTGCATTTCCAGGATTTGCGGCCCATCTAAGATCGGCTCCAAGGTCTTTTGTCCAGATCTGCGGCATCCTTAGCCTTATATATTTTCTTCAAGCCGAATGACCCTGGCCAGGGTTACACTCTCCCTTTTTCCCTTAATCCAATTTGCCTATTCCTTAAAGCCTAGTTTCACGTGACAGTAGTTTCCATCCCACATGAATTAAGGTTATAAGAATCTGAGGGCCCATATTCTTAATTTTTAAAGTTATGAAAGCTCACTTTCCGTTACTCCTAGGCTATTCCTTTTTCTTCCTTTTATATCGATCTATCTTTCTTCATTATATTCACACCCCTTTTTGCGTTATCCACAACGCACACACAATTTAGAACGGAGTCTTCTCACACATCCAACCGTAAGCATTCACACGGGATCGAACCGGTGTACCCTTTAACGCACACACAGACACACAAACTGACCAGCGCCCACAGTTTATGAGAAAACTCACCATATACGCTAGCTTCTGGAGCGCGAGTCAGCTCGACGGAGCCCTGCGATGGAACGATGAATTCAGGAACAACACGGTCCCATCTGGGGTGCCAATTTCTGTGGTGTCCGAACAATAATGCTGCGATGATGTGTTGAGAAGAAATCCGCTTGAAACTGTTCTTGATCATACAAGTTTATTAAATCAAGGAGTTCAGCATCAATTACAAGCTCTGCAGCAGCTTGGAGAGTGACCCAGCCTGATGGCCACTCTGTCTCTCTGTACATCAAACATATCTTACATAGGATATGTTTGTTAGGTACCATAGAAGGGTTTGAGTCTGCAAAATAAAGCTCCAACCCATAGAAGGGTACAGTACTATTCTGAGGTAACAAAACAAGGGGTCAGTGGTCAAATTCTATAGAAGGGTTCGGTCCCTACATAACCACCAATCACTGCTCTCCCCTTAGGAGGTCACTGACCCTCTGTTCTGCTGCTACACACATAATCGCAGCATTATTGTTCAGACACCACACTAACTACTGTGGGTCACCCGTACTGCACTGCAATTAGCTCATAACAACCTTTTGCTGGGAATTTCTGTTAACAAAATAAAATACCGCTGAGTAGATAGACCATGGTTAGTAGTCCCAAGTTTAACAGGAATTAAACCATAAACATATGTTAATTGTTTACACTGTTACATGCACAGAGGAGCGCTGGTCTTGGGCGCTTGTCACAGATATGAATGAGCTGGGCAGATGCAAACATTATGAAATTAAGTTTAAGGCTTTATTGTTCTACTAATACAACTAAATCCAGTGAGCGCATACCATGGCACTGGTGGCCGTGCCCATATCGCCCTCTAACAAACAAGTGAAAGCAAGTGAAATACTTTTACTTTCCATTAACAGCGCATTAAAGGTGTATTTAGTCTCTACAGAACAAATGTAGACTACACACTGTAACATCTAAGTCAGATGATGATGAGTCACTGGATTGATTCTGATATATTTTCAGTATCCTGTTGTTGAAAAGAGCATTGGTTTATTTTGATGGACATTCGCCTGATTTTTTTTACTAATTCACATTGGTAACTTTATAGCGAAGCTGGCGGTGAATCCATCAAATAGAATGTTGCAGGTGCAACTAATATTTCACTCAGTAGCTACCAGCTGTTGTTATTTATTCAGCAAACACTGATTTCTGAGATGCACAGAGAGAGAGAGAGAGAGAGAGAGAGAGAGAGAGAAAATGTAAAAACAGTCTTGTTGGGCTTCACACATGACACACAGCTTCTTCTGTAAAGGTTTACTCTGCTTCAACAACAAGCTGCTACTGCTACAATAATTATTTGCGTTGTAAAGATTATGTTCATAGATGCTTTAGGGATTATTAAACTGTATTGGCTGCCTGTGCTCTGGCAAAGCAAGTGGTTTGGTTTGCTACATGTCAACAATAAAAGATACAGGCAACAATAGCAGCCTGGGCAGCAAGCATGATATTTTAAAAATGTTCAAATCAATAAGTTCATGAAGATTTTAAATTGAAAATAATTGTATTTTATATTGTAACAGAAATAGCTAAAATCAGATAATCAACAAGCATAGCATATTGCATACCTTAGAAATTGCTATGTTGGACAGTGTCTGTTTCTAACCTGATGCACAGTAGTGCATCACAATATATAATATATATTTTATACTTTTACTTGAGTAGGTTTGTCATTTTTTACTTGATTGAATTATGGGAGTAATTGTACTTTTTCTTAAAGTAAAAAGACTTTTTAGGCCAATGGCATGTCATCAGAGTTTGCATTGAATTCAGTTCTGTGTTCACAAACATTTGTTCATTTCTTAGATGCAAGATGAAGTGACCACAGAACAGGGAAAGTCATGCCCCTGAACCCCCCTAGCATTTCCAGTGTTTCTCCTAGGATGGAGTTGCAGCATCGGTGGTGGAGCAGAAAAAATTTAGTGCATAGTGAGCCCTGCAAAAGTGACTCTTTTCACAGACTTGAATCTTCAAATCTTGTTCATTAAAATGAACTAATCTTTTTTTGATTCATTTCTTTCATTTGAACCATGGTGGTTTTTGTGGTAGCTTTAAGAGATAAATGCTCCGGCATATGTGCAGCTACAGACTCCATTTGAGCTGTAAGTTGCAGAAAAGATGTTGATCTTGATGTTGTATTTGGTGTTTGCTAAAAAACATTTTTAGTTTAGGAGCTATGCCCTTCCAAAGTGAAGGGTTTTACAGCTTTTAGCAGACTTTAGAGTGTGTCATGTGATCATGTTAGTGTGGAGAGGAGGATTTTGCCGACCAGATTTTTTTTGTAAACTGCTGCCAGTCGTGTATATTTATCTCCATAAGCACAAAAAGGCTGCTCAGTGGACGTTTAGTTTTTTATCTCTGATCCTTAAGTGATTGAAAAGTCTCAGTCTCTCATTCACTCCCTGTTGTAGCTGCAGCCTGAGTCTCCCCATGTCACTAATTCTTTAACTTGCTGAATTCCTCCCTGTTTGGAGTTGGGACACAAGATGTATAGAGGTTCGATTGCCAACTCCGGCACCATTGATAAATGCTTTCAACTTTAAACAGCCGTGTGGAGACCGTCTTGCAGTGGTCTGTTTTGAATGGGTGTCTTGTTAGTCTTTCTAAATGAAGTAATTGTATACATGGAATAAGTTTTTCATAAGATTAGTCGCTTTCTGTGTCTTCATGTTATTATGTAACACTGGACTACATGTCACAGAAAATATGAGCACAATCATAACAGTGCTGTCCCACACATTTGTGGTCATAGATTGCACTCTATTGGTGCTTTGAAGCATAACATGCATTCAGTTCCCAATGACTTGCTGTGGTGTTTTTAAATTTGTATCTTAGTCTTTCTAAATGCAATCAGTGTTTATTCGATAACAGTGGACTGGACCTCAAATAAAACATATATATTGAAGCTAAACAGTGGTGTGCCAGGAATGTTTGGTAATTGAGCGCCATCTGTTGGTAATTTAGAGGCATTTCATGTCCATGAAAACCACAGCAAATAGAGAAAGTTAAAATCAGCAACTTGAATGAGTGTGTCTGAGTAGTGCAGTGGTTAAGTGCTTGCCCTCCCAAGCCCAGGATTGGTGGTGTAGTGTACCTATGTATGATTAAAATCAGGATAATGGGCTCAATGGAATTTCAGTTTGGTATTGTGAAGGGAGAATAATTTTAAGAGAATAAGGGAACAAATGATCGTATGTGATGTTTCAAGTTGAGTTTAAATAAACTAGGGGTTTCTTAACTAAGGATTAGGACCAACTATAGGACACCATTGAAAGAACTTTCTTCAAAAGTTGTGTAAAACGGTCAGATAACTTAAAACAACAGAATCAAATAAGACACATACATTCGCCATTGGTTCGCGAGGCCCAGGGAATATAGGCTAGTTAGCTTTGCTTAATTTTTAACAAAAGTCTGGCAAAAGTTTCTTCCCAGGCAGCTCCAAACAAATAGTCAAAATCATGTCTCGGAAAAAAAAGAGCTTTCTCAGGTCATCTGGAAGGAAGTTGAAAGTACGGAAAAAAGCAGGATCAGAGATCTTTTATTTTGTCTCCTTTTGGGACGTGACGTAATTTTGGAGTGGGATTTTACTGGGGTGCAGCCTTTTGTGTCTCGAAGTTTTAACTTTTTGTTGGAAGGAAAAGTATATTTGCACGTGTTTTCAATTAATCTCTTCTCCACAATATCAACATTTGAAAAAAATACTTAATTCTAAACATTTATATAAAGGCTAACAAAACAAGATCAAACACCAGAGGGTTATTTGTTTCTTAATTGTTATAAGACTTAATAGTAGGCGTTAAACAACTTAACGACCTAATTCCAGTATACAGTTGATGGTTACATGTTTTAACTCTGGAGACAAAATATATGTCAGCATTTAAACAAAGAATCCATTATACAGTCACATTGTGATAGATATTCGATACTTCTCATCTTACGAAGAATTCAAAATACTTGTTTGTTATACCTTTTCTGTCCTCTTGGTGGAGCTCTGGTTCGATGATATTCAACTTTTAATTCAATACTTGAACTGGGAACTGGAAAATGGATTAATATATAACAGGAAAGTACGGATGCACGTTTTAACAAGAAATGATATAAGAAAACATTTAGCTAAAGCATTAGTTAAACTAATTGATATGGATTAATAGGGAGAAATTAGGAAACTCTTGAAAGTTAGTTTAAACAGAACAAACACATCCTGTGGCTTATCACGTTCACATCAGCTAGAAAAAGAAGAGAGTGGTGTTTTATGGCTTCAGCCAAGAATCAGGGTGAGACAGGGCTGCATGGTACTTTTGATGTTGATGGTAATTTGGATAAAGCACTTTTGCCGTGTACGAGTATTATACGAGAAATACAAGTCAATGTCTGTGCTCGGATTGAATAAATATCCTCATTGGGTAGCTAACTGTGTCTGCGTTCTATGATAGGCTAGTCACAGCGCCCCTCCCCTACACACATACAGATTTATTGTGTTGCTGTGTCCCGCTCTGCTCACTCACACACAGAACACTGAGAGAACAGCTCTCTCTCTGTCTCTCCCTCAGTCACTAAGGTTCGTGGGTCTTTTCCGTTAACGTTTAGGGTGTCTGTTTTTTACTTTGGTTTGTAGTACTACTTACTTATTAACCAGTAGAGTTCTGGTAAACGTGGGGTTTGTTCAGACGTGGTGCTTGGTAGAATGCCACTCGTGTTGCGTCTCTGCCTGTCGGAGATTTTTTTTTCTTTTTTAAACCGTCAGCTGGCTCTAACCAGTTTTTTTACTTCATGCACTGAGTGTGTGACACGTTCTTGCTGTATTTTATAAAAAAATAAAGGTTGTTGTTGTATAAATAAATTATTTAAAATAATATTACAAATTAAGCTACACACACACACACACACACACACACACACACACACACACACACATACCTGGGGTCTGTACCACGAAGCTAGTTCAACAAACCCAGGATATGTTTTCGTTATCTGACTTCACTAAGCCTAACAATCGTGATAGGGATAAGCGGTACCACGAAGCTGGTTATCATCTCGGTAAATCAGCCCAGGGTTTCCCAATCCAGCCGGAAAGTGTTCACATAAAAGAGGCGGTGTTAGCAGCAGATGACTAAGTCCACTGTCATCAGAGCGTCATATTTTACGAACGAGGATTAAACTTTAACACTTCAGAAATACGACAGTAGCACGCCCGCATCTGACACATGCAGGGAGACAGAAAGTTGCTGACAGTGTGAATATCTAAATGAACAGGTGTAGTCTCTAATAATGCGTTGATAAAAAGTGTTCTCATGAGCTGTATGAAAATATCAGCCTTATTCTTTCAGCTCGGCTGTGTGTCGGCATTTCCACATTAAAAGACTCGGGCCGTTCTCCCTCACTTTAAAAAAACTTCAGAAATGAGATTAATTTTTTTTAACACACTGTGTTCCAAACATTGTTCTAAATTAAGTTCATAAAGCAATGAAACAAAAACTCCATTCATGCCATAAAATGTGCTCAAATAATATTTGAAAGACTGAATCTCAACATTTAGGCTGCTGCAAGCTCACGTCCCACCTTTTGCACCCTCATCGCAAAACGTGGGACGGAACATGACTACAGTCTCTATAGTAGGCCTTACGAACCTAGATAGATAGCCTACGTTCATATTAAAATTCAGTATTTCAATATCCCTACCAAACTGCTCATAATATTCAGCCTCATAAGAAAAATAAAACCCATTTATTTTAACGGCTGCGTCAGGGTGTGTGAAACAGACTGGGAGCAAATATTAAACACATTTAAAGGCAGTAAGTAGGCTGATCCTGCTGTACTGTAAAAACCTGTAGGCAACATTAGCCTAAGGCTTTTAATCAGTCTCTGTAGGATCGCCATAGTCAAGAGTTTCTCCACATCACCGCTGCAAACATAAAGCAGCCTATTGGCTAAAACAGTCTGTGGGATTTCCTACAGATGGTGATGTCATTTTCCAAGAGAGCTGATTGGTCAGTAGGTGGCGTTTTCACAGAGTCAATCTCTTTTCTGGAACATAACCTGCTCCGGAGCAGGTTAGCCTTCAGCATAAGTTACCATGGATTTATAGAAAGTAACTGGTAGCTGGTTGTAGTTCCTCCCTAGTAGACTGATCTTTGGTTGTTGTTTATTTATTATGTGCTCTAGCTTTTCCAACTATGTGTTCAGAGATATGGTGAAAATAATGGTCGAATATGATATGAAATTACATATTTTTCATTGGAAAACTGAACATTTTCTTGGGGGAAGATCCCCAAACCCCTGACCAAGACTAACACAACCACCACCATACTAGTTAGCCTTCTTCCTTTAACACGTTACATAGCAGCCAAAAGACATTCCTGCTCAGCTGCATAGTCTGAATGTGAGGGGAGACGTTTGCTAGCACTAACCAGCTTCACTTTTCCAGCAGTTTAGGAAAAAACAGAGAGACGTTTCTTGGTCTTGGCCCCCTTGTCTTAACATACAGTTAGTGGGAGAATATTTTCCTCCACTGGCATTCACTTTCACTTTCTGCTGCTCGGACAATCAAACAATCGCTACGCACCTCCCGATTTCATACCGGAGTTACATGCTCTTAACAGCACCTGTTATGTGGATGTTCTTTGAAGAACGAGGAAAGGAAGCTAGCCAAAACTTTAGTGTTGCGTTAAATGCTTCTTTAGAGTGCGAGCAGCATGTAGTGGTGTGGATTTGTACATTTTACATTGAATAAATTTGGAGCTACCCTAAATTCCTTTCTCCTCCCCAGAGAAGAAGGGGAGGGGTCAAAGTTGCTTTCTCTAAGTGCTATCCCGACCGTAAAACTGGCACCTTTTTGATTCCGAAGCTGATAACGCGGGGCCTGAGTGTTAAACTGAAAGGGACATGAACCAGCCATTGGCATCTCCCTGAACAGCCTATCAAAACTCGCCCCCCCACACACGTTTCCGTGGCAACTGACCTTATTCTTTGTTTTATTACCACATCAAAAAGGAAAACCCCTGTCCCACCCAAGTGTGACATGGTCCAGACACTGAACTTTCAATGTAAAAGGACTGCAGTCTCCAAAGACTCAAAGCATTTAATTGAGTTAATTAAATCTTTAGTTACCTGATTACGTTTGTCTCTGTTTAAGTAGTTATGTTAACTGTTGTTGCTATCTGTTGTTGATATTAGTGCTGAAAAGAAGTTACTTGTGCAGTGTTTTTATTTTCAGCAAGACACTCCTTCATCTAATGTAATCAATGCTTGTTCATAATACTTTCCTACAAAATTCCTTTAGAAATGATGACAAAGAAATGTTTTACGATACTCTAAATCGCCAGCTTGAATTTAAGGATGAATCAACAATATTCCCAGTTCCTAAGGAGAGACGATCTTTGATTTAATCCAAGCTTTCCTCATGTAACCTGAGCTCCCCCAAGTGGACGAAATAAGTATTACATGCCCTCATCGGAAATGCCGTTAAATGTATAAATATCCTGACCAATAATATGACTATTGTTTCCTGTTACCAAATGCCTAGAACAGTACAACCGTTCAACCATTGAGGTTCGATTGTGGAAAATATTTGATTGTAATACGTGCAAATAGATTTCTTTTCTTTAGACATTAAGTTTAGAAAGGCAGTCCCTTGGGACCTGAGACACCCCCTGGGGAACCACGCCCCAGACAACAAAAGAGCGACACGCGACCTCGCTTCTCTCTCTTCGCTGTTGGCTCTTCCACTCTGCTCTGCTCGCTGGACGCTTCGGCACACGCAGCGTGCCTCGCCAGGCAACGCAAAGACTCGGCCAGCGAAACAAACAGGCTTTTGTTCTTCTGAAGCTACACACCTGAAGTGCCGCGACATCGATCTGCCTTCAGTTTGTTTTATTTTCTTTATTTCTTTTGTTTGTTAAAGTTATCAGTCCGTTAAGTTACACTGGACTAATTCAGGAACGACCAAGTTCCATTTTAAGCCTTTTTCGTCGAGCCAACTTCACCGAGGTCAGACCAAGCCACGTGGTCTCGCCAGCTACAACGAAGGAAACCTGAAAACAGCTGAATTGCCAGACGGAGGAGGCGTTTTCAATCAGACTCGGAGAACCCCGGAGAATCCCTAGCAAAAAGCCAGGATCGGCAGCTAGCGTGGGACCCGTGCAACAGGCCAAAAGCAGGCTGTCGACAAGCAGTAAGACTTAACACACATTCTGTGATCAGATGTCCATTTAACTCCTAAATTATAGCATTAGTTTACTTTCATTAGCTCTTCTATGCCGTATGAGTCAAATGCTTCCCACAATCTTTTTATCACCTTAGTTAGAGAATAAATTCACTGTAATATAATCAAGAGCTGTGTGTGTTGCCTATTTATAGTTCCTGCCAAGAGAATTGACCCTTTAGATATGAGACTGACTGACTGATTTAAGATAATTGAGCGATTATTAACTAACTGATCACTAGTAATAATTGTATAATTATTCAAAACTACCTAGAGGTCCGGAGACTCTAGGATTATAACAACTCCGGTGGTGCCCTTAACAAGGAAATTTTGATTTTATGAATATTAATTCATAATTGGGTATCAATTCTCAGAAATTTAGTAAAATGCATAACTAAAATTTTTAGGTCTGCTACAAGCACACCGTGCAAGTGAAAAGGTGAAAACATTGATGTCAGAATACACTGCCCGCACCACCGCTTCTGACTGAATATAGGGGAAACACTGATATCAGCACACCCCCCCAGGTTCAAAGTCGCTCCTACGCCCTTGCTATCTTGTATTATAGGGACTGGTCATGTAGTGCTCCACCTTTTGCAGTGTGGGACTAATGTGGGGGGAGTTTATAGTAGCCTTAATGTTGAGTACCAGCCTTTCAACTACTATCTGAGCACATTTTATGCCAAACTGACACTAAAAAAAATAAATACAGAAGCTTTAGTCTTACCGATCACAGAGTAAAAGTGAACCACCATTTTACCTGACTGCTGAGAAAGAGGACAACGATATTAAGGATACTTAATGTACTGTTCCTGTACAGCTGGGTAGGTCTCTATTCACTATTATAATCATTAAAAAGCAGAACAGCAGGGCTTTATAACATTAGTAGTACATTAGGCAGCGTTAGCTAACTAACATTACATTAGGAACAATCCACAGCCGACGTTTTTCTGGATTTGTTTTAGGTTTTAGAAAGTGAATAAATCGAATCTTAGAATTAGGCTTTCAGCCTCTCTGGGTAGCACCCCAGGAACAGCGTTTGACCATATCTTGGAAAAATACAGCCAAAAAAAGGCTAGAAAACGACTCGTTTTTCAGTAGAGTCAATGGAGAGCGACTTCAGTTAGAACGAGTCCTATACTGCGCTGTGATTGGTCAGCTGTGTATTTGGGCCGTGGCTTAGCGAAGGGTCAATTGTAAGATGATTACATTGCACTGTTTTTGAGATGTTAATTAACAGCTACGTTGTCCAGGTGGCTGAACACTTTACCAAACCCTTAAATAATCACATAAACTACATTATTATATTTCCCACCAATCACTAACAATACAATGCAGTGTCTGATTTTTTTTCTGTTTTTCTCGCAGTATACGAAATCTGGCAGAAAATAACGTCATCACAAAGCTGGCAGCTGGGGACGCTGTGTGGATCGGTCTGTACTGGGAACAACTATGGTCTGATGGGAGCCCCTCTCTGTTTCAAAACTGGGCCGGTGGGCAACCAGACAGTCCAGAGCAGTGTGTCACCACAATGTTCAGAAACTCAGGACTGTGGTCAGATGATAACTGCTCCCTCTCTTTCCCGTTCATCTGTTACTCAACAAGTAATGCATTTTATTTCTACTCACATACTGTACTGAGATTCATTGTTGCATTAAGGGAGTGTGTGTTATATATTAGAAATTGTAGATCATACCTTTAAGATCAGATTCACATTGAATTTAAATTTGTGTACATGTCTGTTAAAGCAGGAACAAGAATGTTCTTTTATTTTTATTTATTTTCATGACTGGGAATTATGTCAGTGATTGTGTCAACATGTTGCACCAAATTACATTGTGTGTGTTACATCAAAAAACCTGATGATTTTAAAATCTTGTTAGTGTGACTGTATAAAACTAAATGGATTTTTCTAACGTCCTCCTTCTTTACTTCAAATCATGTACTGTATTGGCCAACATATTAAACTCCTTTATTTCCCCATAGTTATCCAACTTAAAATCCTATGAATTTTTAATTTTGTTGTTCATTATATATGTCCTGTGAAATGAACGCTGTGATGTGGTTAGGTGTATCATGTGACACAACATTCTTCCCTTAAATAATTGTTTCTCTCATAGCCACCATTAGGTTTTCCTAACAAAATATACTAAGTGGATCAACCTGAATAGCCAGATGGAGCATGAATAAATATTTAAGCAAAGTTGTTTGATGATAAATTAATTCACTTCTCTTCTTCTGTCTCAGCTCCTCCAAAAACAGAAGACTTCAGATCAATAGGACAAAATGAGACCAGTATCACTCTGCAGTGGAATAAAGTGAACAACAACTTCAGCTTTATTCTCCAGTTTAATGATGCAGAGATCAACATCACTGCAGCAGATGGAGATGGACCAGTAACTCACACAGTCTCATCTCTCACTGCTGCAACTGAATACACATTCACTCTCTTCTCTGTGTTTGAGGACGTCAGAAGCAGTGGAGTAAACATTACTGCAGTTACCGGTAATATATGTCACTTTATTTCTATGCTCTGTATCTTTTTAGCGAGCCATCATCTGCTTTTCAGAGCACCAGTGTAAAACTAAGACGTATCTACTGGGTATAATATTCATTAAAGGAATTTGCTACTTAACAACATGGACTTTATTGCATGTTAATTTAACTCAGCATTGTTTTGGCCAACACTGTAAAATATTTTTTATTATATTAATATTATTTTATTTTAAACATTTGGTGCTTTGTTATTCTTCATTCATAGTGAAGTAAATCTCTGTTGTGATATTAAGTGTGATGGATATGACTACAGAATGTGACATCTGGATCCAGAAAAAAAACATTCATACTTAGTAATACAAAGAATTGTTTCACTCGCTCTGTTCCTGACAGACAGCTTTAGTTTGTATTTATGTGAGGAAAAATAATGAATCATCTGTAACTGAACATTGTCACTTTTACTGACTGTCGTTCTTTTTGTCTCTCTCAGCTCCTCCAAACGCAGAAAACTTCAGACCAACAAGACAAGATGTCACCAGTATCACTCTGCAGTGGAACAAAGTGAACAACAGCGTCAGCTTTATTCTCCAGTTTAATGATGCAGAGATCGACATCACTGCACCAGATGGAGATGGACCAGTAACTTACACAGTCTCATCTCTCACTCCTGAAACTAGATACACATTCACTCTCTTCTCTGTGTTTGAGAACGTCAGAAGCAGTGGAGTGAGCATTACTGCAGTTACTGGTAAGATGTTTGACTTCATTAATATGTATTTAACCTGGAATAACATTTTTCTTTTTAAAACTTTGAAAGCAACTGAACAGTTAATAGTAATTTACCAGCAGTAGTAGTTTAACCTTGTTACATTTGAACATTTTTCTTATTCCTTCTTCGTGTAATTAACTTCTGTTGTTGCTGATGTTTTCTTATCTTGTTTTTTTTCTGAGCACTTCTAAAACGACAATGTTAACATAACGTTACCTGGTCAGTCCTTGTTATTATTTTTACTTATTTTTGTTTTTGTATAAATTCAAAATGTATGCTTCATTTTATGTCCAGCTATGATATATGATGAAACTGAAGTTTGCCTGTTTGATTTTAAAGAGATATTAGCAAATTATCAATACATCTTAGAATATTCTTCTTTTCATGTAATCAGACATCTTCCTAAAACATTTCTGACTCAGTACTGCACATACAGTAAGTATTTCTCTGATAAACTGAGACAATACAGAAAATCCTGAAAACATATTTGTAATTGAACTGGTTCTTTTTTTATTGTCAGTGGTAAACAGTGAACACCAATTTACTGAGGCAGGCTGAAACTTGATCAGACTCAAGCTGATAGACAAAGTGTTTAGGCACTAAACATTAAATCCAGCAGGGCTGTTTAGTTCAGTTTGGTGAAGCATCCATTGTTTCCAGGCTCTGTAGTCAGGATACAGTGACTGCTGCTAGCACACAAAAATCTCACCAAAGTGTGAGTTGTATTGTAAAACCCCACAGTACAGCTGAACTCAAATAAATATGCTTTGTTTTAGGAAATCGTCAGTACTACTTTGAGAGTACACCACTGAACTGGACTGCAGCTCAGAGCTTCTGCAGACGGATCTACACTGACCTGGCCACCATAGAAACCTATACTGACGTCAATTCTGTACTCTACTACAGCTCATCAGGCTACACAGGCAAGTTCTAAAATTGGAATCACACACTGTGCATAACATTAACATAGTGTATATATATACACTGAATCATATGTACAACCACCAGAAAACAACCAAGTTTTTGATAAGCTTACTATGATTAGATAAAATTATAAAGTATGATCATGTGGAATGTGAAAGGCCCTCAATGAAAAATAGAGGAAACATGTAAATTAAGGGATGTTCAGTTTATTCATCTACATTTTATTTCAATTCAGCAACAGTTTTAATTCCAGCTGTATGTAATGAACATCTGTTTGAACAGGCAAGGCTTGGATAGGCCTCTACGGTGGGGGCTGGAGATGGTCCCTGAGTAACAGCAGCTTCTATGGTGAAGGAGAGACAGGGTTAAGAAACTGGGCCCCTGGATATCCTGGGTATGATTACGGACAACAGAAATGTGTGATGCTTCAAAGCCATTACTATTACTACTTCAATTACTACTTCTATGACTACACTGGAAAGTGGTTGGACGTTGATTGCAACTACCAATTCTTCTCTGTGTGCTACAACGGTGAGTTTTCTTATAGTGTAAGAATTAACAAAGGGCTAAATAGATCTTCTGCATAGCACATTGTTAATAAATTCTCTCAATATATTTCCAGGTTCAGTAAATGGCAAATCATCCTTTGTAAAAGTCAACACACCTTTGAATTGGATTCAAGCTCAGAGATACTGCAGGGAGAATTACGTCGATCTAGCCAGGTACAGTGTGCACTGATGAAGACTCCAACACATACAATAGTTCAGTACTGAACCAACTACTTAACAACTACTATCTGTTCTGTTGATGAAACTTGGCTTATTCAGTATTCTAACAGTTGATAGGAATCCCAAAAGGATTGGATGATCTTCCCTATTGTTTATTTTTTGTCCAAATGTTGTATTTGATACTTTGTGTCATTTGAATCCTTCCTGTTTTTGTTGATTTATTATTAATGTTTTACATGTATTATAGTTTTATAGTTATATATTTTTCATTTTTAGTTTTACGGATGTATGGCACTTGTAGCTGAGTCACATAGTATGATAATTATGATGATGATCATTGTGATGATTACAAACCATATTAGTGACAGAAGTATTGGGCTGATCGTATATCTTAATTGTAAGATGATTATTCTGCACTGACTTTAAGATGCTAATTAACAGCTACGTTGTCCAGGTGACTGAACACGTTACCAAATCCTTAAATAAACACATAAGCTGTAATATTATATATGATGTACTGCAGTGTGAATTCTTTCCTTTTTTTTTTGTCTGTTATGTTTTACCTCTTCAATTATTCTCCACTCACCCATGATGTGTATATGCTACTGTTTCTCTCACAGTGTACGTAATATGGGAGAAAATAATGCCATCGCAAAATTGGCAGCTTCTGACTCTGTGTGGATCGGTCTGTACTGGGAACAATTGTGGTCTGATGGGAGCCCCTCTGTGTTTCAATACTGGGCCAGTGGGCAACCAGACAGCACAGAGCAGTGTGTCACCACAGTGTTCAGAAACTCAGGATGGTGGTCAGATGATAACTGCTCCCTCACTTTACCGTTCATCTGTTACTCAACAAGTAATGCATCTTATTTCTACTCACATACTGTATAAAGATTCATTGTTGCATTAAGGCAATTTAGTTATATACAGTATCTCACAAAAGTGAGTACACCCCTCGCATTTTTGTAAATATTTGATTATATCTTTTCATGTGACATCACTGAAGAAATGGCACTTTGCTACAATGTAAAGTCGTGAGCGTACAGCTTGTATAACAGTGTAAATTTGCAGGCCCCTCAAAATAAGACATCACACAGCCATTAATGTCTAAACCGCTGGCAACAATGAGTACACCCCTAAGTGAAAATGTCCAAGATGGGCCAAAAGTGTCAACATTTTGTGGCCACCATCATTTTCCAGCACTGCCTGTTTTGGCCAACATATTAAACTCCTTTATTTCCCCATAGTTGTCCAACTTTAAGTGCTGTGAATTTTTAATTATAATTGATAATAATTAATAATTATTGTTCATTATATATGTCCTGTGAAACGCACACCGTAATGTGTTTAGGTATAAAATGTGACATTCTTGCTAATTCAAACATGTGTCTTAAATAATTGTATCTCTCATAGCTACTATTAGGTTTTATTAACAAAACATACAAAATGGATGAAACTTAATAGCCAGATGGAGCATGAATAAATATTTAAGCAAACTTGTTTGTTGATAAATTCATTCACTTCTCTTCTTCTGTCTCAGCTCCTCCAAAAACAGAAGACTTTAGATCAATAGGACAAGATGAGACCAGTATCACTCTGCAGTGGAACAAAGTGAACAACAGCTTCAGCTTTATTCTCCAGTTTAATGATGCAGAGATCAACATCACTGCACCAGATGGAGATGGACCAGTAACTTACAGAGTCTCATCTCTCACTGCTGCAACTACATACACATTCACTCTCTTCTCTGTGTTTGAGAACATCAGAAGCAGTGGAGTAAACATTACTGCAGTTACCGGTAATATATGTCACTTTATTTCTATGCTCTGTATCTTTTTAGCGAGCCATCATCTGCTTTTCAGAGCACCAGTGTAAAACTAAGACGTATCTACTGGGTATAATATTCATTAAAGGAATGTGCTACTTAACAACATGCACTTTATTGCATGTTAATTTAACTCAGCAATGTTTTGGCCAACACTGTAAAATATTGTTTACTTTAAGAATATTTACTTTTTTCAACTTTTGGTGCATTGTTATTCTTCATTCATAGTGGAGTAAATCTCTGTTGTGATATTAAGTCTGATGGATATGACTATAGAATGTGACATCTGGATCCAGAAAAAAAACATTCATACTTAGTAATACAAAGAATTGTTTCACTTGCACTGTTCCTGACAGACAGCTTTAGTTTGTATTTATGTGGAGATACAAAATGAACCATCTTTAACTGTCACTTTTACTGTCGTTTGTTAATACATGTTTCACTGCTCTGTTTGTCTTTTTCAGCTCCTCCAAACGCAGAAGACTTCATTTCAATAGGACAAGATGAGACCAGAATCACTCTGCAGTGGAATAAAGTGAACAACAGCTTCAGCTTTATTCTCCAGTTTAATGATGCAGAGATCAACATCACTGCACCAGATGGAGATGGACCAGTAACTTACACAGTCTCATCTCTCACTGCTGGAACTGAATACACATTCACTCTCTACTCTGTGTTTGAGAACGCCAGAAGCAGTGGAGTGAGCATCACTGGAGTCACTAGTAAGTTGTTTGACTTCATTGTATTTAACCAGGTAAAAATGTCTTATGCATATATTTATAACACGATATTATGCATCCATAAGACATTATAACAGTTGTTATAATCACTCACAAACATGCATTAGGCGCTATAGCAAAGTTCAGGATGTATTATGACCTTTCCTGCACACGTCTGCCTGCCTTACAACTTACTAAGTAACTTTATATTTATAATATAAATATATATTGTATTTTCCTCTGCTAACTTTCACCTCACGTTCTCCTCGTTCTGCTGCTCAGAATGTGACGGTGAAAGTTAGCGGAGGAAAATATTTAAGTTACTGCGTAAGTTGTCAGTCAGGCAGACATGTGCAGTGTAGGTCACAGTGTGTCCGTTAAATCTGTTGTTTCCACAACTGCTGGAAAAGTGAAGGCAGTTAGCGCTAGCTAACAGTATTAATATGTAATATATTATACAGGGATAGATATTTTAACACTAAAGCAAACAAAGACATGGTAAATAACTTTAAACATTACTATAAGCTATTATTCCATTTTATATCACTAATTGTAAATGGTGACTAAAGTGTGTTTATAACGAGGCAGAGTTGGTGGTTATAATGTGTTATGGAACATGGTCGGAGATTCTTGCCGCACATTGATATAAACTGGTATTACTATTAGTTATAAAACATTAAATCAAAAGGTCATAATACATTATGAACTTTGCTATAGTGCCTAATGCATGTTTGTAAGAGATTATAACAATTGTTATAATGTCTTATGGACGCATTATATCGTGTTATAAATATATGCATAAGTCATTATAGCAATGACCTTCATAGAAAGTGTTACCGAAAAATGTTCAGATGTAACAAGGAAAAACTACTACTGCTGATAAGTAATATTAATTGTCCAGTTGCTTCCCAAGTTATAAGATGAAAATTTTTAGCAATGACCTTCATAGAAAGTGTTCTTATTCCTCCTTCAAGTAATTAAGTTAACTTGATGTTGTCTTTTCTTCTTTTTTCATGTTGTCGTCTTGTTTTTTTTTCTGAGCACCTCTAAAAGGACAATGTTGACACAACGTGACCTTGTCATTATTTTTACTTATTTATTTTTTTGTATAAATTAAAAATTAGTGCTGGGCAACAATTAAGCATTTTAATCGTGATTAATTGCATGATTTTCTGCGATTAATCACATTGTTATGTGCAAAATTGAATAGTAAATTCTAAAGTGTATTTTAAATTAAATGTACTACTACATACACAAAAGTGCAATAATATGTGGTTTGCAAACTCTTTAAACAAACAAGGTGCTTTTTACTAGCAGTATTCCCTTTACACAGTAGCAATAAAATATTTCTTGTAAATCAACTTAAACATTAATGTAATCAAATCAAATATCAAACCGCTATTTTCCCCCTGCCAGGGCATTACCTTTTATCTAGCTTGTTAAAACAAGTTACCATCAGAGTTCAGACCCATGATCATAACGTCATAACAGGCACCTTCTGAGCAACAGTATCAGCAGAAACATTTTTCTTTTATCAGGGAGCAGCATCAACAGTCTGTGTTCAGTAGCAAGTGTCCCTGTTAGAGTGAGGTGAGGTTGTCGAGCACAAGGCGTAGCAAAAAGCTGTCGCGACAGTTTGCCTCACGTACACACCCGCCAGCTTCCAAAGTTAAATTGTCTTGAACTTTCTATAGGCGACGCGGAGCACAGATCATTGGAAGAGAGACTGATCCTCACTGTTTGTGAGTTTCCAGAATCTATTACTGTTTATTAAATAGGACATCAGCAGGAGGGAATTCGCATGGCAGAGCATCCCCACAAAACTAGATGAAGGCCTATCAGGTAGTTATGTATAATTTTAACTTAAGTTAAACAGGCTACAGTTGGGTAGCGCACAGAAGCCATTGCCATGGTTACTATCCACAGAGCGCCTGCCGTTTACTCGCGGAGCGCTGTCTTACTTCTCCCACACGCTGCATTGAAGCCTCCCTTCGCTGCTTGTTTGGGTGGGTGATTTGCAGGCTGATCAACATCCCACCCCTCCTGTGACCCATGGTTTGACTGTATGTGGATTCACAGCCAGTGAGCAACGGACTTTCATAATCATAATGATAAAAACTGCATTAACGTGAGATAAAATAAATGTCACGTTAATTAATTAATGTGTTAACTCGATAATAACATGTTAACTTGCCCAGCCCTGTTAAAAATGTATATTTAATTGTATGTTCAGTTATGATATATGATGAAATTGACATTTGTCTGTCTGATTTTCCAGAAATATTAACAAATTATCAATTCATCTTAAAATATTCTTCCTTCCATATAAACAATAACCATCTTTCTGAAACATCTGACTCAGTGCTACATATACAGTGAGGAAAATAAGTATTTGAACACCCTGCTATTTTGCAAGTTCTCCCACTTAGAAATCATGGAGGGGTCTGAAATTGTCATCGTAGGTGCATGTCCACTGTGAGAGACATAATCTAAAAAAAAAAAACCCAGAAATCACAATGTATGATTTTTTAATTATTTATTTGTATGATACAGCTGCAAATAAGTATTTGAACACCTGAGAAAATCAATGTTAATATTTGATACAGTAGCCTTTGTTTGCAATTACAGAGGTCAAACGTTTCCTGTAGTTTTTCACCAGGTTTGCACACACTGCAGGAGGGGTTTTGGCCCACTCCTCCACACAGATCTTCTCTAGATCAGTCAGGTTTCTGGGCTGTCGCTGAGAAACACGGAGTTTGAGCGCCCTCCAAAGATTCTCTATTGGGTTTAGGTCTGGAGACTGGCTAGGCCACGCCAGAACCTTGATATGCTTCTTACAGAGCCACTCCTTGGTTATCCTGGCTGTGTGCTTCGGGTCATTGTCATGTTGGAAGACCTGGCCTCGACCCATCTTCAATGCTCTAACTGAGGGAAGGAGGTTGTTCCCCAAAATCTCGCAATACATGGCCCCGGTCATCCTCTCCTTAATACAGTGCAGTCGCCCTGTCCCATGTGCAGAAAAACACCCCCAAAGCATGATGCTACCACCCCCATGCTTCACGGTAGGGATGGTGTTCTTGGGATGGTACTCATCATTCTTCTTCCTCCAAACACGGTTAGTGGAATTATGACCAAAAAGTTCTATTTTGGTCTCATCTGACCACAACTTTCTCCCATGATTCCTCTGGATCATCCAAATGGTCATTGGCAAACTGAAGACGGGCCTTGACATGTGCTGGTTTAAGCAGGGGAACCTTCCGTGCCATGCGTGATTTCAAACCATGACGTCTTAGTGTATTACCAACAGTAACCTTGGAAACGGTGGTCCCAGCTCTTTTCAGGTCATTGACCAGCTCCTCCCGTGTAGTTCTGGGCTGATTTCTCACCTTTCTTAGGATCATTGAGACCCCACGAGGTGAGATCTTGCATGGAGCCCCAGTCCGAGGGAGACTGACAGTCATGTTTAGCTCCTTCCATTTTCTAATGATTGCTCCAACAGTGGACCTTTTTTCACCAAGCTGCTTGGCAATTTCCCCGTAGCCCTTTCCAGCCTTGTGGAGGTGTACAATATTGTCTCTAGTGTCTTTGGACAGCTCTTTGGTCTCGGCCATGTTAGTAGTTGGATTCTTACTGATTGTATGGGGTGGACAGGTGTCTTTATGCAGCTAACGACCTCAAACAGGTGCATCTAATTTAGGATAATAAATGGAGTGCAGGTGGACATTTTGAAGGCAGACTAACAGGTCTTTGAGAGTCAGAATTCTAGATGATAGACACGTGTTCAAATACTTATTTGCAGCTGTATCATACAAATAAATAGTTAAAGAATCATACATTGTGATTTTTTTTATATTATGTCTCTCACAGTGGACATGCACCTACAATGACAATTTCAGACCCCTCCATGATTTTTAAGTGGGAGAACTTAGAAAATAGCAGGGTGTTCAAATACTTATTTTCCTCACTGTACTAAAGTATTTCTGCAACAAACTGAGTTCAACTTAGAGAAAATATATTATATTGTCAGTGATAAATAGTGAATATCAATTTATTGAGGCAGGCTGAAACTTTATCTGACTCAAGCTGACAGACAAAGTGTGAAGGCACTAAAGGTTAAATCCAGCACTGCAAATGTATTGTAAAACTCCACAATAAAGCTGAACCCACCTGATTCACAGTGCCTCTTCATGTTCACAGTAAAAGAGTCTACACGCTTTATAAAAAGTAAGTAATGAAAAAAACTGAATATGCTTTGTTTTAGGAACTCGTCAGTTTTACTTTGAGGCTACGCCACTGAACTGGACTGAAGCTCAGAGCTTCTGCAGACGGGTCTACACTGACCTGGCCACCATAAGAAGTCATGCTGAAGTCTATGCTATACTCAGCACCACACCGAGCTACAGAGGCAAGTTCTCAATATTGGAAACATATACAAAACATAAACATAGTCTATATATACTGATGTTTAATCATATACAAACCAGGTTTTTGATAAAGTTAATGTGATTAGATGAAATAATAAAATATGGTAGGTACATTTATTTGCCAGAAGGCAGCAGGGTGATATGAAAAACAACAAAGGCCCTCAATAAAAAAAAGAGGAGACACATAAATTAAGGGATGTTCAGTTTATTCATCTACATTTTAGGTCAATTCAGCAACTATTTTAATTCCAGCTGTTATATAATGAACATCTGTTTGAACAGGCAAGGCTTGGATAGGCCTCTATGGTGACAACTGGAGATGGTCCCTGAGTGACAGCAGCTTCTATGGTGAAGGAGACACAGGGTTTAGAAACTGGGCTCCTGGACATCCCTACCTTGCTATTGGACAGAACTGTGTGCTGCTCAAAGATTATATATATTTCTATGGCTACAGTGGAAAATGGGTGGACGTTAATTGCAACGACCACTTCAACTTTGTGTGCTACAACGGTGAGTTTTCTTATAGCGTAAGAGTAAACGAGACCTTCTGCATGGCACATTGTCAATAACTTCTCTTCATCAATATATTTCCAGGTTCAGTAAATGGCACGTTATCCTTTGTAAAAGTCGACACACCTTTGAATTGGACTGAAGCTCAGAGATACTGCAGGGAGAATTACGTCGATCTAGCCAGGTACAGTGTGCGCTGATGAAGACTCCAACACATACAATAGTTCAGTACTGAAGCAACAACTACTATCTGTTCTGTTGATTCAGCTTATTTAGTATTGTGACAATTGATTGAATCCTAAATAGATTATAAAATCTGTCCAACTGTTTTATTTGATCCTTTTTGTTATTTGAATCCTTCCCTTCCTGATTGTCTTTATTTAATATTATTATTTATTCATTAATTTGCTTGTAAGATAGATATTTTTCACCCTTTGTGTTATGACTAAGGCACTTGGAGCTGAATACGTAGAATGATGATGATGATGATGATCATTGTGATGATTACGAGTAGTATTACTGATGGAAGTATAGTACAGATAATAGACCTTAATTGTAAGATGATTATGTTGCACTGATTTTAAGATTTTAATTAACAGCTACTATGTCATGTGACCAAATCCTTACATAATCTCATAAACTACAATATTATATTTCCCAACAATCACTAACAATGCACTGCAGTGTTGGACTTTCTTCTTTCTTTTATGTTTACCTTTTCAGTTATACTCAACTCACCCTTGATGTGTATATACTACTGTTTCTCTTGCAGTATACGAAATCGGGCAGAAAATGACATCATCACAAACCTGGCTACTGGGGACTCTGTGTGGATCGGTCTGCACCAGGAACAACTGTGGTCTGATAGGAGCCCCTCTATGTTTCAAAATTGGGCCAATGGGCAACCAGACAGTCCAGAGCAGTGTGTCACCACAGTGTTCAGAAACTCAGGACGGTGGTCAGATGATAACTGCTCCCTCATTTTACCGTTCATCTGTTACTCAACAAGTAATGCATTTTATTTACTCATGTACTGTATAAAGATTCATTGTTGCATTAAGGCAGTTTAAATTATATGTTAGCAATTCGTACCTTTAAGATCAGATTCACACTGAATTTAGATTTATGTACCTGGGCAAGTCTGTTAAAGCAGAAACAAGAATGTTTTGTGTTTTTACTGTTCTTCTGCTAAATGTCATTTATAAAAAATAATGTTTCAAAACAAGAAAAACAACAAATTGAATTTGTTGTACGCCGATAGACAAAACTAAAGGAAGAAAATAGAACGAGGGAGAAAGGCGTTCTGTCCACAGCTATAAGTAGCTGCTGCCATTATTGTGTCACAGTCGGATGCAAAGAACATTGTCCTCTAGTGTAAATCAGCAAAAAGCTTGCAACCACAAACATTTCTACATCTGATTTATTGAAGCTTCTGCCGAAACAGCACAGCAACTTGAATACTGCTCTTATAAACAGGCTACATGTGCAGAAAAACAGACAGCTGTGTAAAAGTCGGGATTTACTTGCTTTATTTTTTTATTTCAGCTGCTGGTGTTAAGAAACGTTAGGCCTATGCTTTGTAAAAACACTCCTTGCTGGGAGACAGAGCTTTGTTTGGTGGTGAAGGGGGGTGGTAGTGAATGCAGTGTTTCCCATAATTAGCCTATAATTTGGACAATTGTAATTGTCCAAATTATTTCAACACTGACCGCCACATATTGATTTTCAAAGTTTTTACTAGGCGTGTTTAAAATCATATTTGATTGAGGAGCATATATATTCGTGCAGCAATTCTTGCTGGCTCTAAAGTTAGCCCACTAATTACAGTTTTCTCAATCGCTTTGGCAAAATAGTTGAATGACTATTAGACTTAAAACTACATCACTATTTGCTATTGTTCACATGACGATAGTCATTTATGACTTCTTTAGCACAAATTGCACTGAGTAAGCCTTGCCGTGTCAGGACCGGGGCCAGAAAGACGCAGACCAGAGTATGAGCAATGAGAGGATTTATTGTACACAAGTGAGAGACAGGTATGGCTTGGGGATGGGTGGTTGTCCCAAGGGGCATGTGGTTCCAGAGCTCAGGGGTTTCCGTGGCACAGGAGGGAATCCAAGTCGTGCATGGGCAGGTATTCTGTGGTCGAGACAGAGAAAGCAAGTTAACACTAACACAAGATGCTGATTAGTTCAGGATAGCCAAACAGGCTGGCGTGTTCATACTATGAGGTACAACAATCTGGTGGAGACTGGAAGGTTGGGCTGGTCTTTTAAAGGTGAGTTGATTGTAGGCAGAGGCACTGGTGTGCTAATTAACTGGATATGCTTCAGGTGAGTAAACTGGAGCTCAGGCAACCACGCCCACCAGCAGCCCCAGAGCATGAGGGAGGAAACAGAACACAGAGACAGACAAAAACCAAAACACACCAAGGGGAAAATTAACTCAAAAACTACAATCACACACATACCAACAGGAAGGTCCGTGTCCGTGATAATACTATAAAAACTTTCCATTTGTTAGCTATTGAATCATATTTCCCTCAAATGTAATTATACACATGTTCATTGTGTAAATCCCTACATGCTAAATAGAGTGACCAACAATCACAATAACTTGTCACACATATATTAGATACATAATAGTTACGTGGTATTGTTGTAAAGTTGTCAGATAGATAGACTTAGGCCAGATGGGGAACAATTCAATTTCCTCACAATTTAGCTCACAGGCGAAACTCATAACCAATCAGTTCTCAAACACATTTATACTGCAAGGATAACACTCAGCTGTGGAATATGGAGCATGCAGGAGACAAACAGCGGCAAAAGTCCATCTAAGGACGGGCATTAGTGTGGGGTGGCATGGTGAGGGGGAGAGGAAGAGGCAGAGTGTGCAAAGAGGATGAGGAAGAGCCAAAATATCTTGAGAGATACAGGCAAGTTACAGACCATGTAATCAACCTTGGCCTGAGTATGACAGAGGTTGATCGGAGAATGCAGCCTAATCTGGGCCGGTCCACAGTGTTGTCAAATAAAAGCTGCCTAAATATGCAAAGTTGCAAATATGCAATGATAAAGGAAGCTTTTGTTTTGCTCTCAATGATTTAGTCATTGATGGCTATATTTACATTTTAAACTTGAGTTAATTCTTTTGATTGAGTCATCACCTTTTGCGGGTCACATGGAGTGGTGTGCTGAATGTACCACGTGACGTTGGGATTGACAATTGTGTTTGTTTCAGTAAATCAAACCAAATCCATTGAGGAAAAATTCCTTTATTTCCCCAGAGTTGTTCCCCTGTTTGTTGATAAATTCATTCCCTTCTCTTCTTCTCTCTCAGCTCCTCCAAACGCAGAAGACTTCAGACCAATAAGACAAGATGAGACCAGTATCACTCTGCAGTGGAATAAAGTGAACAACAGCATCAGCTTTATTCTCCAGTTTAATGGTGCAGAGATCAACATCCCTGCACCAAATAATTATTATGGACCAGTAACTCACACAGTCTCATCTCTCACTGCTGCAACTGAATACACATTCACTCTCTTCTCTGTGTTTGAGAACTTCAGAAGCAGCGGAGTAAACATTACTGCAGTTACCGGTAAAATATTGTTTACTTTAAGAATATTTACTTTTTTAAACTTTTGGTACATTGTGATTCTTCATTTATTGTGGAGTACATCTCTGTTGTGATATAAAGTGTGATGGATATGACTACAGAATGTGACGTCTGGATCCAGAAAAAAACATTCTTAATAATAAAAAGAATATTTTCACTTGCTCTGTTCTTGACAGACAGGATTAGTTTGTATTTATGTAGTGATACATATTTAACTTTAACTTTATCAATTTTACTGACACTGTTTAACTGCTCTATTTGTCTCTCTCAGCTCCTCCAAACGCAAAACAATTCAGATCAATAGGACAAGATGTCACCAGTATCACTCTGCAGTGGAACAAAGTGAACAACAACATCAGCTTTATTCTCCAGTTTAATGATGCAGAGATCAGCATCACTGCACCAGATGGAGATGGACCAGTAACTTACACAGTCTCATCTCTCACTGCTAGAACTAGATACACATTCACTCTCTACTCTGTGTTTGAGAACATCTTAAGCAGTGGAGTGAGCGTTACTGCAGCCACTGGTAAGACTTCATTAATGTGTATTTAACCAGGCATAACATTTAGTTTTTGCAGCTTGGAAAGCTACTGGACATTTAATAGTACTTACTAGCAGTAATAGTATTTTGCTTTTCCACCTGAAAGTTTTTGTTATTCCTTGTTCATGTTAAGTTAACTTGATGTTGTCTTTTCTTCTTTCATTACATAAAGTTACCTTGTCATTTCTTGTCATTATTTTTAATTGATTATTTGCATAAAATAAAAATGTTCCATTGTATTTAAGTTATGATATATCATGCCACTGAAATTCAATCAATTCATTTTCATTTCTCTTTCCTTGTAAACAAACATCTCTGACTCTTTGTCCTACAATCAAAGGCCCTAGTAAGTATTTGCATTTGTTACATTCATTACATGTCTGAGCCTTTGCCTTGAGTGCCCAATTCATAAATGTATTAGCTTGAATGTAATTGATTGTAATCTGCTTTAACTGTTGCTAAAACAGAAACGAGTCTGTTCTTCCTAATATTTATATAAAACCAGAGAATAAATTATTGAAAAACCCTACTTTACAGTTCTATAAATACATACAATTTAAATGTGATTTTACAAGTTTTCACAATAGTATTGTGTGCAAAAATTACATGTGAGACTTTTTTGTGTTTTGTCAATTTGTATATCATATGATAACTAAATTTATAAGGTCATGCAAAGTTATTATTTATGGTTATTTTACTGCAAGTGATGTTGAATACTTTATATTATGTGTATTATTTTATTACAAATATATTTATGTTAACAGATTATGTTCTTGCCATGAACGTGGAATTGGAGTCGTTTTCTCAGCTGTCGGACTCGGAACTGCAGAGTGCACTAACTGCTGTTAGTTTGTTTGTTTTTCATTGTCATGACTACTTTGTATTCACTTTTAATTCAAATGATCAACTAATTATTTTATTCGGTATTAACATTATTTTTTTTTCTGTTGTGGGTGTGTGTGGCTTTTTTTAAATCTAGCTCTTCAACCAATACAGACTGTCACCAGAGTTATCTATGAAAGTGTTGAGACGTGAGCTCAGAAACGACAAGATGAACTGAAGAAGAATGGATCTGCAATGCAACATTTTGGAACTTTTTTTCACGTTAATTAGAATTTTCACAATTTGATTTGCTTTCCTTGAAGCAAATGAAAAAAACTTATTGATAGGAAAGATTTCTCATCAGCTTCCAGTGAAATGTAGTTTGACCTCAATATTCTGCTTACTTATACTAGTACTACTTAATACTTCTAGTGCTATGAGGATCTCTTTGTTGTATGTATTGCTTAAAGATTCCCTCCAGAAATGTTTTAGACATAAACATATAAAAAGACATATAAAAACATTCTTCCAACTTGTGAGATGTGTGAATTTCTGATGTTTTCCCTCCTAATACAGTTCAGTTACATTGTAAAAAATCTACTCCTTCTCCCATGATAAAAAGTTCAGAAGCTGTGAATATGCAGATGTTTTTCATTCGGAAAATTTAACTACTGGACAGGGGCAGCGCGGTGGCACAGTGGTTAGCACTGTGGCCTCACAGCAAGAAGGCCGTACCCTGGTTGCCCTGGCCTTTCTGTGTGGAGTTTGTTTGTTCTCCCAGTGTCTGTGTTGGTTCTCTCCGGGTGCTCCGGATTCCTCCCACCATCCAAGGACATGCAGGCTAGGTTAATTGGTGTCTCTAAAATTGTCCTTGGGTGTGAATGTGAGTGGATGTTTGTCTATGCGTTGCCCTGACATTTCTCTGTGTCAGAGGTTTTCAGCTCTGAGTTCTGCTCCACCTGCCAAAGCCTGCTCTGACATCACAGTCCATTCAGAAACATGTTTGGGGACTGTCAGGAGGGCGGTGGCCGACATTGATTGTTTGAATTGATTGAACTTCTTTATTGATTGTAAATATAAAAGTGGCGTAATCATGGTGACATAATCCATTGGTTTGTAGACTGCCATTTTGAAACCTCAAATCAACATGCATCTGTAATTTCCATCAACCCAGGATGCTGATTTTGGCTAGCTAAAACCAGGCTTCAAACAAAACATACTTACAGTAAAAAATGATCATCCGACTCCTAATAAGCCTTTTCAAAAGCACTGATTAAATTTACACTGTGCAGCGAATACGAGTCACTCTGGTCTGTTGAACAGTTTGCCATGCTAGCGCCTATTGTCCCCTAAATGGGACCATAATTTACTAAATGAACATCGTGTTGTATTGAAGAACTTAAAACTAGCAACTGAGACTCATTATTATATTATAAACTCATAAGTGTCATAAAGTGTTTACTGAGGCAATAAATCAGCTGGGAAGTGGATTAATTATCATATACAGTCTATGGTAATTATGCCATTATTTCTAATGGAACCAGACTTCTTGTTTCAAACACAAGAGTCACCCCCTGCTGGCTGTTAGTAAGAATGCAGGTTTAAGGCACTGAAGGATGGCTTTATCCATGAGAGCAGGAGGTTGCAGCTTGGTCCAGGGAAAACAGAGAGGTCTGCAGCAGAACTGCTGTTTTGTTGACAAGTTGACATGACATCATGGGTCAGGTCTCACGGACCAATAGTAGGTAAAAGTAGAGTTCAATGTCTCAGTGGTTTAGGACACACAAATTAACAAATTAATCTGTGAAGTCTGTGATTGAGAATGTGTTGGTTGTGTGAGCCCAAGTTTAAGACCTCTTGTTAATAAAAAATCCCTTTGTGCAGTTACTTGAATGCAAATGCAGTCACCACAGATAGTCTGATAAGAAGTGAAGAAGACGTCCCCAAATGGCACTTTGTTAACAACACAAGCCACTCTGTGTTCGACTTAGTTCAGATTTATATCTGTGAACTGACGTGTGGTTTCTGCAATATAATAAAAAGAAATATCAAGAATTAATTATTTTACCAATTGTGCAATTTCCCACCATTCCACCTACATAAAGCTACTATTTAACTACACTAAACAGAAAATATAAATTTAACTGAAATATAATATCAAAACAATAACAATGAGCAAACAAAGTGCTTACTCAATTATGAAAGCAAAATTACTGCACTAAAGCCTTTTGACTGTATGAAGTGAACCACACATACATTGAATAAAATAAATAAATGAGGACTGTTCACAAAATAAATTAACTTAACAAAGCCTGGATTTAACAGGCATTAAATCAGAACAGTAATATCTGCAAACCACTCAACTCAAGTTATTATCAGGACTTACAGACACACAGAATCTGTCAGTACACAAAAAGTCTCTTAAACAAGAAATCCAGGATTGAATAATCGAAAAGGAGATCAAATATATCCTGGCAAGGAGGCAACTGACATGAGCAACACTTTCTTTGCTGATTGGCCAAGGCCTTAATTGGTACTTAACACTACATGGTGGTGCAGAAAGGCGCTCAAGGCTCTAATGCTGACTTTTTAAACAAAGTCCCAGTGGTCCCAACAGTAGGATACTTGGGTACTTTCAGGTCGGCTGAGTCAGTGAACTCTTTTAAGTCCCTTCTTAAAACATACTTTTATAGGAGAGCTTTTCCCGATCTTATTTGACTTTATTTTATCCCTTTTATTTTATTGTATTTTACTAATTTTATATTAAATTTTCATGCTCTTATCTTTTTTTGTATTATTCTTTACACTTGTTAAAGCACTTTGTAACTTGTTTTTGAAAAGTGCTCTACAAATAAGGATTATTATTATTACTTTCCAGATGGGAAGGTATGTTTACCTGAAAGAAAAGCAGGATGTGCTGACAAAATGTACCAATATACTTGTAAAACCTTCTCTAAACAAATCAAAACAAAAGGTAAAAAAACGAAGCATACAGTAGGATTAACGATTGTGGCATGTATTTAGAATTTCACAAGAAGCATCAAGCAGTACTTATATGCTTTAACCTATCAGTACTTTCCTAAGTAGAGAACATTTAGGAAGGAGCATGAGCCATCATCATTGTAAAGATTTCTCCCCTTGGGAAGCTCATGCAAGCTACATATCTTTGACTTGTGTAATGTAAAACCTCTTGACTGACCATGCTCCTAGATTTAGAAAAAAAAATCTATCCATCTATATGTTTGTGTTTATCTGTCTCTGTGAGTGAATCAGTGAAGACCAGCTTGCTGTCAGAGGAGTGCTTCAGCAAACTGGCCACCAGGGGGCGATCAAGATCTTTCAGCTGTACTTGCTGCCAAGTTGTCCATCTTTATATACAGTGTTGAGTAATATACAGAGAAGAGACTCAGTATTATTCTGGTTTTATTTACTTATCATGCAGCTGCCGTGATGGTTACAGTTTCAAAGTGAGCATAGAGCTAGTGTAAAGGTTACAGACAATGTTAGACATTGAATGAAGCATTACTAAATCCACAAAAACATGAGTCTGCTTCAAATGTCTATCTTCATTGCATTGCTAACTAATAGTAACACACACTTCATTAAACTTGACAGAAACAAAATAAAACTCACCAAAAACGTCTTGGTTTCTCTTTCCACTGTTGGTCAAATTAACCCTTAATACACTGAGTTAGATGTGAAACTATTCTGGCTCTTTAGTTGCTGGTACTACTTATGATACTCTGTTAGCTCGCTGAACGAGAGTCTGTTGCTGTTAACCTATATGTTGGCATTAATCTGTGTAGTAGTTTCTTTTAATTGTTAGAACTACCAGAAGTGATAGCTAAACAGAATTGTCCAGTCAACATAATTATGAGTTAGAAATGCTTTGATGAGGATTTCCTTGCTGTACATATTCTGTGTTCACATGAGTTCTCAAAGCAGAGAAGCAGTGACTGATTTTATGGCTTTCAAGCAGAGTGAATTTCAACTTTGCTGCATAAACTTGTTGGTTCAGCGCACGTTTTACATAAGAGCACGTAAGCAGGTCAGATAACATTAATAAAGAGATTAAGGTACATGTAGATCTGTTGACACTATATTTTTTGTGAGCATTAGGATGGAGGGTGGTTTGTTGCCTTCACAGATCATTGTGCAGTCAGGTGATTTAACCCCTCAGGATCCCTAGTAGCCTATCATAATGACCTGTACTGCATCCAACCACCAGGGGACCGTTTAGATGTTTTGGCTTCACTTTTGGGGAGCTGTCAAGTAGTTAATCTTTATATACACTATGGTTTCACCTCAAACAGTGTAGTATTTACTTCTCATGCAGCCACCTTGATGGGTACAGTATCAAATTTAACGTAGGCCTATAGTGTAAAGATATGTTCACAGTTACAGACAATGTTAGACACCATAATCCATATGTCACATGGGACATCAAATGACAAGACTATCTATAATTGCCTTGTTAACTGATAGTAAAACATACTTCAGTCATACTCAGAAACAAAATAAAACTTGCCAAAATTGTTTTTGTTAGTCTGTCTACTGTCCAATTCTGGTTTGGTCAAATAAACCCTTAATTCACAGAGTTAGTTTTAAAACTATTCTGACTCTACAGCTGTTTCTCCCCACTGCCTCTCTGCCATTGCTTGCTTCTTTGCGATACTGTTTTAGCTCACTGACACTGAACGTGAGTCTGTTGCTGTAAAGTAGGAGGTTCAAAAGGTACATTTTCTATTATAATTGGAGCATAGGCCAGAATTCATAGAAGTAAGCCAGGAAACTTCTGTGAACACCATTTTTCTTTCTTCGAACTTTGAGGTTGCATCTGTCGACATAATCAGGGAAAAAACACACATAGGTTGTTCAATCTCAAATAAAAAAAACCATAAGATTAGAAACTAAACTCACATGTCCATCTCAAGGAAATAAGGAACAATACACACCTAAACTATGTTTTCATAACCATGGACACAGAGTCCAAAACTAAAGAGTGAAATTAAAATTCTCTTACTGGAACTGCCACCTCATGTGAAAGTGAAAGAATGAGTGAAAGGGAGGGCAATTCTTATTCAAAGTGTGGACAGGTGAACTCAATCAGGTAACTGAGGAAGAGCCAATCAGTGATGAGAAAAGAAAGGAAAGGAACTGAATAAAATAGAAATAAATTGGGGATCTTTTGCCGCATTCCAGACTGCTCAGAACTGTGAAATGTCCGAGTTGAAATATCCGACTTTCAACCTCAAAGCGTTTCAGGTGCAAGGTGTTGCCTGATGCCAAAGTGAATGAAATACAAGGCTGAAGTGTCCACACACTTGCCCTCTCAGCACTGCCCTCTGTGGTAATAAGAATTATGGCTGTTTTAATGTAGGCGATACTTCCCAATGTTTTCAACTGTTTTGGCGTTTTTTACATTTTACTGAATAACTTTTGTGCCGAGAGGATGAATTAGAGATTCTTTAGTGTAACCAGCTAAATTTATATGCAGAACAGGTTTTACTATATGACAGTATTTATACTTTTAATTAAATACATGCAAATATGCTTTATGTTGCCTTTCAGGTTGTTGTTTACCATTTACAATGTGTGCTTCCATGGGAGCTGCCATTGTTCAGGTAGCGTTCCACAATAGTTTTTCTAGTTGGAGGTCAGAAATTTCCGAGTTCCGAGTTGCCTGGAACGCAGGATAAACTAGAGTCACTGAGCAGGGAACTATAAATTTAGCAAAAGAATATTGGTCCTGTTCCCTGACCTAGAGGCTATGTAGGATTGATTCCATGTGAACCAAACATTTCCCACAACTCCAGAGCATCATAAAGTCCAAAAGTCAAGACTTATTTAAAGAGAGAGGTAATCATTTGGAATATTCACAACATGGTTTTATCCAATGAAATATTTTGCATCCATACATATTTGTGGGCATTGGCCTTTCATAAACTATATTTTCACTGTGGTCAAAAAACTGTTTGCTCTCCCGCTTGCTGCACAAAAAGGGAGGCACAGACCTGTATTAATGGGGCGATCTAGCAGCAACCCAACAGCAGCATAACTGACCGGGTTGTAGTCAGTAAAGCAAGCTGATTTAATAAAATTGAGGATTTATTTCAAGGAATTTTTATTTTTTATGATGACATTATAAAATATGACACCAGATGTTCAAAGCTTCATTCAGAAATCTCAGTAGAAGGTTAGATTACTTCAGATTACTTTGTTACACATAGCTGGACAATGTCATCAATGCTGCTTTTGTGTTGTTGTAGTTTTTTACACAATTATCATCATATACACTATATAAAGATATCTTTGTTTAAAGCATATTGCACACCGTTCTATACTGCGCACTTGTGGTCAAATTATAGAAAGTCAAGTCTATTGAAATTCAAAGTAGCATATAACGACGCAATGAGAATATTACTCACAAGACCAAGATGGTGTAGTGCAAGTGAGATATTTGTAAGGAAGGAAGAAAATACCTTTCATGCTGTTTTAAGAAACCTAATGTTTAAATTCATGTGCCAGCTTAATGGGTCACACAATTAAATAATATTGGGCTTAACTAACATACAGCTAAGCGCTACATGCTACCAATCCTGTATGTGGAAACACTTGTATAATTGTCTCCTGGTAGAACAATGATTTTCTTTTTAAATAATTGTACACTTTTCATTTTTCTAACCATGATTTACTATGGTATTTTTTTTATGTGTATTTATGCGTGTGTATATATATGTATGTGCATTTGTGGATGTACTGGTGTGGGTAAGATTTGTACCTTGAGTCTGTAATAAAGTTTTTGATTGATTGATTGATTGATTGATACGAAATATCAGTAAGGTATGAAGGTATGAAAAAACAGGTATCGCCCAAGCCTAAAAGAAAGGAGTAACAATGATAAGTATGTTGTTTGACAGATCAAAAGGTCATGAGGACATTTATTTGGCCCTACTCCCAGGACTACAGTGAGGGAGTGGTGGGGTGAAATCTTATGACATTAAATGTGTGGGCAGTCTTCCTCTGAGCCTAATCATTACTTCATAAAGACTCAAGCTTTCTGATAAAAGTATGTTTGGCAGGAATGATTTTAATATAATTTTAGGGCAATTTCAACAACATGAGAAGACCAACTTTTGTCTTTGTTAGCAGAAAAATTGATGGTGTAATAACTTTAAAATAATAAAATAATGTAACAATACAATAGAATGAAAATGTTATTTACTAGTTATTATTTTTATGTTGAATTCAATTATTGTAAACGACAAAAGAAACTGCTCTGTGATAGCGTGAGAAAAGAGAATACACACACGCGGGTTTAATCAGATCTGCATAGCTGTTTATTAAATATGACAAAATATGATGACAGTAAACTGTCTTGTTTAGGTTTCACTTCCTGATTCCTGCAGCAAGGTTGTTTTTCTCATACAAGAACCTGTTTTTTTCTCACTAAGGGCCCTATCTTGCACCCGGTGTTATTGCTTGTTTCCAACGGACGCGGCTGTCATTTTCACGCCAGGCGCCCACGTTGTTTAAATAGCAAATGCACTTGCGCCCATCTGTACGCCCAGGGTTGGGAGGATTACTTTAAAATTGTAATCCAGTACAATTACTAATTACTTATTTAACTTACTTAATTTTCTTATCAGTAATGTAATCCGTAGTATCACAAAATAACAGTAAAGCAACCTGATTACTTTTAGATACTTTTGGATTACTTTAATACCAAATACGCTGATAAAGACAAGAAAGGATCAAAGATGCCTTGTCTGCTCAGTGGATTTTTACAGAAACATACAATTATGTGGAGCGGGTGATTAAAACTGCCCAGAAGACCACTGGTGCCCATCTCCCGAGCATCAGTGACATCGGTGAGGTGAGGTGCCTGCAGAGCCCACAGGATACTAAAGGACAGTACCCACCCAGCCACAGCCTGTTCACCCTGCTGCCTTCTGGGAAGAGATATAGAAGTTTCTGCTGCCGCACACCAGACTGCAGAGCAATTTTTTTAAGCTATCAGGCTCTTAAAATCTACATCATCCTAAACCTTGCACTGGGCCTATAAGTCATTTGGCTTTTTAGAGTGTGTCATTTCCTGGAAAACCTCAATCAATCCTCCTGCACTCGGGGGGGCTGTACTAATTTAGTGACCAATGAAAACCTTTCTTAATTTTCTTTGACTCTGCTGAAAATTAGTGTTTCTGGGACCGGGCCCCACAGATTACTGAACAAAAAACACAACTTTATTCACTGTCAACACCAATCAGCTACTGGCTACATGACAATCAACGTCTGCCACAAATCCCTCACTAGCTTTGTGTTTTTACAGGAAACAGGTAAATAGCAAATAGCACTCCGCTTTCTGTTTCATTGAAACTTTGTGATTAAAGTAATGTGTACTCCCCAGTTTTACAGAATGTAGGCCCTGCCTGTCTGAATTGGAGTCTTGTTTTTCTGTACTGTACTGAACCGTTACTTTATTTTTGTATCCTGATTATGTAACGCCATTATATGTAATTGGTTACTTCCCAAACCTGTGTACACACATAGGAGTGTTGGCCTTAAAATGGGGTGTGGCCGGGCAAATTTGTGGCGCATTGCGATCTTGAGGCAGCAGAAAGAAATTTTGCCATTGACAAAAAAAACAAAATAACAGGTCTAAAGTCAATGATGCAGTGTTTCACTGTTTGTTGTTATTTTAGGGGTGTGTTACTCTGGACACGCTGACTGAATCGGTCCGATCTGATGTTAATTCATGTTCTGTGTTCTTCTAAACATACACAAGGTGTCACATAGTTCAGGTTCATACAGTGAAGCTGGAGTAAAGCAGCTGTCCTCCGGATCAAACCTGAGCTCCAGCAGATAGTTTAAATGATTTCAGAAGCTAAAAGTTGAATTCTCTGCTCTGTGGAGAGTTTCCTCTGTCTTGTAATTTCACGTTTATAACCTTTCTCATTACCCAAATTTGTGGTGCAGTGGTTAGCACTGTCGCCTTTCAGCAAGAAGGTCGTGTGTTTGAACCTTGGTGTTTCCGGGCCTTTCTGTGTGGAGTTTGTGTTCTCCCCGTGTCTGTGTGGGTTTGTCAAGGAAAATGTGTCCTTCCCGAAGAATACGGAGTCAAATAGATGTGATGAATCATTCTTTATGTAACGCGGCCACGGAGAGAAAGCACGGTTTCTCTCCCGAAATTGATTCTCCCTTTCCTTATATACACTGCAGTACAAGTTGAGACAAATGGTTGACAAGGAAACAAATGGCAGATCACATCTAGAGTATTAGCATACACTCAAAAGCTCTTCCTGGGCTGATAAAAGAATGCAAATGTATGTGGCATCAGAGTTGTCCCCTTAGTCGAGTCGAGGAGGAGAAGCGGGGAGAGAGGAGTCGATAAAATAGGTGCTTAACGAAATCAGATGTCCTTTCCTCGGAGCCGTCATTTTAAAGCAACGTCAATTAAATATGACCTGTTGCACAGCTGCATCATCTGTCCACTGTTAGACCTGTGATCTCTGTCAGAGCAGCAGAGCAGCTTTTGGCACTAAAGGCGACAGATCATATCTTCACCATCCAGAAACATGTCTGATAACATTATAACACATAGAAAAATCCAATAAACATTATAGCATCTGTTGAAAACGGCCGCAGATTACTGTAGGCAACTTTCATGCACTACCCAGAAATACAGTTGCTTTTTGGGGGGGTGCGCCTTTTGCCTGTAATTAGGAGATCATTTCAGCTCTCAGCTTGATGAGGTGAGCGTTTCATCATCAGTCCCTGTAAGAAATCACACTGTAACATTTATCTCATATAGCCCCAATTAAAACTGTCATCACAGGACTCTGCAGTTGGAGTGACGTGTAGACTACATGGGTTTATTATTATAACATGAAACACAGCCTGGTTGATATCACAGCCTAATAATTTGACTTACGTTGAGTGCACTCGTTTTGTGACGATAATAGAAGCTGAATTGGTGTGATGCACGGATCGATTTCATCACATTAGGCTAATTACTGTTATTGCATTGTAGCTCTTTGCTCATGTACAGCCTAGCCTGTATATAGGCAACATAAACAAGAACCCATACCCTAAACTCAACAGGAAGTGCAATTTTAACCCATTTTTCACAGTTCACAGGGTGCATACTTTAACCTACTCCCCCACAGAATTAATGCGATTAACTTGCTTTTTCTACTGTGCATTCTAAAGGCACTGACAATGAAAAGCTGCACTATCTGTGGGTTTTCAGCGATGGGTGTGTCCGCAACACGGTGTCAAAGATTGACGGTTAGCCATCAAAGCTATTATAACTTCACTGTACATGCTCACATCTGTACCAAACTTTACATGATTGATTACGGTCCCGTCCTGAAAACATCTACGTCATAGCGCCACCCATTCGTAACAGGAAGATTTTTGTTTTGTTTTTCATTTTTGGACATAACCTGCTATAGTACATTTCTTTACAAAAAGACAGCAACAGGTGAATAAAGCTGTACTGAAAAGAATGTAGCTTAATGAGGAGTTTAGATGGTGATTTTGATGTTTCTCTCCATGATAATTCTGGGTTGTTAATCTCCCATGCTTTTTCTACATGAAAGTTTCACATGGTTTGCCTCAATTACAATATTTTTACTGTGTATATGTAGATATGAGTCAATACTGTGACCCTTGACGAGCAATGCAACATTGGAAAGTATAAAAAGTCAAGCAACATAAATAAACAACACATCACAGCAATGAGAGGCAAAATGATAACACATGTTTAAAATATATAACTTGTTATTTATGCTGAAAAACCTAAAAAATAAGACTACTAGCAGTTGACAACACTCCTGCCGAAGAGGGCCCCTGAGAGGAGATGACACAACCGACCCCAGGCCCAAGGACACGCCACCCCTCTCTGATATGAGCAGAAGCTCAAGGCCCGAGGCCCCAGGACCCCGGATCCAGAGCAAGCCCCCCATGCCCAACCCAAGGCAGAATGCTTTCAGCACTGTCAGGGCAGTATGATGAATGTAGGGATGGTGTGTGAAAAAATGCATGTTCATGTTCATGTTCATGTTCATGTTCATGTTATGCAGACTGGGTCCAAGGTGGGCCCTGGGAGGTCACAAACTCCAAATCCCCTTCCCGCACCCCCCCTGCTTGCTCCACTAAAGCAACTTGGGTTGAGTTAAGAAGGAAATTCATGATGTAATAACTTTAAAATAATCAAATTATGTAACAATACAACAGAATAAAAATGTTTTTGTATTATATACATTTTTTGTAAATGACAAAAGACACTGCTGTGTGTTATGTAACATGAGACAAAGGAGGAGACGCACACAGCACAGGTCAGGGTTGACCAGATCTGCAAACCTGCCCATCAATGCATAAGAAGAATATAATGACTGTCAGGTTTAGCTTTTACTTCCTGACTCCAGCTGCATAGTTGTCATTGTTGTACAACAGCCTGTTTTTCTGCACTGAATCTTAAACACACCCTTTTCTTCAGTATTTAATAAGACAACCGATAAACATCAAACAAGTACTGAGCTTCTGTACAAGCACAGTGTAACTGACAGTCAGAGGCGTCTGACATCTTGTATTTTTAAGCAGAAGGAGGTTAAAGAGACACTGGTAAGTAGAATCAATAACCATACCTTATTCTGCAGGGAAGGTTCTTGCTAATACTGACAACATATTCACATATAACCTCAAGTGGAGTTGATTTACAGATCTTAGTGAGAATTGATTAACATGTTTGTTTTCAAATGTGTTTTTTTCAAAGGTCTAACTCATGGATTATGGGGTGATCATCATTGTGCTCACAGGTTGGTGCCTCATTTTTGATTTTTCTGCTGTTTGTCTGTGCTAGATAACAAGCTCTGATGATATCTGGCTTACTGTCAAGGTGGACAGCAGACAAGCCAGTTTCTGATAATCCAAAAGATTCCTCTTTTTTGCCCCCATCCATCCCACAAGATGGCCAATCAACAACAATGATCTTTCGAATTAAGGGGAAAATCCAGGGTAAACACTTTGATAAGTAATATTGGTCAGAGCAAGCAATGCTATTTTAATTAAATATATGAATACATGATTCTGCAGATGCTCATGTCTAAACAAAGGCAGCATTATCTAATCAATGTCAGGCTCAGAGAGTTATAAGGGCAGAATTAATTCAATTAGGGTCCCTCTCCTCTGGGATTGAGTCATTGTTCTTTATTATGATAGAATCAGCATATTGTAGGTTATTAAGCATACCTCACTCAGTTGTGCATATGCAGTAAGTAATTTTGCAACAAACTGAGATAAACAGTACAATGTATAAGAAAATTATTATTAAAAATTTTTAAAAAATTGTTAATAGTTGAGTAGGTTTTAATTTTTATTGTCAGTAAACGCATAATCTGAGGTAGGCTGAAACTTAATCTGACTCAAACTGATAGACAAAGTTTTAAAGTGGTCATATTATGCTCATTTTCAGGTTCATGATTTTATTTAGAGGTTGTACCAGAACAGGTTTACATGATTTAATTTTCAAAAAACACCATATTTTTGCCATACTGCACATTGCTGCAGCTCCTCTTTTCACCCAATGTGTTGAACGCTCCATTTTAGCTATGGAGTGAAGCATCTCACTTCTAAAAGATCTTTGTTGGGAGTTGCACATGCACAGTATGTAGTATCTAGTAGGACTACTAGCCAATCAGAAGTAAATTAGTAGTAGTAAACACGGCTTCGGTTCAGCTGTATATGTTCCTCTGACCAGCTTAGCAAAATGGACTGGAGCAAGAGTTTCAGAGTGGTGAGTTATTAATTTGTAACAAATGTATCTTTCATTCATAAAGTTTTAACTGAGCTCTGTCTCTACATAACAGTAACAATTTTATGACCATTGAGTGCCTGGAGGGTTGCTAGTGTTTGGAAAAGACGTCTTGTCACTGTGTGCCGCAGCTCAGTGTGTTTTTCCACCTGCGTTTTTGAGAGCGTGTCTGACTAGTTGCTAGGCGAGCATTATGACGCGTGATTTTCGTGTGTCATCACAAAAAAGCGGAAGAAAAGGCTAGACCACAAACGAGCTGTTTTCAGGCAGTTCAGAGCAGAGTTTTCTGTGGGAGATGGGAACTAACTTTGGGCTTTTTCACTTTGTGAACCTATTACATGCACAAAAAAGGTATATAACTCAATAAAGGAGAGGGGAAAAGCCAAAAAGCATAAAATGACCTCTTTAAGCCACAAAACATTAAATTTGGCTTGGCTTTTTGGTTCAATTTCAGAGGATTTTTAATTGTTTCCATGCTTTGTAGTCATGATACATTGTATGCTGCAAGCATTGAAAAATCTCACCAACGAGGAAAATGTATTGTAAAACTCAACACAGTACAGCTGAACCCACCCGGTGTATAGTGCCTCTTCGTGTTCACTGTAAAAGAGTCTTCATGCTTTATAAAAATAAAAGTAATTAAAAACTGATTTTGCTTTGTTTTAGGAGCACTGGTCAATGTTGCCTCTGCCCAAACTCGTCAGTACTACTTTGAGAGTACACCACTGAACTGGACTGAAGCTCAGAGCTTCTGCAGACAGGTCTACACTGACCTGGCCACCATAGAAAACACAACTGATGTCAGTGCTGTACTCAGGACCACACCAAGCTACACAGGCAAGTTCTCAATATTGGAGTCATTTACTGTGTATGTGTATGTATGTAACATAAGCATAATATATATATATATAATCCTATACACACACAACAGCCAGGCAACAACCAAGTTTTTGATGAGGTTACTAAATATTAGATAAAATAATAAAATATTGTACTGTGGAATCTGAAAGAGCAACAATGAAAAATAGAGGAGACACATCATTTAAGGGATGTTTAGTAAAATTATTCACATTTTAGGTCAATTCAGCAACTATTTTAATTACAGCTGTTGTATAATGAACATCTGTTTGTACAGGCAAGGCTTGGATAGGTCTATATGGTGACAACTGGAGATGGTCCCTGAGTGACAGCAGCTTCTATGGTGAAGGAGAGACAGAGTTTAGAAACTGGGCTCCTGGATATCCCTACAATCCTTATGGACAACAGAACTGTGTGCTGCTTCGCAGTCAGTACTATTACACTGGGATGTGGCAATCCTACTTTTGCACCTACCAATTACGCTTTGTGTGCTACAATGGTGAGTTCCTTATTTAAAAACATCTCACCTCTTGTATCAAGGTGACATGAGCAATATTTTATCTACTGAATCAAGTTCTTCTAATATTTGGATGTAATTTCTTTCATTTACATTTACTCATTTGTCAGATGCTTTTGTCTAAAGTGACTTACATTTGAGGAACAACAGTAGGAGATACATGGGTGACAATGGATACTAGTGAGAGCAGCAATAACTAGAAAATTGCATTTCCTACGGAAAGTGCGTGTAAATGCTGAAGCTGAAATTAATTTTCAGAACACTGTGTCAGAAAACTATAACTAAAAAAAAAATCAGAAAGTGTAATAATGCTGAAAGCTAAACTGAAATTACATAACATTGCAAAATCAAATGCTGAAAGAAGCCAAAATGCACTGAAAAGCTGAACGCCTCTTGTTTTACTATCAGGAAAGTATATTAATAAGAAAACAATATGGAAGTATAACAATGCTGAAAGCTGAACTGAACTTGCAAAACACTGTGGAAAATTTACAAGAGCTGAAATTAAGTATCTTTTCTTAAGAAGCTATGTGTCACAACCTGCAATGAAAAGTTGTGTGTTGTTTGTGTAGACCCTGCAGGGATACATCTAGGCAAGAACGTGTTTCTCCTTACTGGATGGTTGGGCTTTATTTTCAAAGAATAGGTCCATCCCTACTTTCCTGTAAACATATAGTAACCATAAGGGTCTTTTATTTTGGAAAATCAGTCTCACCTTATCTTTCCTGTTAAGATGCAGTAACTGTCTGAGGCTTTAATTTGGAAGAAATTAGATCCTTAAATCCCTGTTTAGAAGGAGAGGATGGTGCAGTGGAGAAGACATATGCCTTTGGTGTGGGAGACCTGGGTTTAATTCCCATTGCAACACATTTGCCAATGTGTCCCTGAGAAAGACACTTAACCCCTTGTTGCAACCTCTGACACATATAGCAAATGTGAGTGACTTTGAATAAAAGCGTCAGCTTCATGACTGACAATTTATTTATTTATAAGATAGCCTACAGTTACTGCCTGCAGACTGTTTGAAGCCTTATTTTGGAAGGAATTAGGTCCATACTGAGTTTGAGTTGGTATTGAAACTGTTTCTCTTCTGAAATGGTTTCAGGAGCAGTAGAAATGAAGTGGAAGGGGAGACAGACACACAGACGGAGATACAGGCAGTCAGACAGAGACAAACAGACAGAGAGAGACAGACAGGAACATAGAGAGACAGGAACAGAGAGGGAGACGGACAGACAGATAGACAGACAGTAGCTGTAGCAGTACTGTCAGTAAAAATCCCACCAAAGAAGATAAAACCAGTTTGTGTGTTTGTATTTGTGTATATTCATGTATTAGAAAGCACCTTAACCTCCTGCAGAGATTCTATCAGACCTGGGCCTGACAATAAATACAGCAAAGACTAAAATAAGGATTTTCAAACAATCCAGAAATCAGGTTAACACACAATTACAACTCCTTCTGACAGGATGAATTAGTTAAATACATCCCCATACGTTACCTCTGGCCACGTTTCTTATCAGCTACTCATTTTAACAATGACAATGGATGGGACATGAGACAATCCGATCGTATGTGGTTTTCTCCATTCTCCCAATTTAATTTCGACATTTTGATTTTGATTTTGAAGTATAGCGAGCAACATATAATGTTCTAACTAACAAACTAGCTACTGGATTTTTCATGTCAGTTTAGTGGAAGTCAGATGACAAAATGCGGAAGAGCGAAACATAAAAAGTGGGCGGGGCGGGAAATTAAGTGAATAAGCCCATGTGAGGACCAGAACAAGATTTACTACATTTCAGGTTTAAGATGATGCACGAAGAATTAAAACTGTGGTAAAACCAACGACTTAAAGAAAAAATTGATAAAAATGGCTTCTCAAGGCTGTTACTATCTGTGTAACATCAATGATAGAGTGTAACAGATTTTTCTTTATTCTCTCTGCTGTGAACTGACAGGAAATAAAATGAAACCTTCTTTTCTCCTTTTCTCCTCCTCTGACCTTGCTCTCTCTGTGTGTCTGTGTGTAATGTGTTTGTCAGTGTATTAATGTGTGTCTGTACGTCTCAGTATAATGAAGTCCAAAGCAGCAGAATGCATTTCTGAACTAGCTGGTATTTCGTTGTATGGATAAAGTTAAAAAAGTGACCTTTTCAGCTAGTTAAAAATTGGTACATTCTGCAGCTGACAAGAAATTTCAATGAGAATTTATAATGGTTGGCAGTGGAGGAATTGCCGGTCACTCTTGACCTTGAGAAGGGCACAGAGCCAAATCTCCGATGTCCGATGAAAAGTCCGATGGATTTAGAAAGCCCATGTGAGGAACCAGAACAAGATTGTCTACATTTCTGGTGTAAAATGATGCATGAAGAGTGTGTTCAAGATTCAAGATTGTGGTCAAGTCAGTGAGTCAGTTACATAAGATTGTGGTTTCCAATGGCTGCTCTGGATGAGCATCACTCTCTAGTGATGTCACGCACCTTAACTCATCTATGGCAAGAGCTATTAGCACATTAAACATCAATGGGGTAAATACCTGTGGAAAGAAGTAAGAGTATACGAGTAGTGCAATCAATACAAGAGAATTGTAATGAGATCAAAGAAGAAGAGCACAGGATGTGTATGTTAGAGGTGTTACATTGCATACATTGTAGCAAAGTCAGTATTGTTTACAAGTCCATCTTCACAGTTTTAATAACTTCTCTTCATCAATATATTTCCAGGTTCAGTAAATGACACATCCTCTTTTGTAAAGGTCAACAGAACTTTGAATTGGACCGAAGCTCAGAGATACTGCAGGGAGAATTACGTCGATCTAGCCAGGTACAGTGTGCACTGATGAAGACTCCAACACATACAATAGTTCAGTACTGAACCAACTACTTAACAACTACTATCTGTTCTGTGATGAAATCCAGCTTATTCAGTATTCTCACACTTGATTAAATTCCACATGGATTGAAAAATCTGTCAAATAGTTTTATTTGATTCTTTTTGTTGTTTGAATCCTTCCCCTTCTGTGTTTGTTCATTTGTTGTTATTATTTTTTAATTGCTTTGCTTCTAAGTAAAACATTTTCAAGTGTAAGGCCCTTGGGGCTAAGCCACGTAGTATGATGATCATTGTGATGATTACAAGCAGGATTGACAGAAAAATAGCACCAATAGGATACCTTAATTGTAAGGTGATTATGTTGCACTGATTTTGAGATGTTTACCAACCTCATCGGTAAATAATCACATATAATTGTAACCGAAGCAAGTGGTGAGGGTTCAAATCCCCAAACAGCTAATTGTTGCCATAGGTTCCCCAAGTACAGAGACATGGTACAGAGTTTCCACTGAAAGGGTGATTGATTAAACATCAATATTAAAAATCAGATTTTGGGCACTTCTATTCATTATACAAGACTCAAGTAATACTAAACAGGACAAGATGTTTATGCCAACGGTGCCATGGATGCCAAAGGATAAAAGCAAAACTGTTGACACACCTGAGCATCTACATATGCCAGACATGCAATACCTAAGGGCTAACAGGTGATACACTGGTGCACCGCCACCTAACACAGTAAATTACACACATTAAACAAAACCACACAATAGGCAGAGTTGAACGTGTGCACACAGCTCTAACAGACGCACCATCACATGCAGTAAAGGGGAAACTGCATTGCAGAACTACTAGGTAGCATCTTTCTACCTCAGGGTATCAACTTCCAATGCCATCCCTGCGGTGAACTCTCGCATTTAAGCAGTTCCTGCAGTCCACAGGGTCTGGGCGACAGGTGTAAAATACCTGTAATAAAAACTGTAAAAAACAACAAAAAAAGGAGTTCACAAAAGTTAACAAAGTCAGCCACAATGCATACCTTCCAGGAGACTAACCTGCTGCTAAGCCACACTATAATCAAGGCTACGTTCACACCTCATGGCCGATGTGCTAGCAGGTAGGGTTAGCCTCCTTTGTGTTGCAACACTAAAGCAAACTGCAGCGCAAAATCGCCGTTTTGCGTACAATAGCCATGGTTTTGTCAAAGCGTGTATGATGCCTGAGATGAGAATGGGTTGCATTTTAATCTCCGAATTCCACTACATCTTTGCTCCATTGATCTTCTGGTTTAACACTTCCCCGTATCAAGTGTTTCACTGGCCAATATCAATTGTTTCAATTGGTCAAATGGTGAGTCTGCAGTGATATTCAGTGTCTTGCTATAACTTGTACAATTGCACAACATTTTCTTTTTTGCTCAGTGTTGGATCAGATTTTACCAAAGTAATTGACAACACACCCAAAATCAGTAGAATGATGTGTGAGTTTTTTCAGAATTTTCTCAACATTTTGACTGTTGTAAGCGTTTTAAGTTTAAACTGAAAAAAATATCCGGATGTGGAGCATGTGACGTCACTACCTAAACTTGTGAGAAGGTGTGTGGAAGCAGCCTCTCACCACTAGCTCAGTCACAAAGTCACCTACTCTGGAGATTTTGAAGTTCCAGGGTTAACAATCTCTGATCTCAAGGTCATGCTGTAAAAATCAAGTGTGCGTTTCCTCAGTTATCTCTAAGGCCCAATTCTTTCATCACTTTAATCTCTTAAGTCAAATTATGGGCAGAACTGATATACTGTATAGAGCATATGGCGGTCAGCTGAAATGATGATAAATAATAATATAAACCGAGGCTCAGTTATGTAATTTTCTCGAGGCTGTTACAGGGGAACTTGTGGGTTCTAATAATTTTTATTAATATAAAGGGAAAGGCAAAATTCAGGTGGTGTATTGCGCACTTTTAAATTTAAATACACAAAAGTGCAGTAACGTGTTTTATTAACACTTTAAACAAATAAAAGTAAATAAATTTGGA